>NC_040084.1:87500008-87803038 GCF_003369695.1 Bos indicus x Bos taurus | reverse complement strand
GAAGAGGAACTGAAGAGCCTCTTGATGAAAGTGAAAGAGGAGAGTGAAAAAGTTGGCCTAAAGCTCAACATTCAGAAAATGAAGATCATGGCATCTGGTCCCATCACTTCACGGGAAATATATGCGGAAACAGTGGAAACAGTGTCAGACTTTATTTTTGGGGCTCCAAAATCACTGCAGATGGTGATTACAGCCATGAAATTAAAAGATGCTTACTCCTTGGAAGGAAAGTTATGACCAACCTAGATAGCATATTGAAAAGCAGACATTATTTTGCCAAGAAAGGTCCATCTAGTCAAGGCTATGGTTTTTCCAGTGGTCATGTATGGATGTGAGAGTTGGACTGTGAAGAAAGCTGAGTGCCGAAGAATTGATGCTTTTGAACTGTGGTGTTGGAGAAGACTCTTGAGAGTCCCTTGGACTGCAAGGAGATCCAAACTGTCCATTCTAAAGGAAATCAGTCCTGGGTGTTCATTGGAAGGACTGATGTTGAAGCTGAAACTCCAATACTTTGGCCACCTCATGTGATGAGTTGACTCATTGGAAAAGACCCTGGTGCTGGGAGGGATTGGGGTCAGGAGGAGAAGGGAATGACAGAGGATGAGATGGCTGGAAAGCCAACCATTCCATTCTAAAGGAGATCAGTCCTGGGTGTTCATTGGAAGGACTGATGTTGAAGCTGAAACTCCAATACTTTGGCCACCTCATGTGAAGAGTTGACTCATTGGAAAAGACCCTGATGCTGGGAGGGATTGGGGTCAGGAGGAGAAGGGAATGACAGAGGATGAGATGGCTGGAAGGCATCACCGACTCAATGGACATGAGTTTGAGTAAACTCCAGGAGTTGGTGATGGACAGGGAGGCCTGGCGTGCTGTAGTTTATGGGGTCGCACAGAGTCGGACATGACTGAGTGACTGAACTGAACTGAACTTAAGATAAATCAAAATAAAGTAAAAGTTCCTTCAAAAATAAAAATTAAAATAAAATAAGCTATAAGGATATACTGTACAATATAAAAATCATAACCAATATTTTATAATAACTATTAATAGTTCCAATGGAACTATTAATGGAATATAACTTTTAAATACTATGAATGGTGCTTTTATACCCTGTATAATATTGCACACCTATTCTACTTCAATTTTAAGAAATTAATGAGAATCATTATCTGTGAGTCACCATCTTTGAGGAGATTTCACACACCAGACTCTGGGCTTAGTGATATAGAGGTGAGGTCAACAACCCGGTGAGGTGGGTGTTCTTATGTCGCCCATTCCACAGATGAGGAAACTGAAGTTAGAGAAGTCAGGAAGCAGTGCCAGGCCCTGGGGCAGGTTCCTGGGCTCTCCTGAATCCCGGGGTTGGTCCCTTCCACGTTCTCACTTCTTCCTGAGCACCAGGCATTATCCGGTCCTTCTGAAAAGCTTGAAGGAAAATAAACACATACCGGATCTGAGCAGCTGCTGGGAGATCCGCAGCGCTCAGTGACCTGCGATGGAGAAGAGGCAGCTCCTGACTCAGAGTGCATTAGTGACAAACGATGATATTTCCATCTTTAACAGAATCACTGACTGGGTGAGGACAGAGCAGGAAAATTGACAGGAAAGAACTTGTATTCTTCACCAGCAGGAGGTGGTAAGGGAAGGGAGGCAGGAGGTGGGGGGAAGGGAAGGGAGGAATACAAACAGGTACTATTTAACTAATTCTTAAAATACAATTAAGAAAACATTTTTAGGAAATTAATACATTATAAAGCAATTATATCCCAATTAAAAAAAATAGAGTACTGAAGAAAAATAAAAATCAGGCATGGAAAAAATAAAGAAAACCTTGTTAGGGTTAGAGTCAAATCTTCAGTGCTAAATGCACCCTGATAAACCTGGGGGTGAACCAAACATTACAAAGAGAAGCCCCTTCATAGGGTAGAACTCAATCACAGGGAGAGGGTGGTGAGCTCTGAGGCCTCTGCTTGGGGCCCCTGCCAGGCCTGCTCCTCTGACGCAGCTGGCAGCGCCAGGGCTGCGCTGGGCTTCCTGCCCTCACTGTCAGGTGACCTGGGTTTTGCTCAAGAAGATGACAAATGTAGTAAAAAACCTCAGGAGATAACGCTGTTGGTGGGAATGGTGCAGCCACTAAGGAGAACAGTATGGAGCTTCCTCAAAAAGATAAAAATGGAGCTACCATCAGTTCAGTTCAGTTGCTCAGTCGTGTCCGACTTTGCAACCCCATGAACCTTAGCGTGCAAGGCTTCCCTGTCCATCACCAACTCCCGGAGTCTACCCAAACCCATGTCTATTGAGTCGGTGGTGCCATCCAACCATCTCATCCTCTGTCGTCCCGTTCTCCTCCTGCCCCCAATCTTTCCCAGCATCAGGGTCTTTTCAAATGAGTCAGCTCTTCGCATCAGGTGGCCAAGTATTGGAGTTTCAGCTTCAACATCAGACCTCCCAATGAACACCCAGGACTGATCTCCTTTAGGATGGACTAGTTGGATATCCTTGCAGTCCAAAGGACTCTCAAGAGTCTTCTCCAACATCACTGTTCAAAAGCATCAATTCTTCGGCACTCAGCTTTCTTTATAGTCCAACTCTCACATCCATACATGACCACTGGAAAAACCATAGTCTTGATTAGATGGACCTTTGTTGACAAATAATGTCTCTGCTTTTTAATATGCTATCTAGATTGGTCATAACTTTCCTTCCAAGGAGTAAGCGTCTTTTAATATCATGGCTGCAGTCACCATCTGTAGTGATTTTGGAGCCCCCCAAAATAAAATCTGACACTGTTGCCACTGTTTCCCCATCTATTTGCCATGAAGTGATGGGACCAGATGCCATGATCTTCGTTTTCTGAATGTTGAGCTTTAAGCCAACTTTTTCACTCTCCTCTTTCACTTTCATCAAGAGGCTCTTTAGTTCTTCTTCACTTTCTGCCATGAGGATGGTGTCATCTGCATATCTGAGGTTATTGATATTTCTCCAGCAATCTTGATTCCAGCTTGTGCTTCATCCAGCCCAGTATTTCTCATGATGTACTCTGCATATGATCCAACAATCCCAATATTGGGTATATATCCAAACAAAAGTATAATTCAGAAAGATACACACACCCCAATGTTCATAGCAGCACTATTTACAATAGCCAAGCTATGGAAACCACATGGAGACAACCCAAATGTCCATCAACAGATGAATGGATAAAGAAGATGCAATACGTATATGCAATGAAACGTTACTCCACCATGTAAAAGAATGAAATCATGCCATTTACAGCACCATGGATGGCCCTAGAGATTATTATACTGAGTGAAACAAGAAATCTAAATATATGTGTAAAATCTAAAATACGACATAAGTGAACTTATCTATGAAATAGAAACTGATTCATAGACGTAGAAAATAAACTGGTGGTTGCCAACAAGGAAGGCAGGTGAGGGAGGGATGCGGTGGGAGCTTGGGATTAGCAGATGCAAACTATTATATAGAAAATGGATAGGCAACAAGATCCTACTGTATAGCACAGGGAACTATATTCAATATCTTGTGAAAAACCATAATTGAAAACATATGAAAGGAGTACATATATATTAATATATTTTTATATAAGTGAATCACATTTCTGTTCAGCAGAAACTAACACAACATTGTAAATCAACTATAACAATAACAAATATATATAAATAAAACAAAATCTTTATTGTAAACGGATATGCTACCTTTAGTAAATAAAAATGCAGAATGGAAACTAAGAAAACAAGAGAGAGGAAAGCCCAGGAGGTTTGGTAGAAGAATTGTCCATCCCCTCTGGTCACTTCATTGCTGCAGGGTCAGGAAAGGGGGGACAAGTTAAGGAGCTGCCACTTGTCCCAGAGCTCAATTGCCTCTGCTGTCCCAGCAGAAGGGCTCAGTTGCCAGCTTTGATTCTTGTGCAAAGGACAGCTTGGAGGAGGTGCTCCCTCAGAGCTCAGAGCTCATTCCCTTTTTCCTCCTCAGCTGGTTTGGCCAGGATCACACACATAACCAGCACCAGCCTTCATGTCTGACTGGTTAGACGGCCTGTCCACTTAACCCACGCTCACGGCAGGCCCTTCTAACTGGCCAGAAAGTGGATGTTTTTTATCTGTGTGTCTCTGCCTGACCCATGGTAGTGCCAATTGATGGGTATTTGATATAAGGGATTAGCACTGAAGTCTAGATTGCCTAAGGAGACGGGAGCAAGTCAACAGGTCCCTGCCTGTGGGCTTCTGATGGAGATGAGGCTGCAGGAAGCAGAGTGAAAATATCCTGAAGACACAGAAAATGGGAAACATATGGAGAAACGGAAGAGCAAATTCCTTCCACTTCTCAGTCCTGTCCAGAGCGGCTCCTACACAGGAGAGTGTCCCCATGAGAGACTTGACCAGTCAGTCTGGCAGAAGGGCCTGTGTGCTCAATGGCTTGTGTCACTTAGGATGACTCCCTCAGTTCAAAGTAAAAAAGGCCAACAAAGGTCCCATTGCCTTCTGTGGCATTTATATACATATTTTTAAATTTTTACCTCTATATTATATAACATGAATGCATCTGAAAGACTTGTATTGAAAAAGAAAGTTCTTATAAAGGACTTGGTGAGTAGGAAGTACTGAATGTCATGTTACTGGTGAGGTGACATGACATCTTCATTGAGTTTTGCTTAACCCGGGAGCCTCTGCAGTCATGGGTTCAGGACTGAACCTAACCATTGTCACCAATCACGAAGCCCCCTGTGTGGAAGTAGCTGCAAACTCCCAGGCACATGAGCACACACTTTGTATTCAATGCAACATTGTACTACTGGAATATTTACTCTCAGTATATCTAGAGATGGGTTTGATATTCTTCTTAAGGATACAAAATATTAATATAACATGTAAAAAGAAACAAACTGCCTTAAACACTGACCCCAAAAAACCTATGTGATAAAGAACAGCAAGCACAACTTTCTTTTCCAGAGTTCAAAAAGGACTGGATACAGACTTTTAAAAAAATTACAAAGTTTCATACCTTTGCATTCTTAAAGTACTATTTGTTTTCAGTATAGGGCAATTACTCTATTTAAAATAGGAGATTTTCCTCTGTATAGATAATATGCTTTCTTTTCTCATTAATTAAATTTAGCCCCCGAGTTGCCCTCACTCATTCTGGGCATTAAGATGCAGATCTGCCCCTGACCTTCATCCTCAGCATGTTTACTGGTCACCAGGCTCGGTGTTCAGGTCTAAGGGGATAACTGTTGACAAGGTGTCTGCCTTCACGGCATTTATTTCCCCGAGGAACAAAGAAGCAAAGTGAGCCAGCATACGGATCAGTGCCAACTGTGACAAGTGCCGCAGGGCAACGACCAGGGTGCTGTGACATAGCCAACAGTCCCCGAGAGTGGCCTGCGGGCGAGACCTGAAGGAGGAGAATGGGCAGAGGAGAGAAGAGGCAAGAACAAGCAAACCAGACGGAAGCAGCGGCAGGTGTCAAAGCTCTGAGGGCCTGCGGGGCCCAACCAGGCAGCAGCGCTGGGGTCTGCAAGGAAGCTGAGAAGGTGCTTGGGCGGGAGCTTGAGTGTATTCTAGAAGGATGGGAAGCCGATGGGAGATTTCAGCAAGGAGGTAGCATGACTGATTGATAGTTTTTTGAAGATTATTCTTGATTGTGGTGGTGGTTGAATGAATACGCACACACAAATTCACACATACACACACACAGGAGTTCAGGTAAAACTGCTGAAATCAACTCTGTGGATTGCACCATTGTCGATTTCCTGGTTTGATACTATTTGATAGTTATGCAAGATGTTACCATTGGGGGAAACTGGGTGATAGGTATATGGGATCTCCTTCTACATTGTTCTTTGCAATTTCTTATGAATCTATAATTATTTCAGAATAAAAGTTTATATCATTTTGAGTCCAGTGTGGAGAATGAATGGGAGGCTTTGCAGGAGGTACAGAAAAAGACACTGGGGCTTCGAACAGAGATGGAGGTAGAAAGAAGTAGAAGGATTTGAAATGCATTTTAGAAGTAGAAAAAGCAGAAGCTCTCAGCAGATTAGATGTTGCCCAGGCCAGGAATGGGGAGAAGGGGTTGGATGAAGGATAACTCGGTTTTTGGTTTCAGTAGCTCAGTCGATGGTGGTGATGATATTCTATACATTTATTTTTGGAAAAAAAAAATTCCAGTAGCTATCAATTCAAAACAACATGCAAACAAGCATCTTGGGGAAAAAATGTATCTTTAGTAATGTTAGGGGACAAAACTTTTTAAAGGGAGTAGATTTCAGACAGTCCAAGAGTTGAACTGAAGTTAGAAACTCTAAACTTTAATCAAGATTTTGCTATGAAATGTGTGACGCTGGACAAGTCACTTCATTCTCTCCAAGTCTCAGTTTTCTCACCTGTTTAAAAAAAAATGAGGAGGGACTAAATAGAAGCTCTCTGAATTTCTGGGTTTAAAATTCTGGAAAACCTGAGGTATTTACGTTGAAGCTGGGTGACTGTGTTTTTACTGACCTCAGGCATGATGAGTAAGACAGCAGTGTGAATTTTCTCTAGACACCATTTCTCACGACATCAGTTGCTTTTAATTCTGTACCTATGCCAACTTTGCATTGCAGGAAGAGCCCTCAAGGGGATCCTAGTCCTGGAAAATCAGCACCTTTGCAAGACACCACAACCAAGATATGGATTGTGACATGATACCCTGGATGCTGCTCTGTCACCCATAAACCACTCAAGCTCTATCTGGCCTACAGCAGGATTAGCTGAGAGACACAGAGAAGCCACTGCTGACCGGCTGAAACTGTATCTGGGCCTGATGGATGGCATCAGTGCACGGCCTGGCTCGTTGCCTGGACACTGCACTGCGTCGGGCCTCCTCAGCTGCCATGTTAGACCATGTGCTTCCTTCTTGTCCTAGACTATCTGCAGGGTCATCTCCCTGAAGACTCGTTTTGAGTCTGATTTGACTGATGTACTGCACTTATCACACTGTAGGTGTTGCCTGGCCATGTAAATATCTCTTACTAAACAAAGGGAGGGTGATCTTTGAGACGATGTGGCCTCCAGAAGGACGCTAAGCCCTGTTGTTGTTCAATCTCTGAGTCATGTCGAACTCTTTGGAAGGCCATGGACTGCAGCATGCCAGGCTCCTCTGTCTTCCACTGTTTCCCAGAGTTTGCTCAAGTTCATGTCCATTGAGTCGGTGATGCTCTATAACCATCTAATTCGCTCAGCCCCACCTCCTTACAAAAGCCTTAGAGAAATAAAAACTCTGCCCAAGTAGAAGGGTGTTCCATCTTTCCCTTCAGTGGACATTTACTGAGGGCCTGCTGTATCACAGGTGCTGCCAGGGGGCTGGGGAGCAGCTGCAGACTTCAGGGGGTCTTGCTGAGGCCACATGTCCCAGACAGAGCAAGACACTCAAAATTTCAGGCCCAGGAACCCCTTCCCCAGTGAGCAAATCGTCTTTCAGATTACATGAAATTTTATTTTTTCAGATGGGAGTGTTCGAGTGATATTAACAGTCTAAACATAACCCTGGGTATCAGAGGTATCATGCTCATGTCTGAAAGTGAAAATGTTAGTCGCTCCATCATGTCCGACTTCTGAGACCACCACAGACTGTAGCCCACCAGTCATCCATGGGAATCATCCATGGGATTCTCCAGGCAAGAAGACTGGAGTAGATAGCCATTCCCTTCTCCAGGGGATGCTCCTGACCAGGGATTGAACTGGAGTCTCCAGCATTGCAGGAGGATTTCTTTACCATCTGAGACACCAGGGAAGCCACCCTCATGTCTAGTGGGCAGAAAATTAAAGTTTGAAAGAACTAAACCCGCATCATCACAATTCAAACAGCCAGTGTCTCGCCCTGGGTCTTGCCTGGCCTTTACTCCCTCTGCTCTCTCATCACTGCAGCTCACTCACAGCCCCGCCTGGTGTTTGTCTGCAAGTCTTTTCAGGCAAATCCCTCAAAAGCCTCCAATGACTACCTCTTCTCTACCAAATCGCACCTGAGTTCCTGAACACTTGGCTCCCGTGACCCTCTGGGATTCACCTCCCCTCCACTGGGCAAGCTTTACATCCCCTCTATCACACCCCTACCCCGGGTGGGTGGGACTCACTGCCCCGGGATCCCTTCGCTCACTGTCTTTCTGAGGTTATTTTTAATGTAGTAATCCAAATCATAGCCACATTTTAAGACCCAACATAATTGCCCCCTCCTCTCAGGAGAATTCCTTGATTGCTCTAGCATTTGTTACTTTCTCTCCCTTTTCATTTATGGCACGTTTTTATTTTCTCAGTACTTTTCCATCTTGCACTTCACTATGTGTTTTTCCCAGCTGCTTAATATGTCATAGTTGTCCCTCTAATGAAACAGAAAGTGTACTAGCGACAGGCATTCTGTCCCACTCCCTTCTGTGGTCCCCTCTGTAGCTCTGAGCTACAGGGTTGGACACCATATATTAACCAAAGGATTGAAGTAGATCCTCAGTAAATGTAGCACTATTGCTTGAGACTGGGGCTTCAGTGATCAGGGTCTAAATCTGTCTGGAGTCACCCTGAGTTTCTGGCACAGGTTCGGAAAGTTTCCAGGTTGGCAACACTGCAAAATCATCATTTTGAGCTCGGGTCTTCTCCATCAAGGAAACTGAGGAACTAGTCCTTCCCTCCTCCTGCCCTTCCTTCCATCCTCTGCTCTCACTCCCCACCCTTGTCTTCAGACTAAAACCGCTACCCACATCCAGCTGGCCTGGGACCAGCAGAATTAATTTAATGGAACGTGTATCACCAATTTGCCCAAAGAAGACCATTCTCCAGAATTCCTTTAAAATTAACCATGAACTAAGATTTCCAATCTCGTAAACTCTATTAACTATACTCCAAACACTCTTTCAAATATTTAAAAATGGATCCATGTATTATGGAGCTATCATTAGTGTGTTCATGCTATTTTGAGTTCTGGGTGGGTTTGTTTTTTTTTTAATTTGCATTATTTCAAATGCTGTATCCATATTAATCAACATTTTCACACAGCATCTTATTAGCTAGCTTGTATTCCATTATGTTCAAGCAGCATAGTTTGCTAAGTCCATAAAACAGCCTTTAATACGTATTTTCAGCACACTGCATGGTGGGGTGCCATCTGCACTGACCCACTGGGGCCCCGCCGGGGAGGAAACCCTGACGTTTCATTTCTCTTTCACAGTCACTGCCACAAATCTTTTTACAGTAGCTGCCTCCAGCTAAATGCCAGATTGCACCTCAAGAATGGGGGTGGGGCAGCTAATTTCTACTCGTCTTTCACCCGTCTCTTTCTATTAGAAGCTCAGTGCAGGCAGTTTTATCACTAGGAGAAGGAATTCAGGCTACTGGTTGGTATTTTATTTTTGCATCCATCTATGCCCTTTTGTGGTCAATGTCACATCTAAAGTCATACGTGGGGGTCGTTTGGTGCCCATGGTTCTGCACTAGCGTTCCTGTGTTGTAAATACAGTTCTGAAGCTCTCAGCATGGCCGGCAGGAAACACCTCAAAGACCCCAGAAGTTGCTGCTCTCATGCTTACTCCCTCTCATTGCCCCTGCCCTCCATCTATTCCATTCAGACATGGAATCCACTGTCTCCGGGAACAGCCAAGAGGCATCATCTGATAGCGAACACATCTGAAAGTCATGTGAAAGGCATCGCTTTCAGATGCAGAGGCATCTGAAAAAATGGACCATGAAACCCTCTACTGAACACACTGCACGTTGGGCCCAGGGAAGTCAGATGTAAATCACACAGAGTTGCCATGTTCACTTGCTAAGGTCTACTGCATATAAAGCAGGCAGTAGAGAATGTTGTTGCCAAGGTACCCACCAGGTATGAAGGGAACTGCAGTCTCTGGCCCCCCGCCCAGCTTCCACCACCCTGGTATCTGAAGATTCACTGCTCCCCTGTCCGCAGCCAGGCCTGTGGGTGGAGCTGACTCCGCCCCCAGCTCCCAGGAGGCAGGGGCACCTGATTGGTTTATGCTAATTACTCTATCTCTTCTTCCTGGCCTCAGTGACTGGTTCAGGGATAGATACTTGACCTGAATGGTCAATATGGCAGGAAGAGATTTGCAGGGGCTTCAGAGAAGGGGGAAAAAGTCTCTTCCATTGGAACCACAGGAGCAAAAGCTCTCTTTCCCTTTGAATGGGACAGAGGGTGGATATCACTGCAGGACCTGCTGGCAGCCCCTCCAGTCCACCTGAGACCTGGGAATGGGGCCAACATCACAGAAGCAGAGCCAAGGAGGGAAAGTGGGGCCCAGTCACACTACAGGGGACCTGAGTCCAACCAGACCTCAGGCCAGGCAGACAACTGGGCCTGTCAGTTACATAAGTGAATCAGCTTCACTACCTGAGCCTGCTTGATTTGTATTTTCTCTTTCTTGCAACACAGTAGTAGAACTTGAGCGTTGTTTGGCTGGGAAAACTGGCAAGACAACAGCTGGCTCTAATATGATGTGATAGGTGCCACTTCCACGGAGGCCAAAACCAAGCAGAAGAAATGATTTGCTCTGACTTAGAGGGAAGGGGTTCTCCTACTTCACAGGAGACCGAGGAGTGACCTGGTGCCCAATTCCCTCCTCAGCCACCTTCACGGGCAATTATAACACCGGCCCTTAGAGTGTTTTCACAGTCTAATGAAACTCCAAGTCAGACAGGAGCCCAGCGCCTGAGGTCTCAGAGCTACATGTCACTGTTGGAACCAGAATAGAGACCTATAGATTTTTCAGGATTTTTAAAAATTTTAATCCAGCAAGGTTTTAAAGATTTTTGTTTATAAATTCAAAACTGGCTTGTTATTTTTTAATTATTATGATCCTTTCATTTGGGATCTACCTGCAGTGCGGGAGACGTGGGTTTGATTTCTGGGTTAGGAAGGTCCCCTGGAGAAGGGAATGGGCTACCCACTCCAGTATTCTTGCCTGGAGAATCCCATGAACAGAGGAGCCTGGCGGGCCTCAGTCCATGAGGTCACAACCAGTCAGACATGACTGAATGACCTTCACTTCACTTCCCTTGTTAAGCAGTAAATCCAGCTTTTCTCTATATTTGAACTCATCTTCTTTGTTAACTCACAGATAGAGGGGTTGGGGGCTGTAGACATTTTGCAGAGTGGAAAAGTGCTGACTTGGAGGCAATGTTCCAAGTGTCATAGGATCCTATCACGAGGCAGGTTGTGATGCTGTTAGACTTCTTCTGAGAAAGCCAGGGAGCAAGCCTTGGGGGGTTTCAAGGCTCTGTGTCCTAGATGTCTATGAGGATGGAGGTGATTCGGAGTCACAAGGCCATAAACAGAAAAATGGTCTCAGTCCTGGAATTCAGCATGAAAGAGGCAGCACATGTTAGAGTAGAAAGGATTGAACTGGAAGCAGTGAAACATTCGCCCATATTCTTGGAGGAGAGAGAGGCAGGCGCAGAGGAGAGAGGGGTTATCAGAAGAAATAGTCAGTACCATTCCTTATGTTCCCTTTGAATAAAATCTTACAAGGAGAAGGCTCAAGAGGAGGGGGAAGAAGAAGCGAATCCTAGGAACAGCATTTTCTACATCACAGAGATCAGGGTGAAGATGGTGAGGAAAAACAATGGAGGGACCCAAATTATTTTAAAAAAAGACTGAAAAAAAGAGGTCAAATTGGGATTAAGGAGAGTAAGTGCAGGGTAGTAGCATATGCCACCCCAAAATACGACTGCATGGATTCAGGACATGCCACCCCCAAATATGCGGCTTTGACGGATTATTTTGAGCTGTAGACACTTGAGAAACAGCAAATGCATAATGAGGCTTTCTCTGCCAGGTCCCCTTCTCCGTCTAGAGACTCTCAGCTGTCAACACCTCTCCTCTTAGGGAGTCTTATCAACCACAGAGGACTGAGTCATCACAGGAGAGGAGGCTAGGGGTCAACACAACACCTGCACTTCGTTCCAGACAACCACACCTCCCAGGGAGTCTTCTCATCTCTCCTAAAAATTACTCTTCCTTAAGAAACCTACACCCTCGCCCCTTTCCTTATTAAGATCATGCACATGTGTCCTAAGTCACCTCAGTCGTGTCCGACCCTGTGGACTGTAGTCCACGAGGCTCCTCTCATCCATGGGATGCTCCAGGCAAGAATACTGGAGTGGCTTGCCACGCCCTCCTCTAGGGGTTCTTCCTGACCCAGGGATTGAACCTGTGTCTCTTACCGATCTAAGTCTAAATTCTAAGCCACCTCGGGGAGTTACTCTCTGGGTACTTTCCACGTATAGGAGGCATCATGCCTTGTGCTCATGCTCAGTCGTGTCTGACTCTGCGACCTCATGAACTGTAGCCCGCCAGGCTCCTCAGACCGTGGGATTCTCCAGGCAAGAATACCGGACTGGGTTGCCATTTCCTTCTCCATCCTGTATGCATTAGTGATGGTCATAACAGACTGTGATTCACGGATCTGGTGTGGATGCAGGAGTGTGCATCTTCACAAGCATCCAGGTAACCCCGTGCAGGCACATGGAATCTGTATCTGGAGGGAGGTGTTGGGGGGAACTCATCCAGAGCAATCCCTGGGAGAAAATGTTAGCAACTCGGATGAATCACCTGGATGAGGACAAACCATCAGAAGCAACCTGACCTCCCTTCCTCTTGGAGTTGATGGTTTACTTGTTCAGTTCAGTTGCTCAGTTGTGTCCCACTCTTTTCAACCCCACGGACTGCAGTACACCAGGCCTCCTGTCCATCACCAACTCCCAGAGCCTGCTTAAGCTCATGTCCATTGAGCCGGTGATGCCATCCAACCATCTCATCCTCTCTCATCCCCTTTTCCTCCCGCCTTCAATCTTTCCCAGCATCAGGGTCTTTTCCAATGAGTCGGTTCTTTGCATCAGGTAGCCAAAATATTGGAGCTTCAGCTTCAGCATGTCCTTTCAATGAATATTAAGGACATTTCCTTTAGGATGGACTCATTTGATTTCCTGTAGTCCAAGGGACTCTCAAGAGCCTTCTTCACCACCACAATTCAAAAGTTATAGAATAAGTTATAGAAAATAAAATGCTATTAATAAAATCATAAAGAAAAGAAAATACAGTACTATTTTGTA
The DNA here is from genome assembly GCF_003369695.1 of Bos indicus x Bos taurus. Classification (NCBI taxonomy): domain Eukaryota; kingdom Metazoa; phylum Chordata; class Mammalia; order Artiodactyla; family Bovidae; genus Bos; species Bos indicus x Bos taurus. Next base: position 87,789,920 of record NC_040084.1, on the reverse strand, counting down.
TTTATCCATACTGTAAATTTATGTCATCTGTTTGAGTCATCCATCTGTCAGTATATAATGACATCTATATTTTTTATGATAAAAAATGTGGCAGATGTTGTACATATTACTAATACTAGACATTTAAAGTGAAAAGATAGTGTGAAAAAGAAACTCAGATATTTATTTCTAGGAATAACGATTCATGCCCTGATTATGAAGAAGCAACAATATAACTGCCTTATTGTTGCCTGGTATAATCAATACAATTGCTTCATGGTAGACTAGTCTCTACAATAAGAAATGAATTGTCATAAATATACCATAGTATTAGAAACATTGTTACATTTTTTAAAAACATCACTTAACCTGTGATGATAGAACAATTCACAATTTCTCCAATTATTAGAAACTGAGATAAACTGTATGGTAACATAATTCTTTGAAAGCAAACTGATAAAACAGGACAAAAACTAACATTTAAAAAATTTGTATTAAAGTATTAATTTTATATTAAATATCACCCACCTTATGCTGATGTAAGGATAGACTAGTATCTACATATATTTTATGCAATCATGACATACCTGATTTTTTCTTAATTTTTTTATATTTCTAGACTGTGTGATTTTTTTTTCAAATTAAGGAAAATCTCAGAAAAAATTTCCAATATATTTGCTGAAAAAAATCCATGTATAAGTGAACCCATACAATTCAAATCCATGTTGTTCAAGGGTCAATGGTACTGAAAAGAACTGGTCCAGGGGCCGTTGCTCCAGATCACGGGTTGGAAAACTCCCTTAAAGGGCCAGATAGCAAGTGCTTGAAATCTTGCACACCACTGGCTCTCTGGTTGCACTGCCCAGCTCTTCCGTGGTGACCTGAAAGCAGCCGTGGATCATTCATGAACTAGTGGGTGCTGCAGTATCTCAATAAAGCTTAATTTACAAAATCAAGCAGTTCTCCTGCGGACCAGTTTGCTGACCCTTTCTGGAGAGTGTCTTGTTCCGGAAACTTTTGACATTTATCTGATCAGTCTGGTTTGCCTAATTAAAAAAAAAAAAAAAGAAGCAGCAGCTATTTTTAACTGTTTAAGTTGAAATTTATAGTGATAGGAATCTTCCAGAAATAGCCTGACTCCCCACGTGCCTTGTGGTAGGATACACCACACAGGGCACAGGTGGTACGGAGTGCAGAGAAGGGGGAAATGGGCCCCTACAAGCTCCGGCTGCCCAACACTGCAGCCCCAGTTCAGAGAACTGCTTCTGATCAGCCCCCAGCTCTGCTTGTTTCCTGGGTCCACCATGCTTCCCGGTTGGTGTTGTTTTTCCACCCTCGACACAAGGTCCTGCTGCTGGAAACTGCCTCACATCTTGCATCCTTGGGATGTTACCAGTCAACACCAATAAAGTCACATGCTAAATTTAGCACAGCCCTGCCTGTAAAACAGTCAGAACTGTCACCCTGTAATTGCAGTCGCAAACACTTCCTAACGGCTTGATTCCTGCTGATTTTCCCTGAAACTCAGCCTCTTGCTTGCAATAAACCTGTGTGGCTGGCTTTGATCTTTGTTGCTGAAGTTGCCGAAGCCACTGGTTTATGCCAGCCAATCCCCTTCCACCTAGGAGCAGACCCCAATGTTTTAACTGTCACAGCTTTACCAGGGGAGAGAATTGTTGGGCTGAAGGAGTGATAAGTGGTCACAGCCATCCTCCTATAGAGAGCTGGGTGGAAGACTAAATCGGGACCACACAAAGATTATCTCAATAAGCCTCTTTTTAGGGATGTCAACTTGAGGATGAGAAGTGAGTTGTAGTCAAAATCGAGGGACAAATGACAATATCTAAAACCATCACCATTGTAGGACTTACCTGACTCTCCGGTAGTTAAGACTCCATGCTTCCACTGCCGTGGGCACGTGTTCAATCCCTGGTCAGGGAATGAAGATCCCATAGCAATGCAGCCAAAAGTTAAAAATAATAATAAAACAAAACCATCACCGCCTTAGGTACACAGGGCCCACCAGCTGGAGCCTCATATACTGACTTCGTTCCCTCCTTGTCCAACTACCCACAGCCCTGAATTGTGAACAGAACAGAAAAGCAAGTGTTGCTTGTGAACGACCCATCGTTGTGCATCGTGAGCACTTGGTTCTGTACAGACTCTTTCTCCCGGCTCAGCCCTCAAAAACCAAGTCACTAATTCGTATGAGGCACTGTCCAGACTGATTTGACATGAACAAATCTTAATGTAATTTTGAAAAACTGACACTAATATGTTGGTGACGTCTATCAACTCAGCCTCATCAGAAAAGAGCCTGGAGCGTCTTTTTACCCATGTGAATCCTTCAAAGACCCAGGGAGTTAAAAATATGGATTATTTTAGCAGCCACAGAGTCCATCCCATCAGGGAGCTCTGAGGTGGCCTGCAGGGAATGGGAGAATGTATGCGGGCTCTCTGACTCCTGAGGTCACAGAAAGGCTAGTTTCTGGGAGTCCAGGAGCACTGCACACAGCTGTTAGGTGCCCTGAGCCAGAGGCTTTGTGCACAAATTATTTTCTCCCTCATAAGGGTGTGTCAGTGTTAGCAGGCTTCCACTGTGTCCCGTGGCACAGTGCAGGGTCAGGTTGGGGACATCACAGGGCACGTGGAGGGAAATCCATTAGCAGCCTAAACAACCCCGCACTGTCTCCTTGCCCTCGAGTGTGTTGATAAAAGGATGCTTCTAGCTGTGTAGTGGGTGAGCCCTGCACTTCCACTGGGTCTATGGGGATGAGGTAGCTCATTGTCTAGTAAAACATTGCCTGAATCTCTCCAGTAAAGTAACAGAGAGAGTGCTGGCCTGCAGGTCAGAAAATCAGTCCAGGAGCAGACTTTCCACTCATAACTCAGCAGCCTTGAGGATATAAGCTAACCTCTTAGAACTCTGGTTTCTAATCAGACAGCATTGTTGGAAGAGGGTCACCCTAAATTCCATACTAAGAATGAGTCTGCTTATGTTTTATGACACATGTCTCTGTGGTACTGTTACACCAGAGCATGTGTGTCTGCTGCATAAAAGCCAGAATGTGCTGGAGTGTGTAGAAAAGAAAAAGGAGTTGTTGAATGCAGCTCTTTTCTCACGAGGGGCTTTCACTCAGCTCTCTTTCCGGCAGTGACTTAACACATGGTTCAGCCTCACCCGTCCAGTAATTACCTGGGAAGGGTAGAGAAGTAGGTCATCATCAAGCTCTGATCACTGCTGCTGAGGACCTTCCATCTTACTCGACATCCTTTCCTTCAGATTGCCAGGCCTCTTGCACAGGTGTGTGTGCACAGTCTTCTAAATGAGATCTCTTTGTTCCCCCAAAAGACAGAGATTCAGTAACAATGCTCTTCAGGATGGTTTAACCTAAATTCATTTCATCTTCCCTCTCACGGCTGCCTGCATTCCCCCTGCTCACCCCTTGACCGATTCACCCCCATGCTAACCCCATAATGGCCCTTGACAAGCTCTGCAGAGAGTCACGTTGGCTTGGAAGGCTTTCTCTCCATATCCAAGCCCCATTGCTGTCCCCTCTTGCCAACAGTCATCGCAGGGAGCCATCTCACAAATCCAATCCTCAGCCCCAGGGAAGCCCAGACCAACATCTGGACTGCAGCCTCCCAACAGACCCTGAGCCAGAACCAGAGTGAGACCACCTTTGGATTCCTGACCCACAAAGGCTGTGAGATAAGAAGCTTTTGTTGCTCTAAACCACTTGACTTTAGGATCATTTGTTATGCAGCCATAGATAACAGATACTCTAGTTAAACTTTTAAGACACATGCAGTGCAAATCCTAGATCTTGGCTGCCTGTTGCCTAGGGATATTACTGAGGATACCCACCCCTGCAGCGGAGTATGAAATACTTGTGTTACAGAGAAGGTCAGATATGCAGAGTGACAGCCGTGAGCGAGATGAGGGTGGGGGCTGGCATAGCATAGCTGGTGCTCTCCACCAGTTTTTACTTTCTTTTCAGAAAGGCTAATTTCCATAGCAGTTGTCAGGAAACCTCATGGTGCTTCCCTGCAAATATATTCTTGCTCTTGTGGTGCTGGATCTCTAGCATGTATTTAAAATTTCTGGCATTTGCAGCTGACGTGAAAACCTGGTCAGAGAAAGCAGTCCCAACTCCTCTCTGCCCCCGTAAGGATCACCATGATTCGTTCCCAGCCTCTCTATTGCCCAGTAAGCTGAGCAAAATGCAGGTTTAACTGAAGAAAAGTGCATCAAAACCAACTTTCTCCCAACGTATCAGGAGGGACACTTAGAAATGCCTCTCTTCAGAATCTCATGAGAAAAAGAGAAGACTTTCTTTTTCTCTCACACAACAGTAAAGTGTGAATAGTGTTGAATTATGACAGAAGAGGTCGAGAAAGACAGCAAAAACAACACTGAGCGTGAGGGAAGGTTCTTTCCTCTGCGTGGTGGGTGGTCTGCATGTGACAGCGGAAGGTCCTGTGCTACCACGACTACCCTGTCCCTGTTGTCCACAGCGCCTGGCGCTCTGTTCCAGGACGCACGGAGCCAGGGCATGCTGTGTGGCTTTTTTTGTTGTCATTGGCATCAAGAGGGGCCAGAAAGACATTCCCCTGCAAAAATGTTTCCCCATGCTTCCAAGGGACTGTGATAACAAAAACTGAAAGAGAAAAAGAGGCGGGGGAGGGAGAGCAAGAAAAGAGCTTAATAACTGGCAAGGGGAAGTTGTTTAGCCTCATGTCAAATCCCTTTAGGTCTTCTGCAGGCCCGTGGAGGGTGGAGGGTGGAGGGTGGAGGGTGGAGGGTGGAGGGCTGCCAGCACCAAGGACCTGACTGGGAGGTCAGGAGAGGGCCCCGGGTGGCCTATATCATTCACACATATCCTTGGCAAACCCCAAGAAATTTTTGCACAGAGCCTCAGACTTGTTCCCAAAGGTGACAGCTATGAACAGATGGGCCCTCACACCCAGGTATGGGCACAAGAAAAAGGTGAGAAACAGTGAAGTCAAAAAAACCTGAAAAGTACAAGCAATCATTTCAGAAAGCAGCCACCTGGCAGATCTTCTCCTGGAATCTCCTGTGCATACCAAGTGGACACCTGTGAAACACACACAGGTGAGGATGTGAAAAGTTGTCAATGGTCCAGAAGTCCCTCCTGGGCCCCCATCTCCCAGGCATTACCCTGTTCCTCACTGTTCCTGGAGGCAACCACCATGTTGACTTCTAATACCAATGTTTAGTTTACCTGTCTTCAAACTGGATACAGTATATAATAATTTCACATATTTTCCTTGATTCTGGCTTATTTTTCATAATATTATGTTTCTAAGATTTATTTATCTTTTTTGGGTAAAGCATTAATTGTTTTGGGCTTCCCCGATGGCTCAACAAGTAAAGAAACTGTCTGCAATTCAGGAGACATAGGAAATGCCTGTTCGATCCCTGGGTCTAGAAGATCCCCTGAAGGAGGAAATGGCAACCCACTCAAGTAATCTTGCCTGAAAAATCCTATGGACAGAGTAGCCTGGTGGGCTATAATTCATGAGGTCACATGAGTCAGACATGACTGAGTGACTAAGCGTGAGCACAATTAATTGTTTTATTTTAAAAGCTATTTAGGATTCCATTGTATGAATGTGTCATCATTTATTCATTCTACTGATGATGGTTGGTTATTTCTAGATAATGATACTATAATCACTCTTTGCATATCTCTTTGTGTTCATAGGCACCATTTCTGTAGGATGCCTAGGAGTGTGTATCTTCAAATTTAATAAATAAAACTCTCTTGTAATGATGAATATATAGTTAAATTCAGAATACTTTAATAATATAATGGGGGTGCATAAATCACATATAATCTAATACAAATATTAAAAGAAAAAAGTGTTAAAAATAACTGTAATTACAATATTTTTAATAGGCATATAATAAAAAAGATGTACATTGTGATGCCAAATCATAAAATGTGGGAGGGGAGTGTAAAAATGTAGAACTTTTATATGTTTTTGAACATAACTGACTATTATAACCATAAGATGTTTTATGTAAACTTCATGGTAACCACAAAGCAACAACCTATAGTAGATATACAAAAGACATCTGCAAACAGAAAGGAATCAAGCATACCACTGCAGAATATCATCAAAGCACAAAGGAAGAGGGCAAGAGAGGAGGAGAGGAACTACAGAAGAGCCAGAAAGCAACTAACAAGATGCCAATAGTATTTCCACACCTATCAATAATTCGTTTACATGTAAATGGTCTAAATTCAACAATTAAAAGACACAAAGTGGCTGAATGGATTTAAAAAAAAGATCCAACTGTATATTGCTTAAAAGAGACTCATTTTAGTTTTAAGGACACACATAGGCTCAAAGTGAAGGAATGGAAAATATATTCCATGCAAGTGGAAGCAGAATGTAGCAGTAGCTATACATGCATTTTAAAAAATAGACTTTAAGACAAAAGCTGTAACCAGAAACAAAAAGGTCAACAAATAATGATAAAGGGATCAATTCCCCAAGAGGATGTCACCATTGTAAATACTTACGCACCAACATTGGAGCAAAACTGACAACCACCCCCACTACTACCACCTCCCCTAAAGAAACAACAAACCAATGAAATCCTCTGTTCTCTAAAGAATGAACAAAGGTTAGGCTTTGGCTCAATTGCCTGAGCCTAACCTTTGACTCTGCCTGGGCATCCCAGCACACATGTGTCTTGGGATGATGCTGGCCCACACCAGGGAGGAAGTGAATGTCACCTTTGTTTTCACTCTAGGGTGGCATCACTGACTCAATGGACTTGAGTTTGATCAAACTCTAGGAGATAGGGAAACCTGGTGTGCTGCAGTCCATGGAGTCCCAAAGAGTTGGATATGACTTAGCAACTGAACAACGAGGTTCATTTTAAAATATTCTTCACAAGACTCAGGAACCAAAGGTGCATGTAAAGAATAAATGCTCACTCTTTCTTTTTTTTTTTTTTTTTTTGCAATGGTTCAGATCTAGCAGGAAAATGAAATTATAATGTTAAACAAGAAAGAAAAGAGAGATTTTTAAAAGTTGGTAGGTCACACTATTCGAAATAAAATCTTGGTTTAATGCAAGAGTCCCTAGGTAGGGTCCCTCTTCCAATCCTGCAGACTCACTCATTCAGCTGCAAGTCCAATGCTTCCCACAGTGCCTCCTGCCCTTTATTTCTCCTTCCTTGTCAGGGAAGGCCCAACAATTAGTGGCATCCCTTCTCTCGCCTGCAAATACCTCCTCTTTTCCCCAATCCAAACACTCAAAGCTTCAAAGAAATGAAGAATTTCTCTTCCTCACAAAACAATCCTGGGAAGAACTGACCTGACACACCAAAGTACAATAAACTCCCTTTTCCATAAAACTTGAAGCAACCAGTAGTATTGAATCCCATTCGACCCCTTCAGGATCCCACCTGCAGGAATACACTGGGTGAGGGCATACCTGAATTCCTCTGGTTACACAAGGGCGTGTGTGCTATGATCCAAACTCTTCCATTTCATAGCAAATATTTTATAATGTAACCCAAGTGTTTGCTATTGAGATACTGTATTTCAAACCTTGCTCCCAGGGCTCACCCTTGCCTTCAATATCCAAGCAAAATGGCATGATGTAATTGGAAAGGCCAAGATGCCATGGAGCCCCAACGAAATATAGGTGCTTCTGATTACTCAACAAAATGGATGTTTTTTGAGGACCTATAATGTTAAAAGTCTCAATGCTAGGTGCTTATAAAATACAGAGAGATCAAAAAAAAAAAAAGTGACAGCCCCATCCTCAAGAGCTTTTAAAGTCCAGTGAGTTTTCTGTGTCCTTCACACCAGATCTCGAAACAGCACCACTCCAGGGGCAGGTGGCTGTCCATTTCCTGTAAAGCCTGGAGAGGAAAAGTGACTGTGGACAGCCAGGCGTGAATCTTCAGCTAGAAGCTGGTACCTGTTTCTCAGGGTGGCCTACAGTATAAATAATCACACAACATAGCAGATCAATTGTTTGCTGTTTCTGCAGGCATTTGGGACCATGTCACCTCTCTTCTCCTAGCTGTGAGCTTTTGTCATCACATTTTGCCCCAGTAAGTGTTGGCAAACCTATTCTGTGCAACCAAATGCTTCAGTGAAATGGGATTTAGCTCCTTAGGGCTCAGCTCCCCCATGAGAAATGATCCCCCCAGCATCCCTACTAGGTCTCTCCTGTTGCCAGGCAACTGCCCTAAAGCTCCCTGAGCTTTAGGTCAGGGCCCTGACTGTGGGAATGGCTTCCTTTGTCCTCATGTGTGCCTTCCTACTTTCTAAATGTCCTCTGGTGGCTGAGGTCACCCTGCATGTGAGAATCTATATCCTGATTTGTGTCTACTTCTGAGCTTTTTCCCCCCAAGAATCCCAAATCTTCCTCTTTATGTCATGGATGTTATACAATCTATATGCACACAGCATATATGAACACATTATACATGCAAATGGAGCTAGTTCCTTGGAAATTCTCTGTTTCTTCCTTGCCAGCTGCCAGATTTGGCAGGCCAGCTGACACCCAGCCAGGCCATTTTATTCATCAAGGCACAAAACCGGGGTTTGGCCCCTCTCTTCCTCAGAATCACAGAATATAAAGGCTGGGAAGAGCAGGGGGTGTCCTCAATTCTCCTTTGACAACTCTGGCCCTTTCCTTGGAGCTAAATTAAACTGTTCTCCCCAGCTATTGTAAACCTGTCTTTCTTATGATGGAGTACTTGTGGCTTATTCCTTGGGGAGCACTAAAGACAGTGTCTAAAGAACAGCTGGATATATAAGAAAGAAGGCAGTCTCAGCCTCTGCAGAGAGTGTCCATCAGGACCTGAGGTTTCTTTGTGGCAGGAATGTGTGTGGCATGATAAAAACCCTTCCATTTCATAGAAAACTTGTGATGCAATCCAAGTGTCTGCTTGGGATGTCAGTTCCCAAGTCTTTCTCCTAGGAGGTCACTCTTTCCTTTAAAATCAAAAAGGAGAAAAAAAAGGAAGCTTGAGTACACTGCACATTCTTTATGAAGCCTGAAGCCCACTGTCCCGTGTGTCCTGGGAGTCTCAGAGGGATTGTATTCCTTGCAGTGTCCTCTCTTTCTCTCTCTCCCCACCCCCACTCTCCTCCCCATTCCCTGGATTTCTCTGCCTCTCCTCTTTCTCTTCCATAGAAGGTCTCTTTAATATATATGAGCTGCTGCCTCAAGCTAAGCCATTATAGGATAATCAAGGACATCTTTGCAAGTTAAGTATTTCCTCTGGATTAAAAATAATCCAATCAATACTTCCCCATTCAAAAGAAAAAAATGGGGCAATACATATTTTATCCCTCCATAAGGTATTTTTCTAGCTTTTGTATTAGTTGTTATTGCCCCATGTAAATTACATCAAAATTTGGTTACTTAAAATAACATACATTTATAATCTCACAGTTTCTGTGAATCACAAAACTGGAAGTAGCTTAGCCGGGTGGTTCTTGCTTGGAGTCTCCTGTGAGGTCTGTCAAGTCCAGGACTGTAGTCATCTGAGGGCTCAACTAGGGCTGAAAGATCTTCTTTCTAGTTGGTTCACTCTCATGCCTGATGTGGAGTAGGAAATGGCAACCCACTCCAGTATTCTTGCCTGGAGAATCCCATGGACAGAGGAGCCTGGTGGGCTACTGTCCATGGGGTCGCAAAGAGTTGGACGTGACTGAGCAACCGAGCATGGATGCCTGATAAGTTAGCCCCTGCTGTTGACAAGTGGTCTTCCCCTTGCACCAATTTCTCCTTGGAACTGCTTGAGTGTCCTTACAGCATGGAAGCTGGCTTCTTCTAAAATGAGTGATCCAAAAGAGAATAAGACAAAAGCAACAAGGTCTTTTATCGTAAGTCATACTCAGTCATCCTGTTGGCTTGCGCAGGTCAGTCTTTTTCAATGTAAGAGGCGACACGCAAGGGCATGGGCATCAGGAGCAAGAACCATGCTGGATAAGAAGGGCACCATGAAGACTGCCTGCTGCACTGCTTAAAATGAACATCAGACCTCAAAAAACACACATTTCACTGGATTGAAAATACCATTGACTGCAAGATACGTCTTTATTTTATGTAACAATAAGAAAGAAAAAATGGCCAATATTGGGAGACTCTCCAAATAAAGCTGACCCACCAAAGCTACACCTTCAGTTTTGGGGTAAATAATAATAAAGCCACCCCACAGAAAGAAACAGCAGGAAACTTGTAAGTCTCAGTTTGCATGGAGTGAAGGTAGAGAAAAAGTACTCCCTAGAGAATTTGAACTCACGTGGATAGGAGCCCCCAGACTGAAGACAGCTTTAAATAGAACCTAAAATCCCCTCTTAAGAAACTTGATCTCAATCTAGATGAACTAAATTGAAGAGACATTCGAATTTTAAACAAAGTTAAAATATGGGAAAATGTGTATCTTAAACTCAAGAAAACATAGTAAGTCACCTCAGCAAGAATTCAGGTAAAATGTACAGAAATGGTTGAGAGTCAGCATTCTTTAGGGCAGAATCACAAAAATGGAGTCTTATTTTTGACAAAAGAACAGAACTTTGGTTCATTTGCTGTGTTTTGTTGGCCAATGTTGTGTCCTTTCTCATGTCGGTTTCTTAGACTCAGCTAATTAATTACAGATGAAAACAAAGAGAAGCAGAAGGTTTATGAAGGGAATCAGCATAGAATCAGTGGAAATAAAATAAACTTTGAATTAGATCCAGGTCTTGCTGTGCAATTTTAAACAAGCTGCTTTCCCTCTCTGAGCTGTAAGAATTAAATAGCACCTATGAAACACCTAGCACAGTGCTTATCATATTTGTTCAAGAATGATAACTATTATTATAATTACTATATATTTATCAATTTCTAAAACTGCACTTCATTTTTGAGATTTTTTTTAAACCTCAACGAAGAGAAAGCCTAATACCCAGGGAAGACTACCTTCCTTCCTGCTGCTCATTCGGTAATATCTGTCAATAAGTCCTGGGCTTGAATGTTGGTCCAGCTGCAACAGCTAGACAAGGCACTTGTGTCTACATGATCTCCTTCCCAAGGAGCCTTAAAGGAAGAGCAGTATTTTGCCAGATTGATTGTATTGAGGTCTTGCATTCATGCTGAGTGCTCTGTCTCTTCAGTTGTGTCTAACTCTTCACGGCCTTATGGACTATAGACCATCAGGCCCCTCTGTCCATGGGATTCTCCAGGCAGGACTACAGGAGTGGGTTCCATATGCTTCTCCAGGGGATCTTCCCAACCCAGGGGTTGAACCTGAGTCTCTTAGGTCTCCTGCATTGGCAGGTGAGCTCTTTACCACTAGAACCACCTGGGAAGCCCTAGTGAGGTCTTAGGGGTTCACTGTATAATATCCATTTATTTTTTTTTCCCTTCTCCCTTCTTCAACTGAAGAACAAAATGCAAGAGGTAGACAAAGGAGGTCAAAATGTCAGCTATATTGCTGAGAAAGTCAATTAGAGAACATGGCGTTAGACCTGTGATCAAAAGAGCATGTCACAAGAAAGAGTAACTTGACAGTGAAGAAACCTGACAGATGCTGTCTCAGCCAGGTGATCAAGGTCAACATCGACCATTGTAAACCATGTAGATACAAGTACACTTGACATGTATGGTATGATGAGAATAACACTTTACCTCCAAGGTCTTCCTCCCCAAAACCTAACCATCAGAAGAACTTCAGACAAATTGCAAATGACGAATTTTCTACAAAATACCTGATCAGTACACCATCAAGCTCCTCAAAAACAAGCAAAATCTGAAAAACTGACCTAAGCCAAAAGGAGCGTAAGCAGATATGACCAAAAATTGCAATGTGGTACCCTGGATGGGTTGCAAAAGAGTCAGATGTGACTAAGCGACTGAGCACGCATGAGCACGAAGTATTAAGAATGGTTTTAAATAAAGCCTTAATTCTATCAAGTCATCAACAAACTACAGACCTAAAGCCTCTTCTCTATATTTTCTGGGGCAAATGGTAACAACCTCTCTGCAGAGAGGGTTCTCCACATCAGAGAGGCAGTTCACCTTACTCTGTTCATCCATCTTCCTTGTTTGCAGCATCTCACCCCTCCTTTCCATAAGCAGTTGCTGTCTCAGATGGCAGGAGAAGGAAACTCAGAGAAACGCTTATCACTCTCAACTGGGTGATTCTGGGCTCCTGCCACCATTAGGAAGAAGCTTCTTTTAGCCTCATAACTGTTGCCAGAACTGAATGAGCTTAATTCAGTCGCTATAACTCACTTCTATGGCACCTCCCAGCAGGCAAGGTGTTACACTAGACGGAAGCTCTTAGCTCCCAGCCTCCCAGGAAGGGTAAGCTTAGGGTGTGCTTGAGAAAATGACATGTAAACAACAAGGATATGGTTCAATATAGTTGTGATGCCTCCATAATTAAAATAGTCTTAGGTTTTGTAATCAAGTGGCCTGCATGCTGAAACAGGAAATTTGAAATAGTAACAATAAGGGTAGGTGCTGACATTCACACCTTGATGCAGAGTGGTGAACAGATGCTAGATGAACAGGAGTAAACAAAGAAAAAGAGAAAGGAAACTGGAGCTCCTTAATCAGTCCTGAGATTGCACATCTGGACCATTTTTCAGAGGAGACGAGGCCACAGAGGTCATGGTTCATCCAAGCTCACTGGCCATGTAGCAGGTACAGTGATGGCTGGGATGTACACGTCAGGCATAGACTTCAGCTAACAAACTGGCTGAAATCACAGGATTTATGTCTGTTTACACTGACAGTCTCATGTTCCTCGACTTAAGGAAGAGGGTATTAGGGTGGGTGTCCAGGACAGTCTTGTGTATATGTCCATCCTGTAAATAACAGTACTCTTTTCACTCTCAACAATGTCTGGCCGAACAATAAATGACATGATCACTCTAGTATTTGGCCAGACAGACGGCCAATGTCTGCCAGACTTCAGAGACTAATCAGAGGGGAAATATTTCCTGATTCAGCTTTAGGGTGGCAGGCTCCCTTGGGACGGCCAGAAGCCTGTGTTCAGAGTGCCCTGATTCTCCTCACCCAGTTTTTAGCCGACGCAACAAGTTCAAAAGAGTCTTTTGTCCTGTGCACTCTGCAGGCATCTTCTTCGTGCTCTGGAGCCTGATCCTTTCAGGAGCAGGAGCCACTCAGTGCAGACGCGGCCTTTCAGTACATGTGCCCCGGCCCCTCCCCTCTGAACAGCCCTGGCCTGCCGACCGGCGCTGGAGAGCAGCCTCAGCAAACTCCAGAAAACCCTTTCACCTGGAAGGTATGGCTTCCAAGTTGGATGGCCTCTGGGAAACAGAAAGATTAGAAACGCTTCCTTGGAGTTGAAAAACAAGTACCTAACCATCTGGGAGGGCTGCCCATGGGGAGGTGCATGCGGTCACCAAGAGTCGGACGTTACTGAGCGGCTGACCTGAACTGAGCTGAGGGCTTCCCAGGTGGCGCTAGTGGTAAAGAATCCACCTGCCAATGCAGAAGACCTGAGAGACTCGGGTTTGATCCCTGGGTTGGGAAGATCCCCTGGAGGAGGGCATGACAGCCCACTCCAGTGTTCTTGCCTGGAGAACCCTCATGGACAGAGGAGCCTGGCGGGCTACAGTCTATGGGGTTGTAAAGAGCCGGACACAACTGAAGTGACTTAGCACTCACACAACCTTCTGGACAAGAGAGAGTTAGAGGTAAACACCACATGGGCTGAAGAAACAGTGTGACCCCTAACCATCCTGACATTCAGTTAACAAAGGAAGAAAGGAGGGGAGAGACACTGTTTTGAGCAGGTATCCCCCAAAGTGACCCGAGGACCTCCCTGAAGGGCGTGGTAGAAGGCGGGTTCCTGACCTCCCTCCCACAGAGAAGCTGAGGACAAGGTCGTGTGTGCTAAGTTGCTTCAGTGATGTCCAACTCTTTGCGACCCCACGTACTGTAACCCACCAGGCTCCCGTGTCCATGGGATTCTCCAGACGAGAATACTGGAGTGGGTTGCCATGCCCTCCTCCAGGGGATCTGCCTGAACCAGGGACAAACCAGTGTCTTTTACATCTCCTGCATTGGCAGGCAGGTTCTTTACCACACGCGCCACCTAGGAAGCCCGAGGATGAGGTCGGAGACTGCATCTACCAAGATTCCAGATGATTCTCATAGGCACCACATGCTGGGGAGAAACTGCGTTAGAAACCTGTTTCAATAAATACACTCTGACCAGTCTTCTCTCTCTGTACCTTTTATACTGTCTTGTGGTGGCTTAACGGGCCTTTTTCCTAGAACTGAAAGGGTGAGATCCCCAAAAGACAGCTTCTGATGAGAAAGAGCCAGGCAATCAATCAAAGAGGGGCAAAGGGAGCAAGAGGAGAGGAACAACCATGTGAGCATGGGTCTCTGGAAGCTTTTCCAGCTGGTCTGTGCTGAACACCCCCTCCCCCCAGCCCCCCCCAGGTGATACAGTGTGACTGGGCTTATTGACTCAGAATGTCCCTCTAGTGCTGTGGGCTGGGTCACTGCTCTGATTCTTCAGAGGTCAGTTTGTACTTTTCCTCCGCTTTGCCATTAAGTATGTCTCTATGCTTCTTGTGAGGTGAAAACAATTGGGAAGCACTATAATTGTTCCACCCCAAGCATATTTATTAGCCTCCTAATGATTGTGCACTCAAGTCTAAAGTGTGTGTAGGTGTGTATGTGGCATGGATTCCCCACCACCAACAGATTCTCCCACACCGGCGGGGTGTTACACAATTCTGACCCTACCTACCAGGAGATAGCATCAGATCTCACAGATTAAAGAGCTCAGTCCTGGAAGAAAGCCCCCAACCTACTTCAGATGCTAGTCACAAGCCTAGGTCATCACCTGTGCTTCTGACTGACCAGCTATAGACCAGAAGTTCCCATGACCCCTCTCCTCGGGTTTGATTCATTTGCTAAAGTGGCTCACCGAACTCAGAGAAGCATCTTACTTACTAGATCACGGGTTTATTACAAAAGGATATAGCTCAGGAACAACCAATGAAAGAGGTGCACAGGGCAAAACATGGGCAAGGGGCGCAGAGCTTCCATGCCTCTCCAGGTGCCCTCCCCTCCCCAAACCTCCCCACGTTTACCCACCCGGAAGCTCTCTGAACCCGTCCTTCTGCGTCTCTCTGGAGGCCTCATTATATAGGCATGATCAATTAAATCATCGGCTGCTGTTGATGGATTCAACCCCCAGCCTCCTCCTGTCCTCTCAAATTCAGGATTGGGACTACAAGTTCCAGCCATCTCTTCACCCACTTGGTTCCCCAGGCAACCAGCCCCATTCTTAGGTGACCCAGGGGCTTTCAAAAGTCACTTCGTTAACATAACAAAAGACACCTTTATCATTCTCATGTTTTTTTTTTAACTTTATACTTAATCATCACTTTTGAAAAATCCCAAGGGTTTTAGCAGCTCTGTGCCAGAAACTGGGATGCAGACCAAATACATATCTTATTTTAATTATAAACCGCATTATCACCCCATCTTTTCACAGGTTAACTTGGGAAAGGGGGGCGGGGATCAGTGATTTCAGCTTGCTTGCTGTTGAACGAACGGAATGAGAATGCAACGTTGTCTTATCCACGTGTCTCTATCAAAGTCCCACAGTTCAGGGCTGGTTTATCCAGGAACAGCTGGAAGACTGTGCATTCCTTCAGAAAAGGCTGAAGCTCTCAGTGTTAATCTGATCCGAAAACCTCTCACCCAGGCCCTCTCCCCTCCCCTGGCTGGCTTTCTCTCTTTCCCGGTTTACTCCTCCTAGAGCTGGCCCTGTTTCTGGATGCTTCTGAAGCATCAGCAATAAAAAGGAAAAGCCAGGGGCGGAATACCAGTGGGGAGAAGGAAAGTGCTGAGGTGACTGCTGCCCCACAGCTGGGTCATTTTACATCAAGTCATTCTCGTTGAAAGATCGAGAAGGCCATTCACGTCCTTGCAACACGAATGGATGTACTTGGTCTTTCCCCTGAGAGAATCACATTAAGACTGATTTGCCCTTTTAAGCTCCCAAATGCAACTCTAGAAGGTGTGGTGAGGCTATATTTAACCTCAAACCCAAATTTGAACATCAGCCTCCAGTGAGGGTTCGTTGTTCCCTTAGAAACCGGCCAGACTTGACTTTGCTCTCACCCAGCCTTTACTCACGGGGCCAGGCCTGCCTAGGGGGGCCCTCTGGGGATCATGAACTGACAGCCACACCACAGACACTCCTTTCCCAGAGAAAAGGACCGTAGTGGGCTAGACAGACACACCCCAGCCTGTCCTGCTTCACAGCAGACAGGGAAGGAAAGCCATCTGCTAACTTCTCATGGGCTTAAGTAGCACAGCAGAGTCAGAACACACATCTAGGGACTTGCGAAGATGCTGCCCATTTAGTGAGACTTTGGTCCACACACTTTCTAGAACAAAAGCCCTCATTAGTTCATGCATCCTTCATATCTTCTTCCCACTCCCCGGACATCTGTCGGACTCCTGACGATTCTACCAAGCAGGTTTTCTGTCTTCCGAAGGAGTCGGTGGGCCTTTCTTCATATCTTCCAGAGAGTGGGGGCCAAATGTTAACCTATCACTGTGGACCTGAGAAAATGGGCTATAACCACACCAGTTTTTTAAATTAAATTTAAAAAAAGAAAAAGAATTTTGTACATACTGCTATATTTAAGATGGATAACCAACAAGGACCTACTGTATAGCACATGGAACTCTACTCACTGTTTTGTGGCAGCCTGGATGGGAGGGGAGTTTGAAGGAGAATGGATACATGTGTATGTATGGCTGAGTCCCTTTGCTGTTCATCTGAAACCAACACAACACTGTTAATTGGCTATACCATAGTACAAAATAAATAAAAAGGTTTTTTTTAAGAGTTTTCTGAGAGACTGGTGAATATTGAAATGAAAAGTGGTGGTGTCTCCTTGATTATATGCCTTTAAGAGGAGAGAGCTCCAGCTATGTGATGAAGCCCTCACTCCACTATTTGCAGATATGCAGACTAACTTATTTTCTTGGATTCCTTTTAAATCCTGTGACCTATGGAAAAAAAGAAAAAAGTAAAGTGCCAAAATGTGTGGCAAACAGTGTGTGGTACAATTATAGATTCGTTTTCCCTTTCTTCTTATTGGATGTATTTTGCAATGTTCTAGAACAAGCGTATATATTACCTTTATCATCAGAAAGAAGGGGAGACACTGTCCTGGGGCTGGGACAGTCATAGGTCATACTGTGCAAATAATTAACTTAGTGGCAGATGTTTCGTGAGGGATGGGGAAGGGCTAACACAGTGGCACCATTTCCATGAGTCATGCAGCTGGAATCCAGAGTCAAGTCTTCCACGTGGGCAGAGCTGTCCTCTCTCAGGAAGATGCCCAAATCCACCTGGGCCTGGGGTTAGATTTGGAAGCAGAGATGGTTGAGGTATTTCCCAGGCACCTTTATGCATGCTTGTGTGCTAAGTCACTTCAGTCATGTCCAACTCTTTGCAACCCTATGGACTGCAGCCCGCCAGGCTCCTCTGTCCATGGAATTCTCCAAGAATACTGGAGTGGGTTCCATGCCCTCCTCCAGGGGATCTTCCCAACCCAGGGATCAAAGCCAAGGCTCTTATGTCTCCAACATTGGCAGGCGGGTTCTTCACCAATAACACCACCTAGGAAGCCCAGCAACATTTATAAAACCAGTTAACTGCAGGCTTCCAGAAACCTCCTTATAAATCTGAGAGCCACAACTATGAGAGCTGTCATCAGTCATCCAGGCTGGGCTGAGCGGTCCAGGAGCAATGGGAAGAGAAAGAAACGAATGCACTGCTTCCGATCCATCTGACTCTGTGTCTTTGGCCCATAAAAGTGACCATTGTCAGCAGTTCTCTTGGAGCTTGCCCTGGCCTGGTTTAGCAAATCATGTCTCCAGACTTCGATTAGCTTGAACACAAACTGGGGGCAAGGAAGAGGGTAAGTGTTTGGACTTTTCTAGGTAAATATATTAAAAATAGGAAGCAAATGAGAATTTCTCCCCTCTTGCCAGCTCCAAGCATTGATCTTCTTTTTAATGGTATTTTTTTTTTTTGGGGGGGGAGTATAGTTGATTAACAATGTTGTGTTAGCTTTTGCCATACAGCAAACTGAATCAGTTATACATGGACATATATCCATTCTCTTTTAGATTCTATTCCCTTACTGGTCATTACTGAGTATTGAATAGAGTACCCTGTGCTATACAGTAGCTCCCAGCATTGCTCTTTAATAGCACGCGCTGGACAAAGGAATATTCAGATACTTTCTCAGTGAGGTGGAGATGGTAGCTTGGTAGCTCTTTATCTATTCCAACCCAAGGGCTATCAGATGTTGCAATCACTTTGAAAGCTTAAAAGTAGAATTTTCCAAACCTTTGATGGGTCAATACTTTAATCATGTTCTCCTGAAAATCTTTTCTGGGGATCCAGCCTAAAATCCCACATCTTTAGACCTCCCAACAATTTTGTAAGCAGCTAATGCTCTGTGTTAAATCCCTTTGTGCTTAAACTTTAATGAACATTGTTATCTGGAACTGAACCCTGACTTTCACCAAAGATGTGCTCACTGCCCCATAAGATGAACCCTGTGCTACTTGATGAACACATGGACAGTTCAGTTCAGTTCAGTTCAGTCGCTCAGTCATGTCCAGCTCTTTACAACCCCATGAATCGCAGCATGGATATTAATTCATCTGTACTGAGTATCTCTTATGTGCCACTGCTGCTGCTGCTGCTAAGTCGCTTCAGTCGTGTCTGACTCTGTGCAACCCCATAGACAGCAGCCCACCAGGCTCCCCCATCCCTAGGATTCTCCAGGTAAGAACACTGGAGTGGGTTGCCATTTCCTTCTCCAATGCATGAAAGTGAAAAGTGAAAGTGAAGTCACTCAGTCGTGTCCAACTCTTAGTGACCCCATGGACTGCTCCTAAAGCCCTCTTCTTTTTCTGGCTGGCTGTCTGCCTACAGAGGCTTAATACATTTCAGTCCTGTGAGGTTGGTCTTCTCATGATTTCTCACCTCACCACCTCTGTTTATTTTATCCTTCATACTTTGAGTGTTCCTCTTTGCCCATCCAATCTGACTCCTTATTCACCTCTACTTTCTCTGAATTCCTACACCATTTATGGTTCCACACTCACTGTTTTGTGTTCAGTCTTCCTGATGTGAGGTCTGTGTAGTTTGTCATTATCAGCCATCTGCTTATCCTGCTTCACCAGCCCTTGGAAACCAGGAACCTTACACTAAGCACATGGCAGTCGCTGGATAAGGCACTGGATACATTTGATTTTTTAACAATCTCTGCTGCCTGATTCACTTGTTTATCCACATAGCCCTCACCCTTGCTGTCCTAAATGAGGTCAACACAAATAGGAATTCAAGGGAGAGGAGGAAGAGGAGTACTCAGTTTAAGAATGAAAAGAGGACAAGAAAGGCAGAAAATGGGGAAGGTAATACACCAGAAATCAAATGAAAAAGGGAAGGGAAAAAATACTTTGTCCTAAGGCTAGACAACACATTTCTATCTTCTACCGGGTATCATCTCCATTCTTGATGACACTGTTTGACTTTCTAAGTGCCCGTTCAGATGATATGAACCATGTTCCAGTCTTCTGATGCTCACGCGAGTGTGACAACAGAGGTGAAGTTCCTGATCATGACCCCAGTCTGCCATTCACAATCCCCATCAGTTGCAATGGTGCAAACCAAGCATTTGCTTTATTTCCATCATCCAGGTACCAAACACAAAATCCTCTCCATTCTTTCCTGTCTACCATACTGCTGGGGAAACCAATCTGCCTCTCTTCTAATGAACTAGAAAAAAAAGCAAAATGCTTCTCCTGAGAGTAAACTAGGATTTGGAAGTTTTCTCAGTGCTTGTTTCGACCTATTTATCTTCCACATGAGAGTAGACGCATTCATTCATCTGTATTGAGTACCTCCTATATGCCACAGATCTGACATCTGACATCAGACACAGATCACACTCTGACAGCCTTTCCCTTCAAGACCTTATTGATAATTACATTTGAGTAAATAAGCAAACAAAAAATTACAACCAGCTAGTGCTATAGCAAGAATTTACCTGGGAGCAAACCAGGTTTGGAAGGCTTTACAGTGTTTATTTAATCTCTCCACCCTCCACATCTCCCCATATAGAGCAGTACATTTGACCAATGAAAAGGCTGGTCAGCAGCTGAGCTGAATATGCTATGAGCACAGATAAATACCAAACCAGCATGTGAAGATGCATGGCCCTTAAACGGATCCAAAGTTTTTTGTTTTTGTTTTTGTTTTTTTAAACTTAGAACTCAATGGCCTTTGCTATTAACACGGAGACTCTCACTCATGCTACTGAGGCTCTTCCTAAGGACTCTTTCTAGACACCATTTTTTCACCTAGATGCTCCCAAGACAGAAATTACTCCCTTCGTGTCAGGCCCTGAGGGCAGGCATGGTAGCTCTCTGCTGCCCCGGGAGACTCGTTCATCACAGGCTGCTGATCGTCCGCTTCCCAGAGCCGAGGGATGTCATGCAGGTGCATCCAGGCACCAAGGGTGAGATGGGAGCCATGTGCACAGGAGCGCTGGCCCTGCCCCCTTCAGACCCCCAGCAGGCCTCCCCCCACCCAACACTGGTATTTCCCATAGCAGGCTCACAACCTCTCTAGGCAGAGTTTCCTTTTATCTGTCTAATCATGCAAAAGGAAAAGGAAAGTGAAGTCGCTCAGTCGTGTCTGATTCTTTGCGACCCCACGGACTGTGGCCTACCTGGCTCCTCCATCCATGGGACTTTCCAGGCAAGAGTACTGGAGTGGGTTGCCATTTCCTTCTCTAGGGGATCTTCCCGATCCAGGGATTGAACCCAGGTCTCCCATATTGCAGGCTGACGCTTTACCGTCTGAGCCATCAGGGAAGCCCAATCATGCAAAGGAACAGACAAAACAAGTAACAACAAAACCCAGGCCCAGGTGGAGTTAATTCTTTAGCCAAGGTCACACTGCAAGATGGATTCTCAATCCTCAGGCGCTACAATGGATCCCTGTGTGGATAAAATACAAGCTGCTTAACACATGTGTGAAGCCCCTTTTGACCTGGCTATCAGCTCCACCCCTCCTGGCCTCAAGCTGCGGCCTCCAGCCCTGCTCAAATCATTCATGTCCAGACACTTGAACCGTGCCATTACCGCTGCTAGAACTTCCTTCTCCAGCTGCCAACCCACCACCTCCGATGCCTCCTCCTACTCATCCTGACCATCCTTAGGGTCCCAGAATCCAATTCACCCTCTCATTCAATCAATCCACAGGCATTCTGCTAGTCCTTTCCCTATGTGGTGTCATTGGACTCTGAGGATATGACAAGAAATAAGGGGAACTGGTCCCTGCCACCGAGTTCACAGCCCAATTGAAGAGGCATAAGTAAACAGGCAGTGATAAGATGCTGGGGTAGGTGGTGTGAAAGAATAAGAACAGGGTGTGTATTCAGGGTTGTCCAGAGAAACAGAGCCAACAGACACTAGAAGGGATGTGTGTGTGTGTAGATCGAAATAAAGATAAAGAGATGTATTATAAACACTTGGCTCATGTGATCACAGAGGTAGGCAAGTCTCCAGTCCTGCAGGCGGGAGTCATCAAACTGAGACCCATAAGAGCCCATTGGCTCTAGTTCTAGTCCATCTCTGAAAGCTTGAGAACCAGGACAGCCAGTGGTGGAGTTCCAGTCCAAAGGCCAGCTGGCTAAAGATCCGGGAAAAACCGATGTTTCAATTCTAGTCCCAAAGCAGAAAAAGATTCCATGTTCCAGCTCACAGGCAGGCAGGCAGGAGGAACCCTGTCTCACTCAGGGCAGGGTCAGCTCTTTGTTCTATCCCAGCCTTCATCTGATTGTGTGAGGTCCACCCACACTAGGCAGGGCAGGCGGCTTTATTTGGTCTACACATTTAAATGTTAATCTCATCCAAAACACCTTCAGAGAAACACCCAGGATGATGCCTGACCTAATTATCCTGTAACCCAGCCAACCTGACACACAGAAGTAACCAGCACAAGGTCCTGCGGGGACACGTAGCCAGGCCCTCGACTCTGGAAGTGCTTTCGTGACCACCCCCTAAGACCCTATCCAGGGTCCTTTCTCTCTGTTCCAACAGCCCTCACTACACTCCTTACCATAATTCTTGTGGGTTAGTATTTTCTCTCTCCTGACCGTAAAGTCCCTGACGTTGTTAAAATGCTACTGAGACCTTGCTCTGAAGTCAGACCTACTAGGCTAAAGTCCCAACTCTTCCACTTTTAGCTGTATAGCTGGGCAAGCTTTCTAACCACCTGGGCCTCAGTTTTCTTATCTGTAAAATGGGATAGCATTAGTGCCTACCAGCCTCTCAGGAATATTGAGAGAATTAAATGAAGCAATACACAGAATGTGCTGAGGGTCTGCTGGCACATGGTAGGTCTCCAGAAAACAGTAGCTCTAACAGTCATTCTCTGTGTTCCCCAGCACCCAGCAGGCTTCCGGCACATGACAGGTTCTTGTGGAGACTGGCACATTGCCACCTGACTCCCTCTCCTATCCTGCCAGCAGCTGCATCTGTGCCCACGAGCGTCTCAGGGCCTTGTTCTTGCAGAAGGCTGCTAGCATGCCCCCAGACAGCAGTGGTGGGAAGGGAAGTGTCTTGTCTTGCCGGAAAGAAGGTGATGACAGGATAGATGTCCGTGAAAGGCTGTAAGTGCCTGGAGCAGCTGCCCTGAGAACTATTCCCAACAGGTGACAAACGGCTGTCTTTAGTGACCGGCCTGACCTTCAGTTAATAGTAAGAATGACTTCAGTAGGGAAATTGATTTTTGGCCAATCACCTTCAAAAGATGGAGACCTCGGGACAACTCATTATCCAGTATTTGATTTCCACTTGGAGGAGAAACAGGACCCAGGGGAATGAATTGACATTGTGTAGTTTCATTTTTCCCACCATTAAGGCCTCTCCTGTCTTTCTGGAAGCTTTTAACAAGTCCTTAGTTAATTTTTTTTAATTGAAGTATAGTTGATTTACAATATTGTGTTAGTTTCTGCTGTACAGCAAAGTGATTCAGTTATACATACATATGCATTCTTTTTATACATTCTTTCCCTTTATAGTTTTCCATAGTATACACAATACTGTGCTACAGAGTAGGACCTTGTTGTTTATTCCATATATAATAGCTTACATCTGCTAACCTCCGTCACCCACTCCAACCCTCCTTCAACTCCCTTCCCCGTGGAAGCCATAAACCTGTTCTCCACGTCCCTGAGTCTATTTCTGTCTCGTAGATAGGTTCATTTGTGTCCTATTTTAGATTCCACAGATAAATGATATCATACGGTGCTTTCTCTTTCTGACTTACCTCACTTAGTACGGTAATGTCTAGTGGCATCCATGTGGCTGCAAATGGAATTATTTCATTCTTTTTTAATGGCTGAGTAATATTCCAAAGTATATATGTGTCATATCTTCTTTATCCGCTCCTCTGTTGATGAACATTTAGCTTGTTTCCATGTCTTGGCTATTGTGTATACTGCTGCTATGAACACAGGGTGCATGTCTCTTTTGGGATTAGAGTTTGGTCTGAACCAGTCCTTTGTGTAGTGTGAACTCAGTGGTATACAGACACGAAAGGATTTTTTTTAATTAATTTATTTTTAATTGAAAGATAATTGCTTTGCAGAATTTTGCTGTTTTCTGTCAAACCTCAACATAAATCAGCCATAGGTATACAAAAGAGAGGGGATATATCCCCTCCCTTTTGAACCTCCCTCTCATCTCCCTCCCCACCCCACCCCTCTAGGTAGATACAGAGCCCCTGTTTGAGTTTCCTGAGCCATACAGCAAACTCCCATTGGCTGTCTATTGACATGGAAGGATTTTGCTGTCCTTCTACCGAGGTCTTACATCTGCAGTCATGGAATCAGCCCTGCAATGGTACCTCTATCCTGGCCCTGCCTCTTACTCTCTGTGCATCTCATTGACCACACCTGTAAAGTAGGGAGCATCACCTTCCCCAAAGACCTCAGAGTGACATCTGAGATAGGACAGATAGAATATCTATATCAGCTGGCCAGTACATGTGAAAAAGCGTGGGAGAGTTTGCAGTGTTATGCACATACAGGGCAGGAGCTTACATGGGAGGAACTCAGCCTGAAGGCCTTCCATAACCCAAACTAATTTTTCATTTTAGTTCAGTCGCTCGGTCAGGTCTGACTCTTTGTGACCCCATGGACTGCAGCATGCCAGGCCTCCTTATCTATCACCAACTCCTGGAGCTTGCTCAAACTCATGTCCATCAAGTTGGTGATGCCATCCAACCATTTCATCCTCTGTGGTCCTCTTTTCCTCCTACCTTCAATCCTTCCCAGCATCAGGGTCTTTTCCAATGAGTCAGTTCTTCGCATCAGGTGGCCAAAGCATTGGAGCTTCAGCTTCAGCATCAGTCCTTCCAATGAATATTCAGAGCTGATTTCCTTTAGGATTGACTGGTTTGATTTCCTTGCAGTCCAAGGGACTCTCAACACTGGAATAAATGTAAAATGGGAGAAATATTTTCTCACAGCATGTAAGTCAAAAACCATGGAGTCATGCTTTTTAAAAATAATATAGCTTTTTCTCTAATATGTCAGTGAGCTCTCTGTCATTTGAATCAGGTAACACAGTGTGTCAAGGTGTTTGGACTTCGTCATAGCTTTTTATTTCTAAATCGTTCCAACCCGTCTTTCAGCATGAACACCACCAACTAACTGAGTGCTTATGAGATACAAAAAAGATGTTGAAATGACAGGGAGTGTTAAACAACAGCATGATGGCCCCCAACTTCATTCTGGCTGAGGTTCCTCAGCACATACCACTGTGTGGCTTGAAATTGGGTATTTACTCATCAGCTAGAGGGCACTGCCCAGACCAGAGCATAAGCTGATTATAATTCACTAGACCCAACATGAAAGCTGAGTGTCATGAGTTTGTGTCCCCCCAAAAGATATTAAAATCCTAACCCCAATACCTGTGAATATGGTCTTACAAAGTCTTCACAGATAATCAAGTTAAGATTAAGTCATTAATGTAGGCCCTAACCCTACATAGCTTGTGTCCTTACAAGAAGTAGAAATGGACGCAGAGACAGACATGCATAGAAGGAAGACAATAGCCATGTAAAGACACAGGGAGGACCCAGCCTTCTACAAGCCAAGGAAGAGTGGAGTCTAAGCTTCCGAAACTAGGAAAGAAGCATGGAACAGATTTTTTCCCCAGCCCTCATAAGAAACCGATCCTGCCAACACCTGAACTTAAACTTCTCATCTAATGAACAATGAAAATATGAATTTCTGTTTAAGCCACCAGGTTTGTGGCTCTTTGTCTTAGCAGGTATATTGCTAGTATATTAGCAAACTAATATACTAAGCTACCCTTGGTTTTTTTAATTTAGAGGGACTCTCTTCCATAAGGTAATATCTTCTCAGTTATTTAAATAGCACACAACTTCCAGTGTGCAGTTAGAAGTGGTAACCTAGGAAATGTTTGAGAAAGAAGAACTTGTAGAACTCTGACCTTCATATAAGAATGTGGAGCTCAAAGCAAGAGTCTTAGGAAGATGCACAAATAATAAAGGAAATTATAGCTAACATTTACTGGCTATTTCTACGTGCCAGGCACTGAATTCAGCCCTTCACATGCATTAACTCATTTAATTTGTGCATTAACTCATTTAATTTGCACAACAACCTTATGTAGTAGACACAGTCATCACCCCCATTGTTCAAATGAGGAAGTCAGTCAGAAAGGTTTAGTTATTTGCCTAAGGCTGCACAGCTAGTAGGTGGGAATTCTGTGAATTTCAATCCTTGACAGTCAGGCTCCAGAGCACACTCTAATGGCTAGAAAGACGTGGAAGCCACCAGTTTTATAAGATATGGTTAACCCAGGGCCCTCCTGGTGGTCACATGGTTAAGAATCTGTGCTTCCACTGCAGGGGGCATGGGTTTTATCCCTAGTCTGGGAAGTAAGATACCACACGCCCTGCAGTGCAGCCAAAAAAAAAAAGATATGGTTAATTCCATCATCGGCATCTCTGAGATAATGAGGAAGTTTCACATATATCCCTCGAGTCCATATTCACTGATGGCCTCTCATGGCTACCCGTCATTCCAGGCACTGGGAAAGCAAAGCTGAACTGATGCAGACCCTGCCTGCAGGGGGTGCAGGCCATAGGACACAGGTTAGGGCACATATCTTCAGTCTTATTTTCATTTCTCTGCTAACTCTTGGTTCTGCCCACCACAGAATTGAGACTTATCCTAGGAAAGATTTTTATCATAAAGCTGTGATGTTTAATTTTATGTTTCAGCTTGGCTGGACTATGGTGTGAAGTGAAGCGAAGTGAAACTCGCTCAGTCGTGTCTGACTCTTTGCGACCCCATGGACTATACAGTCCATGGAATTCTCCAGGCCAGAATATTGGAGTGGGTAGCCTTTCCCTTCTCCAGGGAATTTTCCCAACCCAGGGATCAAACCCAGGTCTCCCACATTGCAGGCAGATGCTTTACCAACTGAGCTATCAGGGAAGCCCCAGACTATGGTACTCAGTCATTTCATCAAACAGTAATCTAGATGCTGCTGAGAAGGTATTTTGTAGATGTGCATATTTTTTTCAAGCGGTTGATAGTAAAAAAGGAGATTAAGCTTGATAATGTAGGTGGGCCTCATTCACTCAGCTCAAGGCTTCAAGAACAAAAACTCAAGTTTCCCAGAGAAGAGAAATTCTGCCTCAAAACTGCACCATCAACTCTTATCTGAGTTCTGAACTTCCAGTCTGCTCAACAGATTTTTGAAGGTATCAGTTCCTGTAATCATATAAGACAATCCTTAAGATAATAAAATGATAATATTAATAAATAATAATATCATAATATATAATTCTGCAACCTAATATTTTTAAAATATACAATTATATTAAAATAGTGTACACACATAAATACACACATACGCGTTTGTATGGGTATATGCAAATGTGTGTATGTATGTGTGTATTCTATTGGTTCTGTTTCTCTGAAGAACCGTGAGGGAATAATAGTCTCATTAAAAATCACGAGATTAAAGGTTGAAGATTTGGGTCTGAGTCCCAGATCCATCACATACCAGCTCTGGAAACTTCAGAAATTTCTGGAAGGGCTAAAAATTATCTTCAGAAATTCTCTTCAAGCTTTAAATTCCTTATTTATAAAATGAAAAAAATTTTTAATGTTTGAATAAACTTTGCTTCACCTGCTTCCTAGAAATGTGTCGAATGACACAGATTAAAAACTGTTTTGAAACAAAATGCCAAACCAGTGTCAGTTATTACATTCCAAGGGCATAATTCTTACATGTATAGGTGACTATTTCTTTTTCTTTCTGACTTTGCACAACTGGCCTCAAAGTGGGACAGTAAAAAGACATGCTGGGAATCAGAGGGAATGAATGGAGACAGAGCTGACTGGAGGTCACGGTGAGTCGGTGCCAGAAGGTGATCAATACACACCGTGGGGCATCCTTGCTGGGGGTGCAGGGAGGACAGAGGCAGGCAGGGCCTGCACGTACTGTTGGCATGGAGACAGAGGAAGGAGGTATTTTCCATCAGCCCTGCAATCTTCTTAGGAGACACATGACCAGGAAAATCAGCAGGCAGAGTGACTGCTCAGAGTTGTGCAGTGAAACTGCCCTCTGAAGCTTCAGCATCTGGGGTCCAGAGGTCCCTGAGTCCTAGCTGAGCAGGCCCCTGTGATATGAGAGGTGGAGAGGGAGCCCCCCTGACCCTATACAGGGTCTGGAATAAGCCTTCAGAAGCATTGAGCCTTTGGCTGGGTTAGGAGTGATATCCCTTGGAAGGGGAGCCTTCTGGTGGGTTAGACATGGGGAAAGGCATGAGAGATGGGGTGCAAGGTGCCAGGGAACCCAGCAAGGGTATCAAGAGAGGAGCACACTATTTGCTGTATTCAGAAAGGTGTAGACAAGCTAGCCACCCAACAGCACCCTCCTCACGGTGTCCAGGACGCCCTGAAGTTACTTCTCTGTCTACACAACAAGGATGCCATGCTGCTGGTTTGGCTGAGTTTCCCTGGAAGCCCCCGGTGACTCCACCTGCTTCAGCCTCATATATTACAGAGTGCTCAGCAGTAACCCTCTCTGGTGTTTGGGGGGCAGTCTCCATCCACCACTTCTCTCTACACCTCTTTAAGCCAATGATCCCAAAAGCCAAATGACACCACACCTGTAGGGCCACAGGGCCACTATTTCCCTGGTCTTTGGGGTTTTATGCAGGCCAACAAATTATTTCTGAGAATGAAATGTTTTCATCTCAAATCCAACAGAACCAACCCATTCTGCTAATATTGTAGCTCTAACTTAAAATGGTGTCAAGTGTGACTGGTGTGAACTTGTTTGATGCCCTGCAGCCTGTGGTCTGGAATTTCTCCATTTTCTCAAAGCTCCTTACCATACACTTTTCATGACAAATATTGATTTTTGTATTCAGCCCTCAGGATGTGTCATATTTTTCTTTTGTATTGTCAAGACTGTTCTCTGTTAGTGTTTTCTTTGTCTTCCAGAACATTATCACCATTCCCCATATGTTTTCTCCCCTAGATAATCATAAAAATTAAAAGCCTTCATTAGCACGCACCATGACGATGCCAAGTTTTCTAAGCACGTTTATGGCTTTGCGTCCAGTGAACACTGTTTTCTCCCCTTGTCCCCAAGCTGCACCTGTTCTGAGGCTGTAGTTCTAGAGGTGGAAAGCATTTCCACTGTTCCCACAGTTTACCACCTGCCCCAGCCACACACCGGTTTTCAGAAGTGGGATAAAGCTCAGTTTGTAAGAACTTTATAGAGGAAGAGCGACTCTGGCACTCTGCTCCTCCAAAGTAAACCTCTGAGTTCAAGCAAGAAGTTCCCATAGAAATGATAAATCATGCAACACATAACCATACTGGAGGGAAGGAAGGAGGAAGAAAGTCATAGACTATCAGAGAGACAGGGGAGGTGACAGATTTTATGACATTCCAAAGTCATCTCAGAGCATTTAACAGTATCTAATAGGTTTATGGTGGAGAAGGCAATGGCACCCCACTCCAGTACTCTTGCCTGGAAAATCCCATGGACGGAGGACCCTGGTAGGCTGCAGTTCATGGGGTCACTAAGAGTCGGACACAACTGAACAACTTCACTTTGACTTTTCACTTTCATGCATTGGAGGAAGAAATGGCAACCCACTCCAGTGTTCTTGCCTGGAGAATCCCATGGACAGAGGAGCCTGGTGGGCTGCCATCTATGGGGTCGAACAGAGTTGGACACAACTGAAGCGACTTAGCAGCAGCAGCAGCAGCAACAGGTTTACGGACATAGGTAGCCTCATCTCAGTGGTACTCAGAATAGGGTCAGGCACAGGATAGTGGACCAAATCTGCCAGCATACTGTAGACAGCCCTCAAATTAAGAATGGTTTTTATATTTTTTAGAGGATTGTGAAGACGGTGGGCTGGAGGGAATTGACAGGGCCTGTCAAGAGCTTTGTCACCACAAAGCTGAAACTATTTATGATCTGGCCTTTTACAGGAAAAGTTTGCTCTGGAGTTTCCCAGACTTGCCTGATCACCTTGATTCACTTGTGAAGACTGTCACGCACACAGATCCCCTGGAATGATGAGTCCATCACAGCATTGTTCATAATTGCTGCAAGTCAGAGCCTAAACATCCACCCGGGAGAGAATGGGCACACCTCCTTTAGAGTAAATGAAGTGGCCAAATTATTAATATTTACACAGGAAATTCTCACACGTGAAAAACACGTTGAAGACAGATACATAGAATATGATGCTATTTACATGAAGTTTTTAATGTAGTATTATTTATGGATCCTTCATAAGTAGTGAATGTACGAAGACATACATGGCAAGGATACACGCCAAAGTCAGGTTCATAGTTACCACTGTAGAGAGAGGGATCAGCAGAGGGGCATAAGAGGGCTTCGATTTATCTATGTTTCACATCTTAAGCTTAATGGTTTGTAGATATCACAGGTGATAAATATATACAGATATTTACACAGACATAGATAAATACAAGTATAAAACATTTCAATATTCTTCCTTGGATTTTTTTGTACATTATAAATATTTTGTTATAATGATTTCTTTTTAAAATTACTGCTCAGTAATTTATAGCTCTTAATAGATATTCAATACAGTGCAGAAGAAGACTCTTGAGAGCCATTTGGACTGCAAAGAGATCCAACCTGTCAATCCTAAAGGAAATCAACCCTGAATATTCATTGGAAGGATGGATGCTGAAACTGAAGCTCCAATCCACTGGCCACCTGATGCCAAGAGCCAGCTCATTGGAAAAGACCCTGATGCTGGGAAAGATTGAAGGCAAAAGAAGAGGGCGGCAGAGGATGAGAGGGTTAGATAGCATCACTGACTCAATGGACATGAACCTGAGCAAACTCCGGGAGACAGTGAGGGACAGGGAAGCCTGGCATGCTGCAGCCTGGCGTGCTGCGGGTCACAAAGTGTCAGTCAGACACGATTTAGTGACGGAACAACAGCAACAACAATAGATATTCCAGGAAGCTGAAGTATTTAAGGGTCAATATGTGGATCACATGAAAGAAAGTGCACATTTTCTGTTCCCTTTTCTTTTTAGATTAATTAATTGAATGATGATTTAAAATATCAACTGAGTTTTTCTAATCATTTTAGGGTGCAATGTCAGCTGGGTGGATGCTCGATTAAGAAGGCTCCTCCACTTTGGTTTTTCTGGCTGAAGGAGGGAGCACTGCTTCCATAAGTTTCTTTCTGAAAGTAACAAGGAATACTAGTCAATATCTTGATTAAATACATGGATAGGTGGAGGCTAATTCTGGGAAAAGCAGGGAATAAAAGTCAGTAGGATAGCAATAGGCAGGGGGTGGTGGTTTAAGAGACAAAGCTGGCTGTGGCCTTAGCTGGGCTCAGAACAAAGACACGCTGGGAGAGAAAAAGAATGCAGCCTGAGGCAGCCAGGGAAGAAATCCTACAGATGCTGCTTCCAGACACAATGAAACAGATTGGAGCTGTCAGAGCACCGTGAGACCTGCAAACAAAACCTGGAGGCTGGGAGGAAGAATTCTGCTAATTGGAGTGGATAATTTAAGAGGTGAACACAGCACAAAGCCCTAGAGGGACTGATGCAGGTTTAATTAAAGATGATTTTCCATAACCTTGTCCTTGATTTAAAAAACACTGGCCCCTAGAAACACTGGGGAAAAAAAAAGAAAATGTGTGCCTTGTTAGATGGATTTCACCTTCTTTGAGCCTTAGCTATGGAGGGCCATTTTCCCATACATAATTTTGCCCCACTGGGATGACTGCTGGATATAGGGTACTGACCCAAAGGCTATCTCCACCCCCAGTCAGGTATGACCCCAAGAAGAAGTGATACAAACACATTTCAGTACTAATGAGGACAAAATGTAATACACAGACATCAAGGATCAACCCAAAGTTCTCTCAGTTCCTCCAAGCTTCTAACTACGGAATTGGAAAACCTGGGGAACCCTGGGGTTCAGATCCTTGTCCCCCACAGGTAGGTGCTCCAGCCTTGCCCCTGAAGACTCTTGATGGTGGCCTCACAGACTTAAGCTGTGCTGTCAACTCCACTGACTTCCCCCGGCTTCATCCTTGTTGTTGAACCTTGTGGTTGGTAACAGATGGAGAAGGAAGAGAGAGGAGAAAAAGCAAGGGCCCTAAGGGTAGTGATCATCATTTTTGAAACTGAGAATGAGCAAGACAGATATTCTAAGTAATGACATGCATGTAATAGTAATAAGGTGCTGGGTGAGATTAAGATGTGAGAGTTGGACCATAAAAAAGGCTGTGCACTGAAAAATTGATGCTTCTAAGCTGTGGTCCTGGAGAAGACTCTTAAGGGTCCCCTGGACAGCAAGGAGATCAAACCAATCAAGCTTCCAGTAGACGTTAATGCTGTGGCCGACCTTTAACGTTTATTGCTCATTTCTACTCTGCAAGATAGTTAGGGCAAATATTCTTAATTTTAAGAGGAAGAGATGGAAGCCCAGACAGAATCACTTGCCCAAAGACACCAGGCTGGGTTCTGACAGATCCAAGTGCTTTTTCACTCTACCAACCTCCTAAGGCCCACGTGGGGACCTCGCTGGACTTTATCACAGTGAAGGCCATACCTGCCCCATCCACCCCTTTGCAAACTTATCCAAGGCCCCTCTGGTAATTTTCTGAGCTTTACCTTTCTCTGCAATATTTGCACCACATTAAACATTCTGTGGACAAAATATTCAGATCCACGTGCCAGAATCACAGACTGCTTCACCTAGTGCCAAGGCAGGGCCTGCCTCGATACATATTTAGTTTTGCTATTTTAGCATTTTTAATTACAAGAGATGCCCTTACTTTGGTGATGATTTAGTCACTCAGTGGTGTCCAACTCTTTGCAACCCATGGACTATAGCATGCCAGGCTCCTCTGTCCATGGGATTTCCCAGGCAAGAATATTGCAGTGGGTTGACATTTCCTCCTCCAAGGGATCTTCTCGACCCAGGGATTGAACCCAGGGCTTCTGCAATGCAGGCAGATTCTCTACTGATTGAGCCACCAGGGAAGTACTTTGTTTGAGGAGCCCTATATCACAGTAGGGGCCAAAAGACATGATGGTCCATACTTGACCAAAACAAAGATGATTAAAGCTTAAGATCCCAGGAGTATGTGCTGGTTAACTTGAAGGAGAATGAATGCCTGACTGTGGGGCCTCTGATAAATTGGTAGGGGGGTCGCTGTGTGGAGGAGGACAGGGGCCCAGGGGCCTCGCTATGGCTGCTGAAGCCTCTTCTAGAGGGTGTGTGCTAACGCCACCCCTGTTAGTAACCCAAGCTTGTTTCCTATAAGATTCTTATAAAATCAACAGCACAGCACTAAGGGAGCTATATTCAATATCTTGTGAATAACCATAATAGAAAAGAATTTTTAAAAGAATATATATATATGACTGAATCACTTTGCTGTATAGCAGAAATTAACTCAACATTGTAAATCAACTATGTGTGTGTGCTTGGTTGCTCAGTCATGCCCAACTCTTTGCAACCCCATAAACTATAACCCCCCCAGGCTCTTTTGTCCATGGAATTCTCCAGGCAAGAATAACTGAGTGGGTTGCCATTCCCTTCTCCAGGGAATCTTCCCCACTCAGGGATCAAACCCAGGTCTCCTGCACTGCAGGCAGATTCTTTATTATCTGAGCCACCAGGGAAGCCCCACATCAGCGGCACTATAGCTTGACTTCAGAACCACCATTTAAAGTGAAAGGGGAGACCAGAGGCCACAGCAGCATTATTGTAAAAACCTGAACCGTGGTGTGATGGGCAAGCTCCACCCAATTGCCTAAGGAGATGATCCCCTCTGACAGCTACAGGCAATTTAAAAGCTCTTGTGAAGCCTTGGGTGGAAAACCAACACAACTTCCAGACTCAGCCAATCCCATATAAGCATTTGAAGGGTCAGTCCTAAAGCATCCAAGGCAGACATTAACACTTTCCCAGTGACCCATAAATAGCCACCAAGGACTTTTCAAGAAAACCCTGACAACACAAATATAATGACTCTTTAGTAATGAGGTTAGTATCTGAGGGAGTTGACTGGATTGATGATTGGTTATAATCTTAAGAGCTCTTAGCTTCTGCTTGTTTTCCTCTGGGCGATCATTGCTGAATGGACGTTCTGTCTGATATTTGTTGTTGGCAATAAAATGGGAATTTCAATTCTTAAAGGGTTTCTGCCTTCAGGGTCTGGAGCGCATTAGAAATGTTGCTTTGTCTGGTTCATCCTGTACACGAATGAGTCATTCTTGATCTCAGGAGGTGGAAGGGTGAGCAACTACTTAAACAGGGGGCACGTTCTGTTCTGAAATGTGCATCCTGCTTGCAGAGTGGCTTTACGAAGCATCTTTCGTGTTTACTCCACAGAAAGATTGTAAATTAGGAAGCAACACTTTGGATTAAATGAGACTCATGATAAAACATGAGGAAGAACAATTAAGGGTTGACTTTCTCCTAGAAATTATAAAATATTTTATGGCATTTAAATTCCCAGGGCATGTACTGCTGAGGCAAGGGGCATTGGCTACTGAAGCAGACCTGTGAAGCTGAGCCTGTTGGAGGTGAATCTACGTCAAAAACGTGTGATCCTCAGAACCTATGGGTGGAATTCATCCCAAAAAAGCAGAAGAGGAAAGGGACATGGAGCTCACCTCCTGAATGAGTCAGTGTATGTGCGTGGCGGGGCGCAGGACCATCCCCAGCGGCTTCCCTGCTGGGCAGGTTGCTGTTTGCTCTGGGAGCAGCATCTCAGGGAGAAGCTAATATTCACAGAAGCAATTCAGCAAGCGGAACCTCTGAGGATGAGGTGGGAGAGACGGAAACCAGGGAATCAGGGAGGGCTGGGGCCCAGGAGGGGAGGCTGGGCTTGCCCAGCTCTTCTGGAACACCCAGCAACCCTGGCTTCCAATGGGACTATGGCCTCCAGAGACTGTTTCTTCACCTGTTCTAGGGATGGACTCTGTGGGAACCTGAAGAGAGCCTAGACCCTCTCCTGCCCGAAATGTTCCCACCTCTCTGCTCTTCTCTCTCTGAAGCAATTTATGTCCCTCCTTTAGAGCACTCTCTCTCTGTTGCTCTGTGTGTGTCTCTATCTCTGTCTGATCTCTTGCTTTCTCTCTTACAAAGTTTCAGAGGTTTTGAAGACTCCCCTTAAGGCCATATGAGCTGTACCTTTAAGAACTCCTAGCTTAAAGATGCGACTTTCCTGGTGGCTCAAAGGTAAAGAACCTGCCTGCCAATGCAGGAGACATAAGACGCATGGGTTTGATCCCTGGGTCAGGAAGATCCCCTGGAGGAGGGCATGGCAACCCACTCCAGTATCCTTGCCTAAAGAACCCCATGGACAGAGGAGCCTGGCGGGCTACGGTGCATGGGGCCACAAAGAATCCCGACATGACTGAAGTGACTTAGCACAAGCACAAGCTTAAAGAGATAGGCAGGGCGCTCTCAGCTCTGAAAGGAGCATGTGGGACTTCCCTGGTGGTCTGGTGGTTAAGCCTCCACACTTCCAGTGCAGGGGCTGCTGATTTGGTCCCTGGTCAGGGAACTAAATTTCCACATGCCATGCGGCATAGCCAAAAAGTAAAAATTTTTTTAAATGAAAAAAGGAGCACATGTTTGAAACACAATAAAAGATTAAAAAACTATATATATATATATATATATATATATATATTTTTTTTTTTTTTTTTTTTTTTAAGCAATTTGGGAGGTTTTGTTCAACTCCTCACCTATCATTAATTTCAGAAAGACATGACTCTCTAAGCCTACACTATAGATTATGCATTTTGGTGCTCCATGTTGGGGTTACAGCCAAAAAGAGTGAGGTGCTAAATGCTATAAAAATATTTTTTTTAATTAAGATACTTTGCCTTATTTGTCTCCTAATCCATAGCTATCAGAAAGGGGGGTTGAGTCACTAACGGCCTCCTTTACAAATCTAATCCATACCAGGAGTAATTTCCTACTACTAATAGGATGAAAACCAACCTGCAAAATCACTTACCCTCAAGCAACTTGTGACCCCAAGGCGTATGATGTATTAACGCTTTATATGGATCACTTTGCGATCTGGGAGCACCAGAAATTCATTCCATGAGCTTGCTTTCCTATTTTGTTGTTCAGGGACAACTGGATTGACTGTGATACTGCAAATAAAGTTTACAGTCACTAAACTGCTTTTGGAGTTTAATTTGAGGATGTCAAGGTAGCATGTGATAAACTACCACCCATATTATTTAAGTACCTATTTTAAAGAGAAAGACTCAAGACAAGAACTGCCATCTGCCTGTCTTCTCAGCTTCACTCTAGAGTGTCGTTTTTCCGTAAATTTGCTATGTCTCTCTTCCATCGGCCCATTTTCCCTTATCTCTACCACACCGCATCCTCCTTCTGTTGCTAACAAGGAGAGAGAGAAAAAATAGCTTTTGTGAAAGTAAAAGTAAATTCTGCCAGCAAAGAATCATTTCCAGACATGACATCTCTCTAAAGAAAATTTCTGACTCTCTATAATTGAAAACGATGGATCAAATTAGGGTCTAAACAAAAGAAAGTATCTACTAGTTACACAAATGATGCAAATCATACTCAAAGAGACCAGGAAGACTGATCATTGCCAAGACTTGGGCGGGGTATGAGATTTGACCCTATTTCCAAGTTGAAAAGTTAGCCTGCCTGAGAGCCAGGAATACATCAAAGACCCAATACTCCCAGGTCAGAGAGAGAGGACAGCTTATTATTCACAAGAACAGTAGCTAGAGCAGCAGCATTTTGGAATGATGATTTTGAAAGTCCCAATTCACACAGGGGGTTGCAAAGAAGGCTGAGTGACAACTGCCTTGCAAAGGGTTGCACTATAAGAGAAAGAACTCTGAACTTAGGGAACCCGTATCTTTTATAATAGGCAGTAAAGGAGATCCAACCAGTCCATTCTGAAGGAGATCAGCCCTGGGATTTCTTTGGAAGGAATGATGCTAAAGCTGAAACTCCAGTACTTTGGCCACCTCATGTGAAGACTTGACTCATTGGAAAAGATTCTGATGCTGGGAGGGATTGGGGGCAAGAGGAGAAGGGGACAACAGAGGATGAGATGGCTGGATGGCATCACTGACTCGATGGTCGTGAGTCTCAGTGAACTCCGGGAGTTGGTCATGGACAGGGAGGCCTGGTGTGCTGCGATTCATGGAGTCGCAAAGAGTCGGACACGACTGAGCGACTGATCTGATCTGATCTGATCTGAAGCTCACTTATTTTTTTGCTCCAGAGGAAGAAGCAATCTCTATCCTCCAACACAGTTTGCTGCACACACAATCATACTTGAAAACACGTGTCCACCCCTAAGGCAATGTCTGGCCACAAACACGCAGAAACACTGGAGACCCGTATATAATTGTCTCCCAACAAGGATAACACTAAATTTGTGTGCATGTGTGTGTCTGTAAAATGTGACCAAGTCAACATAGCACAAACACTTTTTTAAACCCCCATATACTTGATAGGACTTTCTATCTCTAGAATCCACCAGAACAAGGTGAACCCAAACCCAGCAAGGTCATTTAATACACCTTACTTTGAAGAGCCTGAGGCTGAAGGAAATATGTACCAGAGATAAAGCTGGTCTTATTTATCCAATGGACCCAACAAAGCATCAGAAGACCAGATCTCCAAGGCCTAGTTTGCAGTTGTTGTTGTAACAGTACTCCACTGAGATGCTCATCCAGTGTTCTGTGGTGGGAACACCCACACAGCCCAGAGGAGTAGAGAACAATTCAGTCTTATACAAGCCATTCATTCCCAGGTACACGATGCCATGGTGGCATCAGAACACCGAAGAAGTGAAGCATTTCCAGCCCTGGTGTCTGAGTCCGGGAGGAGGGGATCTCCAGGAAGTCTGGATCTTTCTTGCTCACAGAAGACTGGGAGAATCCACCTGATTTTCACAAGCAAATTACATACACCCGGCTGGTTACATCCCAAACTTCATAGAGAATGTCACCAGCTCTCAGTAATAACTCCAGGATCCTTTGGGTTGAAATAAATTCAAAGAAGAAGAAAACAGCAGTGGGGAGAATCACCAGAACACCTATCTCTGTTCAATCTGAAATCAGCTTTCCCAAAGTTCCAATACCAAATAAATACACTGAGTTCTTTGTGTGTTTTTAGACCAGAGACAAGGGGCCCGCCCACCCACAGTACTTCTCCCCACCCAAGACATCTTAGGCCATTTCTGCCATCAAAGTGTCCTCAGGTTAGTGCCCAAAGCAGGGGTGAAAGGATGTGGGTGAGGGGGTGGTAGGAAGCTCCCCAAAGTGTTGGCACTCAAGGAAGATCCCTGAGAAGCAGAGGGAATCCACAGAAGCTTTAACTCAGAAGCAAAAGCGTGATGCAAGTGCAGGAGTGTCACTCAGCAGTCACACGAAGGGCTGGCTCTGAGCCCGGGCATCTCGCTGAGCAACACTGGAGGGACAGGAATAAGAACAAGTCCCGTGCTTGCAGGCCGGGCGTGGAGCAGCACCCAGAGCAATACTAGGCACCAAGGAAAACACATGGCTCCCACTCTGATCATGGAAAGGGATGAGATCACCTCCCAGACGCTGTCCCACCTGTGTCTCCAGGTGGGGGCCTCGTGCCTGCCTGGCAATCTCTTGGCGTTGACCCCTTCAGCCTGTACCCCTTGGTGTGGCTCGCACAGAGCTCATGTTCCCAGCCACTTCGTCTTCTTAGAAAGAACCAGAAATAACGACTTATTCATCTACTGTTGATCAACTGATTTCTGCACAGCACACAGCCTTTCATAGAGACTTTCATTTTGTAAATGAAAATCAAACATCTGTGTGTAACAAGAGCTGGAAACCATATCACCCTGGGCTGCTCTTTCTCCTAAATTTGCTTTCTCAGGAAACTGAAGAAAGGGTGCTCTGTACTTTGCTGCCAAGGCCAAACCCAGGAGCTTTTTGTTAGGGTAGAAAACAAGAAGAGCCCAGAATAGGCTGTGCCACAGCTCCAGAGCAGGCAGGGCCCCGGGTTCTCCAGTAGAAAATAAAATGCCACAGCTCCAGAGCAGGTTGGGCCCCAGGTTCTCCAGTAGAAAATAAAATGAGAAATAGTGTGCTCACATCATGGCTGCCACCTATCACAACAGCACAAGCTGATGACCTGCCGTCAGACGTGGGCATTGGGTTATATAAGAATGGCCAGTGGCCCAGGCACTCAATCTGAGGACCTTAAAAAATGCCTAAGCTCTGCTTCTACCTACAGATGGAGAGGACCATCAGGAGGCCAAGGACCCCTCCAACCACAGAGCCTCCCCACCCCACCCACCAGCTCAGGGGCCCAGCTCACTGTAGATGCAGTGAGATACTCTGATAGATGCAGATGCAGGGGCCCTACTCCTGTGTTTGGGACTGAATATCCCCCTGTAAGAGACAGGTAAGCCTAAAGGGCTTGAATCTCAGCTCTATAACTGTGTGATCTCGGGTAAGCTGCTTACCTTTTCTGAGTTGATTTTTTCTCACTTGTAAAATGAGAATAGCAATCCACCCCATTATATTAATGTCAGACAAAATGAGATAAGGCAGATAAACACTTAACACAGTGATCAAGAAGTGGGAGCCACTATTATGATTGCTGTAAATGGACACCACTCCGTTTAAACGTGGATTTCCAGGTGTTCAAGCAATCACTGAGCCAGAAATTGGTTCCTTTGAAGTCATTCCCTAAGTGCTGACCCTTAATTGCTCTCCAGCAGAAAATAAAATGAGAAATAGTTAGCGTGCTCACATCATGGCTGCCACCTGTCATAACAGCACAAGCTGATACCCTACTGTCAAACGTGGGCATTGGGCTACACAAGAATGGCCAGTGGCCCGGGGTACTCAACTTGGGGACCTTAAAAATGCCTAACCTCTGCTCCTACCTACAGATTCCGATTAAGTTGGTCAGGACTAGGGTCTAGGCATCAGCTGCTTTAAAGCTTCGGGGGTGATTCAAACATACACTCGGGTCTAATATGCACTCTCCAAGGTGGGAAGGAGTCAGTTTTCCCAAAGAATCATTTATCATATTTATTCAATTGGCAAACACATATTGATCCCTCTGATTGGTCAAGCACAGAACCAGGGGCCTGATTTATAAGACCCAGTTCCAACCTCAAGAATCCTAGAGTCTAACAGATGAGACAACAGGTGAATAGTCAGTAGTAATAGTGGAAACATGTCACTAGGCTGTACACACCCTTAGGAAGGGTCCAACCCAGCTCTCCAGATACAGCCTGTTGGTGGAGAGGGTGTACCAGACCCAGGCAATAGTTTTTGCAAAACTTCTGAGGAAAAAAAATACAGAGAACATTTCAGACACCCCAAGGAATTCAGTAGGACCAGACATCAGTCCGAAAGGCCAAAAGAGAAGGCCGGAGAGGTAGGGACCAATTCCTTGTAGAGAAGTCAGAGGGGTTTGGGTTTTAGGTAGGGGAGTGGAGTGATCAGAGCTGTTTTGGGGAAAGATTATTCTGATTACTGGGTAGAAAACAGATCAGAGGGACATTAAGACAGAACACAGGGAAGTCAATTCCAAGATAGTTGTAGCAATCACTGCAAGATTTCACTGGGACAGATTTAAGCAGTGTTAGCAGAGGAAAAGCATGGTGACTATGGATGCATTGGGACCCGGATGGGGAGGCAAGGAGGAGGTCCCAGCTTGTGGCTTGAGTGCTCCAGGGAGTCAGGTGATGCCAGGCCAAGAGCAAGGTGGCGGGGGGTGGGGAGGGGGCAGGAAGTATGTGATGTGACAGGCCTCAGAGGCCTTCAAAGGAAAAGTTCAAAGGAAAAGATTATAACCTGGGCTGGTCAAACCTGCCAGAATTCCTGCAAGTTCTGATTTTTGTGTACTCATAGAGTGTAAGGCATTCTAACAATAATTGGAATATCTGATTAATCTGAAATCTTGAGAATATACACCAGATGGGCAAAAGGGAGTTTGAATTAAATGAAAGACGCATGGCCTGGGGGAGTGCTGGAGTAGAAGGCAGGCAGGGCCAAGGGCACAGAGTTATTTTCTGTTTCCTGCTCAAGCGGGGAGTCTGTCCCAGCTCCCCTCCTTTCACCACCTGATCTGAAGATGCCTCAGGTGAGGTCCAGGATCAAATGAACAAAAGACCTGAAAATGAAAAGCTAGCTGGTGCTTGGTACCGTTGTCTGTGGCTTCTCAGGTGGCTCAGTTGTAAAGAACCCACCTGCCAATGCAGGAGGCGTGGGTAAGATCCCTGGGTCTGATCCCTGGGTCAGGAGGATCCCCTGGAGGAGGGCAAGGCAACCCACTCCAGTACTCTTGCCTGGAAAATCCCATGGACGGAGAAGCCTGGCGGGCTTCAGTCTATGGGGTCGCAGAGTCGGACACAACTGAGCATATGTGCACACACCCTTGTCTTCAGAGCATCTGACAAAGTAAAATCATCACACCCATGCTGTTTCGCAAGGCAAACGTGTAAGCAGAGTTGTAAGCAGCTTCGTTTATTCGAGTAAATAGCTTGTAAATAAATCATTGGTAAACATTACAAAATTAAATACATTTTCAAAAGCTTGCCAGTGTACATAAAATTCACAAACATAGTTCTTTTAAAAAATAAAATATGTTCAGAGCACCCTTGATATAAAATGCCTGACCCCTGTCCTCTGACAGGGCCACCTAGAGACACCTTACAGTAGGGAGGGGGGTTTCTATGGGAGGCAGTGGGGGCTTCCTGGAGGACACCAAGAGTTTCTACTCTGACCTTTGACCCCACCCACATCCAACTGCATTTTGATCCTTCTCCAAGGAGCCGGTATAGAACTGAGAGGGGCTCAGCAGGTGCCCCAGGCTCAGCTCCAAGCAAAGGGATCGGATCAGGGTGCACAATTAGGGCCAGAGTCCTCACCATAAGCCACTGAGAGAAGCCAGAAAGGAAATCTCTACCACACTTCCAAACCAGCCAATGCTCCTGCATCGACTTTCTCCAGAGGAGCTGAGGTTTTCTCAGTTGTACACCCGCTCATCGCTCAGCTCACCCAATCTGGTCTGATGCCCTCCAGGCACAGAAATGCCCCGATCTACTTCTAAGGAGGAAGATATAATCTGCTCACTTCCTTATGACCTGCTTTCATGGAGAGAGAATAATATATGGTATTTGGTAGGAAGCACAGAATGAATTGCTACACGGCGCTTTCTGGTTCCACGGCCAAACACCCCTCAGACAGTATGAACATTTCTAGAGAAATTTGAATAGTCATTCAAAGAAACGGTTCAGAAAACTTTAAAATACCACAAATGAGGCAATAAGTACATGACCTGGCAAAGCATCCCAATTAACAGAATAATACAAAGTCCATAAATTAAGCCCTTGACCAACTCCACATTGTCATAGTGTAGCTCATTAAAATAACGGATACGCTGAGTTCTTTTCACTTTGGTGTAGAAAGTGAACATTGGCGGTCTCCAGCACTCACATGAAGAAGACCTAGTGGCCTCTTGAAAACACACATGCCATGACCTCCAATTAAAGGATGACCACACGTTTATTCCATCCGTGTGAAATAAAACTCACATCCACATTTTAACTTAGTTGCCTGTAGATATATACAAGTACAAGAAATTCGACCTTTGTGTCAAATGTACAACTCAAGAAAAAAGTATTACCAAACTAGCTGTAAGAAAACCATCATCCCTGTATCATTAGGTCCTTAACATCTGGTTTCTCCAAGAAGATGCTGCCTGGTCCAGCCCCTCCTTGCGTGTCTGCCTGATTTGATGCTCTCTGGTTGGGCTGAAGCCAGAGTCTGTGATATCTTTGCTATTAAAATATTACACCAACCAAACCTTTAAAAACCAAAAAAGGAACACTCTTGAATAAATGTCTAATAGATACCACCCCTCCCCACCCCCAAAAAAGTTGCTCATAAGGACAACAGTTCTTTATGAAAAGTCTTCGTGAAGTCCAAATTCCTTCCTGGGTCTCCAGCAGAGTTCCACCTGGGCTGGAATTATACAGCCTTCTTCTGTGGGGGGCTCAACTTCCGCATGCCTCTTATCCGAGAGAGCAGCTCCTTAATGAACTCCTAAAAGAGATCAGAAGAAGTTATTATGAGAGAGTCACACTATTCAAATAAGGGTTTAAAATCTGCTTGAAGTCACTGAGGTCAACTGCAGCTAACCTTAATTGATGAGCTTGGTTGGGTGTGTTAACCCAACTGGCACAGTATAGGACATTTTTAAACAAATGAAGATACTTAAGCTTCTCACCATCCTGCCTTCTCACTGCTGTACTCTCTTTAAAGAGAAAACCAAGCTGCCTTCACTCATTGACATTATCTACTTGGCCCCTGAAGGCCTATGTGGTTTAGATCAATGCTTCGCAAACTTCACGAAATCTTTAACACTTGCTTAAACTCACCAGGGAAATGTGTGGATTCTGAAGGAATAAGTCTGGTTGGGGCTGAATATTTTGCATTTCCAACTGGCTACCAATGATGCCCGCGTTAGTCTCTGAACCTTACTTGAAATAGCTAAACTAGACCCGTGGTTTTCAAACTTGAGTGCACATCAAATCACAGGTGGGAAGGAGGGCTTATTAAATACATTCCAGAGTGCTGGGCCCACTGCCCCAGCGTTTCTGATTCAGTAGATATAGGCTGTGGCCTGAGAACTTGCATTTCTGACAAGCTTCCAGGTGACACCTATGCTTCTGGTCTCAGGATCTTACTGAGAACCATGGGTCTAGATCGTAATAGAAGTCTCTTGACTTTTTTGGACTGCAAATCACAGTTTGAAAAGAAAAACAAGACACACTGATATTTACAATCCAGTAC
The DNA here is from genome assembly GCF_003369695.1 of Bos indicus x Bos taurus. Classification (NCBI taxonomy): domain Eukaryota; kingdom Metazoa; phylum Chordata; class Mammalia; order Artiodactyla; family Bovidae; genus Bos; species Bos indicus x Bos taurus. The sequence goes on along the minus strand of NC_040084.1, from coordinate 87,746,403 downwards.
ATACAAAAATTCAACATTCAGAAACCGAAGATCATGGCATCTGGTCCCATCACTTCATGGGAAATAGATGGGGAAACAGTGGAAACAGTGTCAGACTTTATATTTTTGGGCTCCAAAATCACTGCAGATGGTGACTGCAGCCATGAAATTAAAAGACGCTTACTCCTTGGAAGGAAAGTTATGACCAACCTAGACAGCATATTCAAAAGCAGAGATATTACTTTGCCAACAAAGGTTCATCTAGTCAAGGCTATGGTTTTTCCTGTGGTCATGTATGGGTGTGAGAGTTGGACTGTGAAGAAGGCTGAGCGCCGAAGAATTGATGCTTTAGAACTGTGGTGTTGGAGAAGAGTCTTGAGAGTCCCTTGGACTGCAAGGAGATCCAACCAGTCCATTCTAAAGGAGATCAGCCCTGGGATTTCTTTGAAAGGAATGATGCTAAAGCTGAAACTCCAGTACTTTGGCCACCTGATGCGAAGAGTTGACTCATTGGAAAAGACTCTGATACTGGGAGGGATTGGGGGCAAGAGGAGAATGGGATGACAGAGGATGTGATGGCTGGATGTCATCACTGACTCGATGGACATGAGTCTGAGTGAACTCCAGGAGTTGGTGATGGACAGGGAGGCCTGGTGTGCTGTGATTCACGGGGTCGCAGAGTCAGACATGACTGAGTGACTGATCTGATCTGACATACAAAAATACATCTGAAATAAAAACTTAAAGAATGAACACTTACTGTATTCCACACGCTCTTTTTTATTTCACTCTAATTTCATTCAAAACATAATACTGGGGAAGACCCACTAAAATGATGTTGTGACTATTCATGGATCAGAACCAAATAGTTCTCACTTTAAGCCATTAGCAATCTTTTGTTGTTGCCTCATGTATTAAAGTTTCTGCCTACTAAATTGGAGAAGGCAATGGCAACCCACTCCAGTACTCTTGCCTGGAAAATCCCATGGATAGAGGGGCCTGGTAGGCTGCAGTCCATGGGGTTGCTAGGAGTTGGATACGACTGAGCGACTTCACTTTCACTTTTCACTTTCATGCATTAGAGAAGAAAATGGCAACCCACTCCAGTGTTCTTGCCTGGAGAATCCCAGGGATGGGGAGCCTGGTGGGCTGCCGTCTATGGTGTCGCACAGAGTCGGATACGACTGAAGCGACTTAGCAGCAGCAGCAGCAACCTACTAAATAAGTTGCATTTATTAGATAATAATTACTTTGTCTTCCTTTTTTAGATTTGTTGAAACAAAGCTGACAGCCAATCAGACTTTCTGATCAGCAAGGGACAGCCAGTGAGTGACAGAACTGTGCACAGTAGGGACATCCCGGAGCAAAAACGTGAAGGAGACTTCCTTTCCTTTAAGACCTCTGAAAAACAGCTCTCAGACAATCACGCATCAATTACAACCTCCAGCCATAGCTCCCAGACTAAATGGTCCCTGTGCTTCTATCCAGCTCTAAAACATAATATGCTTAAACACTCAATATATGATGAGCTGCCATGATTTCTTTTTTAATAATCTTTTTGCTAATATGAAAGTTACATATGCTTTTTCTAGAAAACTTAGAAAATATAAACCAACCACAATTACTCCTCAGAACGAACCACTATTAACATATTTTCTTCTATGGAAATTATTTTTACCCAATTAAGATTATACTATATAAATATATCCTGTATTTGCACTTAGCATTGTATGTGTGTGTTAGTCACTCAGTCATGTCAACTCTTTGTGACCCCACGGACTCTGACTCCAGCCCGCTCCTTTGTCCATGGAATTCTCCAGGTAAGAATACTGGAGTGGGTAGCCATTCCCTTCTCCAGGGGATCTTCCCAACCCAGGGATCGAACCCAGGTCTCCTGCATTGCAGGCAGATTCTTTATTATCTGAGCCACCAGGAAAGCCCACACTTAGCAGCATGTCAAGTCTTTCCCCCACAACATTAAATAGTCTTTTTAAAAATTTATCTTAATGGTTATACAGTCCTTTATTATATGGATGTTCTACAATCTGTTTCATTCCTCCATCACTGGATATTTGGTTGGTTTCTGACTTTTCAAAAGTATAAACAATGCCACAATTAACATCTTTGTGTATAAATCTCTGTATACAATTTGGATTATTCCCTTTGGAGAGCTATTCTGTAGTAGGTCAAAGGACATAAACATTTTAATCACCACCATTTCTGAACTTGGACAGAAAACATAAATATGGGTATGACTAGCACTTATCTAAATGGCTTTCAACTAAAAACAAAAACAAACGAAAAACCCTAAAACTCTTGTGATCTACACATAGTTATAGCAACTTAGTACACAGAGATGCAAGACTGAAACAAAAGCTTCACGTAAAAATACAACTCTGACTATGCGTAAGATATTTTCTATTCTATTCTATTCGGAAAAAAATACAGATCAAGATCACTTAATGGTTACCACGCATAATCTGTAAACACAGGCAGCTAGACCAAGGTTATTCAATACATTAACCCCTAACCACATGTGGCTATTTCAATTTAAACTAATTAAAACAAAAATTAAAATTCACTTCCTTGGTCACACAAGCCACGTTTCAAATACTCAGTTGCCATATATAATATGTTAAACTAGCTAATGGTTTTCATATTGAACAGCAGGATTTTTCCATCATCTCAGAAAATTCTATTGAACTGCTCAAGATGACAATACTTGGAATCACAAAACTAGATGCAAAAACCTTGAAGAAAAGTGCAAATAGAGAGGAAAAAAAGGCCAAAGACCAAGGGCAGAGGCCCTCTAACAAGTGAGATCTGGCAAAGGCTTGGAGCCAGCAAAGGAGACTGAAAAAGAAGGACCAATGAAATTAGGGGAAACTCAAGAAAATGTTCTGTTTTTTTTTTAATTAAAAAAAATTTGAAGTTTAATTGATTTACAATATTGCAAAGAAAGTGCATGGTTAAGAAGCCAAAGGAAGGAATTACAGATAAGAGATTAAGTCAAAGACAAAGCTATTGAATTAGGCAAGAAAGGGGCCATTGTGTCCTGGAGGAGAGAAATTTTAATAGAATGGATGGGATGGAAGCTCTTAACACTGAAAGGACCCCAGGGCCTTTTTTTGTAAACAGCTTCACTAAAATATAATTGATATGCCACAAAATACACATAGTTGAAGTATACAACTACTATGAGCATACTATCCGCACAATGAATATAATAGACATATCTAATACCTCCAGCTGATTTTTCATTTTCCTTGTAATCCTCCCTTCCTACCCCTATTCCTCCTGCCCCAGGGAAACACTGATCTGTTTTCTGTCATTCTAGATTCATTTGCATTTTCTAGAGTTTTCTATAAATACAATTATAACACTCTATACTTTTTAGTCTGGCTTCTGTAGCTCAGCAAAACTATTTTGAGGTTCAGTCATACTGCTGCATGTATTAATAGTTTATTCCTACTTTGTTGCCAATTGGCATATCACTTTAGAGAAGTATCACAGTTTGTTTACCTAGTCACCTGTTGACGGAAATTTGAGTTATTCCCACTTTGGGGCTATTACGGATAAAGTTGCTTAAAAACATAAATGTTAGAGAGAGTATGGAGAAAAAGGAATCCCCTTGTACTGTTGGTGGGAGTGTAAACTGATACAGCCAGTGTGGAGAACAGTATGGAGATTTCTTCAAAAACTAGGAGTAAAACCACCATGTTATCCAACAATACCACTACTAGGCATATACCCTGAGGAAGCCATAACTGAAAAACAGACACATGTACCCCCAGTGTTCGCTGCAGCACTCTTTACTATAGCTAGGCCATGGAGGCAACCTAGATGTTCATCAATAGATGAATGGATAAAGAAGTTTTGGTACATATATACAATGAAATATTACCCAGTCATAAAAAGGAACGCATTTGAGTCAGCTCTGATGGAGTGGATGAACCTAGAGCCTATTATATAGAGTGAAGTAAGTCAGAAAGAGAAAAACAAATACTGTACATTAACAAATACATATGGACTCTGGAAAGATGGTACTGATGAATGTATTTGCAGAGCAGCAGTGGTGATGCAGACATAGAGATCAGACTTATGGACATGGTGGGGGAAGGAGAGGGAGGGATGAATTGAGAGAGTAACATTGAAACACTGCAGTCCCTTGAACGGCAAGGAGATTCAACCAGTCCATCTTAAAGGAGATCAGTCCTGAATATTCATTGGAAAGACTGATGCTGAAGCTGAAGCTCCAATACTTTGGCCATCTGATGCGAAGAACTGACTCATAGGAAAAGATCCTGATGCTGGGAAAGATTGAGGGCAGAAGGAGAAGGGGATGACAGAGGATGAGATGGTTGGATGGCATCACCGACTTGATGGACATGAGTTTGAGCAAGCTCCAGGAGTTGGTGATGGACAGGGAAGCCTGGAGTGCTGCAGTCCATGGGGTTGCAAAGAGCTGGACACGATTAAGCGACTGAACTGAACTGGACACTGAACGTATGCACCATCATATGTAAAATAGACAGCCGGTGAGGATTTGCTGTGTGATACTGGGAGTTCAAATCCATGCTCTGCAACAGCCTGGAGGGGTAGGAGGGGGTGGGAGGTGGAAGGGGAGCTTCAAGAGGGAGGGGACATACGTATACCTATGGCTGATTCATGTTGCTGTATGGCAGAAATTAACACAATATTGTAAAGCAATTAAAAAAATAGAAAACTACACAAATCATAAAAAAAAGTTGCTAAAAACATCATGTACAAGTCTTTGTATGAAATATGCTTCCTCTTATTTTGGGTTAATGCCTAGGAGTATAACAGCTGAGGCATCGATCTATTTATGTGTCTATCCTTACACCAATAAGGAAAGTGTAGATTTTTATAATAAGTCTGAAAATTAGGTAATGTTAATCAGCCACATTTATTAATCTTTTTCAAAACTATTCTAGGTCCTTTAAATTTCCTTAATAATTTTAGAATTGTTTTGCTTGTAAATGCCTATCAATGAAAACTGGCTGGGTTTTCATTGAGACTGCATTAAATCTATAGATCAATTTGGAGATAACTGACATCTTAACAATAATAAATCTTCTCACCCATGAAAATGGTATATCTCTGTACCCATTCAAGTCTTGTTTAAGCAACATTTTTGGTTTTCAGTGTACAAATATTACACATCTTCTGTCAGATTTATTTCTAAGTATTTAATATTGTTGATGTTATTGTGAGTGGTGTGGTTTATTTCAATTTTGATTGTTGCTAGTATATAGAAATACAATAGATTTTTATATATTTATCTTGTAACCTGCAAATTTGCTGAACTCATTATTTCTGGTAACTTTTGGGTACACTATTGGATTTTCTACATGGACAATCATGCTGTCTGTTAATAAAGACAGCCTAAGTGAATAGCAGAAGAGGGAATAAATATGTTACAGTATATTGTAATATAATAACGTTATTGTCTTCTTTGAGAAAGACCTATGTTTGCAGTGCTTACATTCACTTGAGACTCCAAATAACTTGATTTGGGGGAGAAGAGGAGCTTCACCTAATTTCTTTGCAGTTCAGTTCAGTTCAGTTCAGTCGCTCAGTCGCTCAGTCGTGTCCGACTCTTTGCAACCCCATGAATCACAGCACGCTAAGCCTCCCTGTCCATCACCAACTCCCGGAGTTCACTCAGACTCACGTCCATTGAGTCAGTGATGCCATCCAGCCATCACATCCTCTGTCATCCCATTCTCCTCTTGCCCCCAATCCCTCCCAGCATCAGAGTCTTTTCCAATGAGTCAACTCTTCGCATCAGGTGGCCAAAGTACTGGAGTTTCAGCTTGAGCATCATTCCTTCCAAAGAAATCCCAGGGCTGATCTCCTTCAGAATGGTCTGGTTGGATCTCCTTGCAGTCCAAGGGACTCTCAAGAGTCTTCTCCAACACCACACTTCAAAAGCATCAATTCTTCGGCGCTCAGCCTTCTTCACAGTCCAACTCTCACATCCATACATGACCACAGGAAAAACCATAGCCTTGACTAGATGAACCTTTGTTGGCAAAGTAATGTCTCTGCTTTTGAATATGCTGTCTAGGTTGGTCATAACTTTCCTTTCAAGGAGTAAGCCTCTTTTAATTTCATGGCTGCAGTCACCATCTGCAGTGATTTTGGAGCCCCAAAAAATAAAGGCTGACACTGTTTCCCCATCTATTTCCCATGAAGTGATGGGACCAGATGCCATGATCTTCATTTTCTGAATGTTGAGCTTTAAGCCAACTTTTTCACTCTCCACTTTCACTTTCATCAAGAGGTTTTTTAGTTCCTCTTCACTTTCTGCCATAAGGGTGCTGTCATCTGCATATCTGAGGTTATTGATATTTCTCCCAGCAATCTTGATTCCAGCTTGTGTTTCTTCCAGCCCAGAATTTCTCATGATGTACTCTGCATAGAAGTTAAATAAGTAGGGTGACAATATACAGCCTTGACGTACTCCTTTTCCTGTTTGGAACCAGTCTGTTGTTCCATGTCCAGTTCTAACTGTTGCTTCCTGACCGGCATACAAATTTCTCAAGAGGCAGATCAGGTGGTCTGGTATTCCCACCTCTTTCAGAATTTTCCACAGTTGATTGTGATCCACACAGTCAAAGGCTTTGGCATAGTCAATAAAGCAGAAATAGATGTTTTTCTGGAACTCTCTTGCTTTTTCCATGATCCAGTGGATGTTGGCAATTTGATCTCTGGTTCCTCTGCCTTTTCTAAAACCAGCTTGAATATCAGGAAGTTCACGGTTCACATATTGCTGAAGCCTGGCTTGGAGAATTTTGAGCATTACTTTACTAGTGTGTGACATGAGTGCAATTGTGCGGTAGTTTGAGCATTCTTTGGCATTGCCTTTCTTTGGGATTGGAATGAAAACTGACCTTTTCCAGTACTGTGGCCACTGCTGAGTTTTCCAAATTTGCTGGCATATTGAGTGCACCACTTTCACAGCATCATCTTGCAGTATTTGAAAGAGCTCCACTGGAATTCCATCACCTCCACTAGCTTTGTGGGTAGTGATGCTTTCTAAGGCCCACTTGACTTCACAATCCAGGATGTCTGGCTCTAGGTCAGTGATCACACCATCGTGATTATCTGGGTCGTGAAGATCCTTTTTGTACAGTTCTTCTATGTATTCTTGCCATCTCTTCTTAATATCTTCTGCTTCTGTTAGGTCCATACCATTTCTGTCCTTTATTGAGCCCATCTTTGCATGAAATGTTCCCTTGGTATCTCTAATTTTCTTGAAGAGATCTCTAGTCTTTCCCATTCTGTTGTTTTCCTCTATTTCTTTGCATTGATCGCTGAAGAAGGCTTTCTTATCTCTTCTTGTTATTCTTTGAAACTCTGCATTCAGATGCTTATATCTTTCCTTTGCTCCTTTGCTTTTCACTTCTCTTCTTTTCACAGCTATTTGTAAGGCCTCCCCAGACAGCCATTTTGCTTTTTTGAATTTCTTTTCCATGGGGATGGTCTTGATCCCTGTCTCCTGTACAATGTCATGAACCTCCGTCCATAGTTCATCAGGCACTCTATCTATCAGATCTAGGCCCTTAAATCTCACTTCCACTGTATAATCATAAGGGATTTGATTTAGGTCATACCTGAATGGTCTAGTGGTTTTCCCCACTTTCTTCAATTTAAGTCTGAATTTGGCAATAAGGAGTTCATGATCTGAGCCACAGTCAGCTCCCGGTCTTGTTTTTGCTGACTGTATAGAGTTTCTCCATCTTTGGCTGCAAAGAATATAATCAATCTGATTTCGGTGTTGACCATCTGGTGATGTTAACACTTAGTATTTGAGGGGCCTTTATTTGGCAAGCAGAGTTGGTAAGTGAGTAACACACTATTTTAGGAAGATAAGCCTGGACAGTTCAAAAATGTTAAATTTTGGAATTATTTAACTCTTAAAAGTCAGCCCATTCTGAAGGAGATCAGCCCTGGGATTTCTTTGGAGGGAATGATGCTAAAGCTGAAACTCCAGTACTTTGGCCACCTCATGCGAAGAGCTGACTCATTGGAAAAGACTCTGATGCTGGGAGGGATTGGGGACAGGAGGAGAAGGGGATGACTGAGGATGAGATGGCTGGATGGCATCACTGACTCGATGGACGTGAGTCTGAGTGAACTCCGGGAGTTGGTGATGGACAAGGAGGCCTGGCGTGCTGTGATTCATGGGGTCGCAAAGAGTTGGACACGACTGAGCGACGGAACTGAACTGAACTAAAAGTCAGCAGAGTCTGATAGAAAGTTCTGTTGCCAAGGTGCCCACTGAAATTCACAAGGAATTCCAGAAGACACTTGAGTGGGGGTAGAGAGACACACGAGACTATAAAGCAATATAGTCTCATGACCTGGGAGACCCAGAGACCTTTCTAGGTTTCCTATGAGGTGAAGACATAATAACTAAGATACTAGCCTTTTCTTTCTTTCTTTCTTTCTTTTTTTACCATTCTCAAATAAATAGTAGATTTTCTAACGAGTGGAAAGCAGATGCCCATAAGAATCTAGTGTCTTAACAAACAGATCCATGTCCGTTTCTAATGTAGTCATGAATTATAGTGAAGAGGATTATCTACATTTAAACAATGTTATTGCACAGGAATGCAATAAAAATGAATAAACTAGAGCCTTCTGTATGAGCATGGACAAATCTCAGAAGTCTCATGTTGGGCACAATAAGCAGGCTGAAGAAGAAAAATTACAAAGTATCATTTGTATAAAGGATTCAAGATAATCCCTGCACACACCTGTCACTCCTACTTGGCTGCAAGAATCCAACTCCTTCTTGTTTTCCTAGCATGGTGCATAATACAGGAGGTGCTCAGCAAAGGTTTGTAAAGCCAAGAAGTATGTACATGAGGCAATTAATCCACATAGCGAGGCATTAAAGTGAAGCAGCAGGGAGAGAAAACATGAGAATCTTTGTATATCAGTGGAGGAGGCTGGAACGGTACAAAGTATCAATGGGCCCCAGCTACTCCGGAGGAAGGTTCCAGAGTTCTCCTTTCAGTACTGGAACACTAGGCCTCCTGGGAGAGTTAGGGAAGAGGAGGAACACTTGGGGGAGAGTGGAGCCTAGGATGCTGGAGGTGGGGAGGGCAGCGAATGGAGGAGAGGTATGCACAAGCACACACACAGAAGAGATCAAAGAACAAAAGAAAGAAAAGAAACATCTCCAGTGACCCTGGAAACCTGACTCAATGACAAGCGGCCACCGGATTTACGGAGAGACTCCTAGGAAAGAAAAGGCAAAGCAGGTTTCTGAGGGGACCTGGCAGCTTCATGAAAACAGAAGGTCCCTCCTCGCTCTGGAGTTCGGGCGGTGTGGGCTGGCATGGAGCATGGCCTCACAGTGGCCACACTCTGAGCTCTCGTTCCTAATCCCTCCTGGGCCCCGTGGCTTTCAGCTGCCACCCCCTCTTGCCTGCTGGGGTCTGTGCCAGAGGCGGCAGATGGATGTGCGTTTTGCAATTATCACCAGAGCCAGGTGTCTGCAGCCCTTCCCTAGTCGCTCAAAGTGATTCATCTGTTAGTGATGACACTGTGCTGCTCTGGGTGGGTCCATCGGAAAGCGGGAGAAAGAGAAATCTGGGTGTCACTACAGACTGCTACTGTGTGCATGACTAAGCTGCACTCACTCATGTCGCTCTTTCAAGCGTTTCAAGTCATTGGAAAAGATAAACAAGATAAATGGATATTATGACGCAGCCCCTTGATGAGAAATATTTCCCGACAAACAGATTTTTCCAAAGAAATGCTTAAAACTGCCGCTTGGTGAATGATGTCACCAATGAGAACGATTGTGTACAACATGCAAGTTCTGACAAAGGGCGCCCAGCAGAACTCTGGAGGCTTTACCTGCTTGTCCAAAAAATACCACCCACCCCTTAGGTGGCATGAAGAGAAACAGCAGGGGAGGATTCTGAAGGCTGGAACCCATAAGGATCAGCAACTTCCTGTGTGCCTCCTCTTTGTCACCCCAATCACTACACCAAGCATTTCCTAAAAAGGCACATTCAGGGACCATCTGTCCCTGAGCCTCGCTGCCAAATGACGGCAAATCAAGTCAACTTGCACCTGTATTATGTAGCTACCTGACACTTCTTCCAAAAAGCCTGGCATTCAACAGATGACATGGGAATCAGGCAAGTTGTGATTGGTAGAGATGGAAGAATTTCATTTTTTTAATCGACATGTAATTGACATATAATATATTAGTTTCAGGTATACGACATAATGGGCTTCCCTCATAGCACAGTCGGTAAAGAATCTGCCTGCAATGCAGGAGACCTGGGTTTGATTCCTGGGTTGGGAAAATCCTCTGCAGAAGGAAATGGCAACCCACTCCAGTATTCTTGCCTAGAGAATCCCATGGACAGAGGAGCCTGGCAGGCTACAGTCCATGGGATTGCAAGAGTTGGACACGACTTAGCAACTAAACCACCATACAACATAATACATGAATATATTGCAAAATAATCATGACAGTAAGTCTAGTTAACATCCATCACCACAGTTACAATTTTTTCTCTTAGCAACTTTCAAATATACAAAACAGCACTGTGAACCATAGTTACCAGGCTGTATGAGAAGAATTTCAAGATCCAGCAAAGATTAGATATGTGAGAACAATGGAAGGGTAGGCAGTACATACCTCTTCTTAAACATGATGGTAACACCTGAAAACTATTCCAAATGGCAAAATGTCCCCCCTCAACAAAACAGCTAAGCATTTAAAAATCACACTGCAAACTTTCATTGGCTTGACTACCCGGGTCACACAGGATGCCAAAGGGGCAGGCAGTGAATCCGAGCCCATCCCTGTGTGACCCTGGGCTTTGCTCTCCTCAGTCACTGGCATTATTCAGCAGCACCAGTGCCTTCATCACTCATCACTGAAATACTTCATTCACTTCTCCGTCTTTTGGAGGGGAGGAGGAGGGGAGAGGGTTTATCTTCAGAGAAGTTCATTTGCAGACAGGGCCACACCAGAACTGATCCTATTTTTCATGATCTGAAGAGAGGCTTATGAATCTGTTTTGGGTGAGGGTTTGTGCCTGCTGTGCTTATAATGACTTCTGCCAATGTAAATTCCTGAAGGTCTTAACTGCATCCTGGTTCCCCCTCCTTTAACTTAAAAACCACTGACACTATTTTGTCCATTTATTTCCTTGACTATCCACCATTAAAGATTAATTTGCTCTGCTGATGAGAGCAGTCTCATGAATCTATTTTAGAGACACAGACCACTGCTCTTAGATTAATTTATTTTGTACCCAAATTCTAACCTTTTTGTATATGCAGCAGAACAGTTCATTTGCCCTCACCAGATCCAACCTAACTGGCATTTAATTCTTCCTTCACTTATTAATGGGTTTCTCACACACCGTACACCTGAAATTCATACCACATAAAGTCCACATAAGTAACCCAACTCCAATAAATAATCAGTGGACTAAACTCAGCAGAATTATAATTTCCCACTTCATAATCCCTAAGAAAACTAATTTCATAAAGGGTCCCATTATCAATGAAGGACAATATTATTTAGTACAAACACCTGAATCTTATCTAAAGGAAAGAAATCCATTTCTAAATTGTTTGAGACTTGTGTGATTGTGACTCCCTTTACTAAAGATATAGAAATCAAAAATCATGTGTCAAATTGCCTTTAACATAGTTTTTCTCCTGCCCAGATAAATCTAAAAAAAAGAAGAGAACATAAAGCTGATTTTAATATAGGGCTGATCAGCTTTTAAAACATGATCATGGTGTCACATGATGATTCATTTTGAATTTAATAGAAAAAGAAAAGGCCATAAAAGCACAATCAATCCCTGGAAAATGCCAACTGTTTAAAGTCACTGCCCTTTAAAGCCTCTACCTCCTCCACTGAGTCTTTTATAAAATAATAATCATTAATGTCTTGGGGGAGGGGGACCATCCAATGGCAAGATGCATGTGGTTCTTCCAGCAAAGCCAAGAAATAAAATAAATAAATGAATCTTCTTTTAAAATGGGTCCAAAAGTCAGCTCCAACACATCCTGGCTCTTTCTCCCTGGGCAGAAGAGGCCTGGAGCCTAAAGAGCCCTAATGAAAGTGTGTGAACAACTGACATACTGGGACTAAAATCCTTTTGGCCACTAGATAAAGCTTCCCATGTTTCTGGCTAATAAATCTGAACTCTTTATGATCTACCTGCCTAATTACTCTAACACATAATTAGGCTCTCGTAGCCAATGGCTCCAACCGCTAGAATGTCGTTCCTATCTGACTCCGGTCTTGCTTTGTAATTTCCCAATTCTCACTTTTCAGTAACATCATTCTGAAGGTGACAGTTTTCGAAGGGTAGATTTCAACTTATTAATCTTACATTCAAGTTCTACTCCTCTTCCCAGTCCCAAACAGCAGTCTTTTTTGAGGAAATCCCATGAGAAGCCAGATGAAAAGTTTTCCCTGCATGCAGGTTCTCAGATCCATTAAACAAGCAAAATGGTGGCCTCCTCGGCTTTTTCCAGCAAAGTACAGATCCCCTAAAATCACTCTCAATTCAGCAATTTGATTTCTAACTTAGAGAACCATGGAATAAGCTGACACCCTGGCATTTCTGTCTTTTTATCCCTATTTTAAAATTTTTTGAGTACTGAAGTTATCACCATAGGTGGCTGTGGTCTTTTAAAAGATTGTTCTTATTTTTTTATTGATTTGATTTTTCTCCCTTTGTTTCTTGATGAGTCTGGCTAATGGTTTGTCAATTTTATTTATCCTTTCAAAGAACCAGCTTTTGGTTTTGTTGATTTTTGCTATGATCTCTTTTGTTTCTTTTGCATTTATTTCTGCTCTAATTTTTAAGATTTCTTTCCTTCTACTAACCCTGGGGTTCTTCATTTCTTCCTTTTCTAGTTGCTTTAGGTGTAGAGTTAGGTTATTTATTTGACTTTTTTCTTGTTTCTTGAGGTGTGCCTGTATTGCTATGAACTTTCCCCTTAGGACTGCTTTTACCGTGTCCCACAGGTTTTGGGTTGTTGTGTTTTCATTTTCATTTGTTTCTATGCAAATTTTTATTTCTTTTTTGATTTCTTCTGTGATTTGTTGGTTATTCAGCAGCGTGTTGTTCAGCCTCCATATGTTGGAATTTTTAATCGTTTTTCTCCTGTAATTGAGATCTAATCTTACTGCATTGTGGTCAGAAAAGATGCTTGGAATGATTTCTATTTTTTTGAATTTACCAAGGCTAGCTTTATGGCCCAGGATGTGATCTATCCTGGAGAAGGTTCCATGTGCGCTTGAGAAAAAGGTGAAATTCATTGTTTTGGGATGAAATGTCCTATAGATATCAATTAGGTCTAACTGGTCTATTGTATCATTTAAAGTTTGTGTTTCCTTGTTAATTTTCTGTTTAGTTGATCTATCCATAGGTATGAGTGGGGTATTAAAGTCTCCCACTATTATTGTGTTATTGTTAATTTCTCCTTTCATACTTGTTAGCATTTGTCTTACATACTGCGGTGCTCCTGTGTTGGGTGCATATATATTTATAACTGTTATATCTTCTTCTTGGATTGATCCTTTGATCATTATGTAGTGACCTTCTTTGTCTCTCTTCACAGCCTTTGTTTTAAAGTCTATTTTATCGGATATGAGTATTGCTACTCCTGCTTTCTTTTGGTCCCTATTTGCATGGAAAATCTTTTTCCAGCCCTTCACTTTCAGTCTGTATGTGTCCCCTGTTTTGAGGTGGGTCTCCTGTAGACAACATATGTAGGGGTCTTGTTTTTGTATCCATTCAGCCAGTCTTTGTCTTTTGGTTGGGGCATTCAACCCATTTACGTTTAAGGTAATTACTGATAAGTATGAGAACTGAAAATGGAGAGATCACAACAGACAACACAGAAATACAAAGGATCATAAGAGACTACTATCAACAATTATATGCCAATAAAATGGACAACGTGGAAGAAATGGACAAATTCTTAGAAAAGTACAACTTTCCAAAACTCGACCAGGAAGAAATAGAAAATCTTAACAGACCCATCACAAGCACGGAAATTGAAACTGTAATCAAAAATCTTCCAGCAAACAAAAGCCCAGGTCTAGATGGCTTCACAGCTGAATTCTATCAAAAATTTAGAGAAGAGCTAACACCTATCCTGCTCAAACTCTTCCAGAAAATTGCAGAGGAAGGTAAACTTCCAAACTCATTCTATGAGGCCACCATCACCCTAATACCAAAACCTGAAAAAGATCCCACAAAAAAAGAAAACTACAGGCCAATATCACTGATGAACATAGATGCAAAAATCCTTAACAAAATTCTAGCAACCAGAATCCAACAACACATTAAAAAGATCATACACCATGACCAAGTGGGCTTTATCCCAGGGATGCAAGGATTCTTCAATATCCGCAAATCAATCAATGTAATACACCACATTAACAAATTGAAAAATAAAAACCATATGATTATCTCAATAGATGCAGAGAAAGCCTTTGACAAAATTCAACACCCATTTATGATAAAAACTCTCCAGAAAGCAGGAATAGAAGGAACATACCTCAACATAATAAAAGCTATATATGACAAACCCACAGCAAACATTATCCTCAATGGTGAAAAATTGAAAGCATTTCCTCTAAAGTCAGGAACAAGACAAGGGTGCCCACTTTCACCATTACTATTCAACATAGTTTTGGAAGTTTTGGCCACAGCAATCAGAGCAGAAAAAGAAATAAAAGGAATCCAAATTGGAAAAGAAGAAGTAAAACTCTCACTATTTGCAGATGACATGATCCCCTACATAGAAAACCCTAAAGACTCCACCAGAAAATTACTAGAACTAATCAATGACTATAGTAAAGTTGCAGGATATAAAATCAACACACAGAAATCCCTTGCATTCCTATACACTAATAATGAGAAAACAGAAAGAGAAATTAAGGAAACAATTCCATTCACCATTGCAACGGAAAGAATAAAATACTTAGGAATATATCTACCTAAAGAAACTAAAGACCTATATATAGAAAACTATAAAACATTGATGAAAGAAATCAAATAGGACACTAATAGATGGAGAAATATACCATGTTCATGGATTGGAAGAATCAATATAGTGAAAATGAGTACACTACCCAAAGCAATCTATAGATTCAATGCAATCCCTATCAAGCTACCAACGGTATTCTTCACAGAGCTAGAACAAATAATTTCACAATTTGTATGGAAATACAAAAAACCTCGAATAGCCAAAGCGATCTTGAGAAAGAAGAATGGAACTGGAGGAATCAACCTACCTGACTTCAGGCTCTACTACAAAGCCACAGTTATCAAGACAGTATGGTACTGGCACAAAGACAGAAATATAGATCAATGGAACAAAATAGAAAGCCCAGAGATAAATCTACGCACATATGGACACCTTATCTTTGACAAAGGAGGCAAGAATATACAATGGATTAAAGACAATCTCTTTAACAAGTGGTGCTGGGAAAACTGGTCAACCACTTGTAAAAGAATGAAACTAGAACACTTTCTAACACCATACACAAAAATAAACTCAAAGTGGATTAAAGATCTAAACATAAGACCAGAAACTATAAAACTCCTAGAGGAGAACATAGGCAAAACACTCTCTGACATACATCACAGCAGGATCCTCTATGATCCACCTCCCAGAATATCGGAAATAAAAGCAAAAATAAACAAATGGGACCTAATTAACCTTAAAAGCTTCTGCACATCAAAGGAAACTATCAGCAAGGTGAAAAGACAGCCTTCAGAATGGGAGAAAATAACAGCAAATGAAGCAACTGACAAACAACTAATCTCAAAAATATACAAGCAACTCCTCCAGCTCAATTCCAGAAAAATAAATGACCCAATCAAAAAATGGGCCAAAGAACTAAATAGACATTTCTCCAAAGAAGACATACAGATGGCTAACAAACACATGAAAAGATGCTCAACATCACTCATTATCAGAGAAATGCAAATCAAGACCACTATGAGGTACCATTTCACACCAGTCAGAATGGCTGCGATCCAAAAGTCTACAAATAATAAATGTTGGAGAGGGTGTGGAGGAAAGGGAACCCTCTTACACTGTTGGTGGGAATGCAAACTAGTACAGCCACTATGGAGAACAGTGTGGAGATTCCTTAAAAAACTGGAAATAGAACTGCCTTATGATCCAGCAATCCCACTGCTGGGCATACACACTGAGGAAAGCAGAAGGGAAAGAGACACGTGTACCGCAGTGTTCATCGCAGCACTGTTTATAATAGCCAGGACATGGAAGCAAGCTAGATGTCCATCAGCAGATGAATGGATAAGAAAGCTGTGGTACATATACACAATGGAGTATTACTCAGCCATTAAAAAGAATACATTTGAATCAGTTCTAATGAGGTGGATGAAACTGGAGCCTATTATACAGACTGAAGTAAGCCAGAAGGAAAAACACCAATACAGTATACTAACGCATATATATGGAATTTAGAAAGATGATAACAATAACCCTGTGTACGAGACAGCAAAAATGACGCTGATGTATGGAACAGTCTTATGGAATCTGTGGGAGAGGGAGAGGGTGGGAAGATTTGGGAGAATGGCATTGAAACATGTAAAATATCATGTATGAAACGAGATGCCAGTCCAGGTTCAATGCACGATACTGGATGCTTGGGGCTAGTGCACTGGGACGACCCAGAGGGATGGTATGGGGAGGGAGGAGGGAGGAGGGTTCAGGATGGGGAGCACATGTATACCTGTGATGGATTCATTTTGATATTTGGCAAAACTAATACAATTATGTAAAGTTTAAAAATAAAATAAAATTAAAAAAAAAAAAACAAAAAAAAAATAAAAGATTGTTCTTATTTTCTATTTATTATTTAATGTTTATTTATTTTGGCTGCACTGGGTCTTAGTTTTGGCATGTGGGATCTAGTTCCTTGACCAGGGATGGAACCCAGGTCCCCTGCATTGGGAGCGTGGAGTCTTAGCCACTGGACCACCAGGGAAGTCCCTAAGAGATTGTTTTTAAACTGGACGCACATGTTTGCCACCCCTCTCTAAGTCCCTAGATTATAGAAATCTTCTATAAATATTTGTTGAACGGATGAACAAAGAGAACATAGCGAAACACCAAGCCAAGCCTCCTCTAGTCACTCACACCGACTCTCCTAGTTTACACTTTCTTTCTGTTGCAGTCAGCTCAGTAATCAGGGCTGGGAGTACTTCCATGTACGCATAAACTGAACAATATTTAAATGACAGATTAAGATACTAAATGGTAGGTGTGAGTAGGAAGGTGACAATGGCCAGCACCAAAGCCTATCAGAAATGTAAGATGCAGTCACTGTGACATCAAAGCAAGGAAAGAGAATCTGCCTTGTTACCCACCAACACACGATGAACAACAGAGCAGGCCTGTCCTTCTGAAAACACTACTCAATTCCCATTTGCAAACAGTAATTAGACATCCTTCTTCTGTACCGTAACATGCGGCATGACATTTCCATGACCCAGC
The DNA here is from genome assembly GCF_003369695.1 of Bos indicus x Bos taurus. Taxonomy (NCBI): domain Eukaryota; kingdom Metazoa; phylum Chordata; class Mammalia; order Artiodactyla; family Bovidae; genus Bos; species Bos indicus x Bos taurus. Next base: position 87,728,853 of record NC_040084.1, on the reverse strand, counting down.
CGACTACGGGGATCAAAGATGCCTCTCACCGCCTACTCACAGACTGAGTCATCCTGCATGAACCTCTCATGCATATCAATGGACAGACACTGATCGCTAAGAGTCGCTAAAGTCAGTGCTCCCCCCTAGCCTGGCTAGTTAGCCTTGACATCCCCATCCTTGATTTCTACAAAGCCCACTGTGTGCATGTTCAGTGGCTCAGTCATGTTCCATCAACTCTTTGCAACCCCATGGACTGTAGCCCACCAGGCTCCTCTGTCTATAGGATTTTTCAGGCAAGAGTACTGGAGTAGATTGCTATTTCCTACTCCAGGGGATCTTCCTAATCCAGAGATTGAACATGTGTCTCCTGCATCTCCTGCGTTGGCATGTGGATTCTTTACCACTGAGCCACCTGGGAAGCCCTACAAAGTCCACTTGCATCCTTCAAATCCAAGTAATAACCAAAGCAAAATTACTTATTTTCTTCATGTTTCACATAGAAATATCCCTTTTCTACCTATTTTCTATCCTATTTTCTACCTATCAGCTCTATGTTAGTATCAACTACATCAGAAATGGCATCTTTTGAAGTGGAAAAAATGAAAGCACCATTCTGACTAGTCAACCACTAATCCATTAGTGTGGAGACTTCAATTATACTGCTGTGTTTTCTAAAGGGCCCAAGTCAAGAAAGATTTAAATGTCAAGAGTCCACAGTTTGGCACATGAATCAAAATGGGGAAGTACAAGTCTCTTTCTTCCTAACCAGGGACCCACACAGAATGAAACCATGGACCCAAAGTCTGTGACAGAATAATATCACTTCTGTGAAATCAGCAGATTCTTTCAAACCTGCTCTTCAAGTTAAATAATGCAAGAATATCATTATCAGTGAATTTGGGCATTTTATGTGATTAATATGTAATGGAGAAGTACTGCCTTATATGGAGCCAGATTCAACCAGCATGTGGCAAGCTTCATGTTATGCTTTCCTAAGTACCCTGACTTCTCCACTGATTAACTGTGACACCTGAGGCAATCTTCACAGGCTGTTCTGGGTCTCAACTGATGATCATAGTGCCAACCTCATAACTCTGCTGTGAGGATGAAATGATTAATGCATGTATTAGATCAGTGCCTGGCATGTGCCTAGAGATGATTAAGCTGTTATTATTGTTGCTATCACTAATAATATTTTCATTGCAAATAGCCCTTACTAAAACCTAAGGAGGTGGTTATTAAGTACCTCCATTTTCATAAGGGAAGAAAAGGAGACTCAGAGAGGTTGAGAAAATTGCTATAAGTCACACAAATCTGGTGCTGGTATAAGACTCTAGATTCAAAGTCCAGCCTTCTTTCCACTCCCCGGTCCCCACCCCAACCGCCAACTCATCCTCTGCAATGAGACTATAAATAGATCTGTCTGATTCAGCAAAGACGGCTTCCTCACATTTCTAACTTCAAAGAGGCATAATAATTGTATGTAAAATTCTTTTGATCAAAAAATAGTACTTCCAGAGAAGGCGACTTGAAAAGGAATATCATTAATTGCAGGCATTTAGCTGAGATAAGTCAAAGTCCTTTAATGTCCTGCATGTCTTGCTGTGTCAAGCAGCTTAGGGGGACTGGCAGGATGGAAAGAAAGAGCAGAAGATCAGGTGTCGGAAACTCAAGGATAAGTCACAGTCTCTCTGCTCACTGCTGTGAGATCTTAGACAAGTCACCCAAATTCTCTGCTTCAAGTGACGGTTGTGAGGATTAAATAAGATAATACTTGTTCCCTCAGTGTGAACTCTGGAGCTCGGGGGAAACACAAGCTATTATTTTTATCATCACAATCCAGGTGCCAGTAAACACTGTTTCTTGTGCACATAAGCTTAAAGACAAAACTATCCAAACTTTTCTGAAATGATCCTTTAATACATCAATGACCTTGAGTGAAATCCCCCAGCATTTTACACCTTTTCCATTCCTAGGAACCATGAGCTAAAAAAGGGGGCAAGATAGGCTCCCTCATAAACTCCAGCACCTTTTCCTTCCTTCTTCCTTTGGGACTCCGAGGAACATTCAAATACCACATCCTCTCATCTCATAAGCCTCCTCAAAGAGACCAGGTCAGTTCAGCTGCTTAGTGTGTCTGACTCTTTGGTGACCCCATGGACTGCAGCACACCAGGCTTCCCTGTCCATCACCAAATCCCGGAACTTACTCAAACTCATGTCCATTGCAAGCTGGTGATGCCATCCAACCATCTCATCCTTTGTCATTCTCTTCTCCTCTTGCCTATAACCTTTCCCAGCGTCAGGGTCTTTTCCAATGAGTCAGTTCTTCACATCAGATCTCCAAAGTATTGGATTTTCAGCTTCAGCATCAGTCCTTCCAGTGAATGTTCAGGACTTATTTCCTTTAGGATTGACCGGTTTGATCTCCTTGCAATCCAAGGGACTCTCAAGAGTCTTCTCCAACACCACAGTTCAAAAGCATCAATTCTTCAGCACTCAGCTATCTTTATGGTCCAATTCTCACATCCATACATGACTACCGGAAAACCCATAGCTTTGACTATATGGACCTCTATCGGTAAAGTAATGTTTCTGCTTTAAGGAATACTATTATTGCAGGAAGAAAGACCCTCCATCTCATTTAATTATAAGGAGTGTAAACACTTTTCTCCCTGAATATTGCAAAACCTGGGGAAAAGAGGAGGAGGGCTCTCATGCATATCCAACCTTTCTCACCTAAACACCAAAAGATGCACTTCCCCACCCAGAAGAACTGAAGGAAAAAAGGGAATGATAAGTGAGTAAGGGGCATGTCTACACCCACCAGTCTGCATCTACTCTCAGCAGCCACCCCCACCCCCACATCACGTGTTAATTCATCGGCATAATTCATCACTTTTCCTGACTAAGATTCCACTAAGCTTGTCCAACCCTTCGCAACAATTTGATACTGCTCTCCAAATATCTAATTGTTTTAACTCTTAATTTCCCAACTATGTATAAATAAAGGAGTTCTAGTCCCTGAAGAGCTAAAGGGTGAGGCCACCTGCTGCCTTTCTGTCCTTACTTCGACAAAGCCTAAAGTCAGATTGTCAACCCTCAGACAGGAGTTTACCGGGTCAAATCTTAAAAAAAACAAACAAACAAAAAAACAGACAAACAGAAAAACCTCTCCAGAAAAGAGATGTCCCAACAGCAACAGTTTGAGAAGCCCCCTGTTCCATATGGGTGTATGTGTGTGTATGTGCACTCAGTCGTGTCTGACTCTCTGCAACATTATGGACTGTAGTCAACCAGGCTCCTATGTCCATGGGATTCTCCAGGCAAGAATACTGGATTGGGTTGCCATTTCCTGCTCCAGGGGATCTTCCTGAGCCAGGGATAGAACCTGCATCTTCTGTATCTCTTGCATTGGCAGGCATATTCTTTACCACTGAACCACCTGGAATGCACCCCCTTCTCCATACCCACAAACAATGAAAAAAAAAAGAAAAAATCTGATTTTCAACCTGGTCACTCCATGGTGAGACCCACCAATGGACAGGTTTTGCTCATACACACAGATTCCAATCAGCTTACTGAGTCCTAACATTCAAACATGAATACACTGCCCAGAATTAGCAAGGATGGACAAAAACAGATAGAGAAAAAGGTGATTCAGAGAAAAAATAGAAAATGCAGAGAGCAGAATAATCTTCAAAAGGAAACAAAACATTGACTGATATCCTCAAAGAGAAAAAAGAAATCAATGCATCCATAATATGAGAAGAAATACTCAAACAAAATAGTGAACAGTGATCAAGAAACAGTTCTTGAATATTAAAAATAAGATAGCTGAAAATTTAAAATATCAATAAAAAGTGTAGAAGATAAAGTCAGGGAAATCTTTCAGAAAGTAGAACAAAAGATCAAAGAGATGAAAAACAAAAGGAAAAAGATAAAAAGTTAGAGGCTTCATCCAGAAGATGTAACATCTAAATAATAAGAGAACCAAAAATATAGAATATTGAGGGGAAATTTATAAAAATAATAAATAATAAAAAGTTAGTTTTGAAGAGCTGAAAGGCATAAATCTTCAGACTAAAAAGTTTACAAATTACCCAGCATATGAACAGAAAAGAACCCACACTAGAGCGTATCATTGTAAAATTCCAAAATATGGAGATAATCCAAGGTAACTGAAGGGAAAAGAATAGGTCACCTAGATTCTGAGAATTGAAAAGACTTCAGAATTCTTAATAACCGAAGTAATACAACAATAGAATAATGCCCTTAAAATTAAGTTTTAGAAATGAATTTTATCTAGAATTCTGTACCATCCAAACTATCAATCAAGATACACTTTCATATAGGCAAGGATTCAAAAAATTTACCTTTTATACATCCTTTCCCAGAAAGCTATTGTAGGATGATGTACTCCAACTTAAATGAGGAAGACTGAGATTTAAGAAACGCAGCATCTGACATGGGACAGCAGTGAACAGAAGTCTCAACACAATAGCTACTCAGCAGACCCAGAGAATAACTTCTCCATATAGTTGCAAAGGGGATCCAGGAGGAAAGCCTGGTGTGGAGTCAGTAATGATGCATTTGAGCATAACTACATAGACAAAGATTCTGGAGAGTTCAACAAAAAATACCAATAGGCACTAGACAAAAATAAATGACAAGGCACTTATCAGCGCCAGGAAAAACAAATGGCTGTGCAAGAAAGAAGCATTGGTAATATTTCACTATTTGACTTATCAGTGAAAAACATTTGTTTAAATCATATTATTAATCTTGACTACTCGTTTAAAACAATACTGTTATATAATTTTATTGAGGGGATGGAAGGAAATGTGTGGAGAGTAAGAGATCTATCACATTTCTCTTAAGTCAAGGAGTGAAAAAAAGTAGTAAATTCATACTTAGCAATATAAGAGTAAACAGCAGGGAAACAGCCAAAATTTTTGTTATATAAAGATACATAAATATAAAATATATACTCTAGGGAGGAGAACTAAGGAATGGGAAAGACATTGCTACTTTTTCATCATAAGCCTGTTTTTGGTTTTCAAAATTATGAATATATATATCACATTGATTAAAATATATATATATGTTTTGATAACTAAAATTTTAAAATCTCTATGAATACAGTATGTAATCAATAGAAAAGAAAACTGGAGATTGTAAGAATAAAGCTCAAATAAGTAACTGACCTAAAGGCAAATGACCCTAAAACCTCCCATTCATTAAAATTTTACACACTTAGAAGCATGCTTTCTTCCCACTTTGTAGTTATACCACTTCAAAATAGAAGTCCTCTCATTATTGCTTTGATATTGTAAATTAACTTCAAAATATCTGATAGATCTTCTAATTTCTCTTACTTATCATATGAGCAAAGTGAAAATACCTCTTTTGCATATATTTTCATAAATGATGAAATCCTTAATTTGTACACTGGTCATTAGAGTATTCATGAAATTCACTAAATTAGTTTGATATCCTTGTGTTTTACACTAATACTTATGCTCTCGACAAATATCTATACAAAGCATAAAATGTATCCTTCCAATAAAGGCCCAACCATTCAATTATGAATAACAGAATCAGCGTTAAACTTTTTAAAAATACATACCTCTACACTAATAGAATGTATTCTCCAGTCATAAATCTAAAATTTTTACTAAAATGATTCCAAACCTTATTGTAATTTCCTTTGAAGTTTGGCTTTTATATGATATAAAAGCATGCAACACACCCAATTCTATTAGCTTTAAGTCTTCCAGAATCAGACACGTTTAGGCTTACAAATAAGGAAGTCAATGTTATTCAAACAAATGCACTTCACTTATGGATATAATGGCTACTTAGCATATACATAATCAAAACCACTTATTGTGGTTCTGCTTTTAAAATAGAGAAATTGATTTAATTAAAAAAAAAAAAAAACAGCTCAAATTGACATTTAGGGAAAGTGATTTGCTTACCTCTGTTGGTTTGTAGCAGTCTACAAGAGCTTCCTAGAAGAAAATACACAGAAGTTTTATTTTAAAATTCAACATCATTTAAGTGAAATCATTTCATTTTTATAACATTATTCTTAACAGGGGAAATCAATATTTCATACTGACTACCAAGAATCACACTGTCTTTCAGTATCTGTTAGCCCTCTGAAGACACAAAGTTGTACCTTTCATTTGCACTCTTCAGAACACACACATACACATCTGTCCTCTGGGCTGCCTATGTGGTTCATAATAAGCTGGATACACTTAAGTTGAGACAGCCTGTGAGAGATGGTGACAATCACACTGGATGTGGAGAATGAGAGTCTGGCTGTGATTCAACCACAAAGTAGCTTGTCTCACCTCTGCAGGCTTTGGTTATCCTTCCCTGGGAACCAGACAGGGTGACCTGATGGCAGTTAAAGCTTCTTTCAAGTAATTACATTTTTGATAAAAAAATTTTATGTCATTACATTTTCTATAGAACTGCTGCCTGGGGTTTTTTGTTTGCTTTTGTTTTGCTTTTTGTAACTTTCATAACTGGGATGCTATCATCTCCCAACTAATTTACCAACAAGAAATGAGAGCCTGGCTCTACCACATTAAACTGAGACTGTTCACCACTCAAGGGACACCAGTAATTATTAACACACTAAACACATTAACATTCAAATGTGTCCTTTACTTGCCCCTAGTGATCATTTGTCTTCTGTGGTAACTAACAGCCATCAACAGTAATTATCAATGAACAGTGAGAACCATGGCAGGTCAAAGGTTAATTGGTTTTAGAAACTCCCAAATGCAGATTTTAAAATGATAGATTTGACTTCCCATGGAAAGGGAAATGAGTAATTTTTTGCTCTGGACAAAGGAAATGGGGGAATCTCAATATCCATTGTATTAGGTGAGCATGAACCGATAAAAGATATTTTATTAGAATTATGTTGTAAACAATCTTATTTAGAAATGAATTTCATGAATGGTATAATCCACAACTGCAAGACCAGAATCCTGGGCTTAGGTATTCCAGTTCTAGCTCAGCTCCTCTCCTTTTCATACAATTGTGGGACATGCCTTCCTTCTCTGGCAAATGGATTTCTGGAGGCAGAACCATCCTTCTCCCAAGAAGTTGGAGCTGAAGAAACTCATATCCCTAAGGTGTTGTAAAATCTGACTATAGTCAGGTCCTTTGGGCTGTTTTATCTCCAGATATGCAGTTTGAGGTGAAGTAAAGTCGCTCAGTCGTGTCCATCTCTTTGTGACCCTGTGGACTGTAGCCTGCCAGGCTCCTCTGTCCATGGGATTCTCCAGGCAAGAATACTAGAGTGGGTTTCCATTTCCTTCTCCAGGGGATCTTCCCGACCCAGGGATTGAACCCGGGTCTCCCATATTGGAGGCAGATGCTTTAACCTCTGAGCCACCAGGGAAGCCCTATGCAGTTTATGTGGGTGAATACTCAGCATCTTATCAATTCCCTCTGCAAACTGCCATTCCCCAAGTGCTGGTACCAATACCACCTCAGGGCAGGATCAGTGAGAGCCATGCTCTGGAGACCCAAGTGGATTCAAGCATTCATCAAAGGATCTAGATTTTGAATACTACTTACTCGTAATTTTAAAGCCCTCTCTTCTTCACTGTCTGCATCAAGAAGATCATCAATGTCAATTTCCACATCTGGCATTTCTTCTTCCTGGGGGACAAATATGGAAACATTCTATTTAGTAAGATATTGCAGTGTATCAAACCAATGTTGTTGAGTCATATAGATGTGCTGACAATTAACGGGGGTGGGGGCACAGGGAAGAGACTAAGAGGAAGAGGAGGGAAAGAAGAAGGGGAAGTAGGGGACAGAAAGGAGGAAAGAGAAGAAAAAGAAGAGGTGGGAAGGGGAAGGAGGGAAAAGGAACAGAGGGAAGAGTGGGAGCAAAGGAGACATTAGTGTCACAAAGCATAGATACTAATGCTACCTCAACAGTGATTTTCCACTTTCTGAGAGGAAATTGCCTTTCTGAGTTTTTAATGGGGGGGTTGATCAATTATAGGAAGAGTAGTGTGACTTGCAGTTTCCCACCCAACATCTATACTTCCCTTGGTGACTACTTCATCTGTTTTCAGAGGGTGGGGGGTACTGGGGGGACATGGATCTGCATCTCCCTTCCTAGCTCTGGGTCTGGAAAAACCTGAGTCCACCAGGGGTTTCTGAGCCAGGGCTCTTGGGTCAGTGTTACCCCAGCCCCAGTTACAGACTCAACTCAGACTAGTGGGGGCTCTGGGAAAAGATGGTCTTTCAACAGCAGCATCCTGGCTGGAGAGTGGGCTGAGGCAGCCCGTTACCTAGAAACTGCTGCAACCATTGTGCAACCGTGAAGGGAGAGTCTGACTCATGGTGGGCAGACTGGGGAGAAGTAAGAAAAGAGGGTTCTAGAAAATGTCGCCTCTGAAGCCCACCGACATTCCAGTAGAGCCCTATTATTGTGAATCAAGTTTAATATTCCTGCAGCCAAAGACATCCCGTCCATAACAGAGGGCGAGGAAGTCCAGCGGCAGTGCAGTGATAGACCGCCTGATCTGGAATCTGACCTCCAGCGCCCGGTCGATCCCGGCTACTCTCCTCTCTGTTACCTGATATTCCCCACGTCTCGGTCTGAGACAGCGGAGAGAAAGAGCGCATTTAGAAGAGTGCTTTAATTTTGCACTTCCCCTTCCCATGAGGAGTCACCTGCATGCCAACTCGTCCCAGCCTCAGGGATGGCGAGGAGTATTTACAGAAGTCAGAGAGAAACCTGTGCATGGACACCTGTGTGTCCACCTGGGCTTCGCTGCTCTGTGCCAGCTGCATTGTCTGGTCCTCAGAGGCAAGGCTGACTTTCTGAGAATTTCCTTTCTAGCAAAGCGTGTTTACTAGGTAATGGTCCTCAACCATTCTTTTTCCTGCTCCTACACAAAAGTGAGGACCCAAGTGTTTTGAGGAAACTGAGGCAGATGATATACCACTGTGAAATAATAAGAAAATGTTTATTGCTGCCTGTATCCCAGTTCCTGACACAGAACTCTTCAAACCCTTGTAAATAGTGAAAGTGAAAGTGAAGTCGCTCAGTCGTCTCCTACTCTTTGCAACCCCATGGACTGTAGCCCACCAGGCTCCTCCATCCATGGGATTCTCCAGGCAAGAGTACTGGAGTGGGGTGACATTGACTTCTCCAGGGGATCTTCCCAACTCAGGGATTGAACCCAGGACTCCCACACTGTAGGCAGATGCTTTACCGTCTGAACCACCAGGGAAATCCTTGTAATTCCTTGTAAATAGGGGTGCTGACTATTGTGTTTTTTTTACTATAAGATATGAAGTCGATATTGAAAAGTTCAGATAAAGCAGAAGGAAAACTGAACCCAATATAGAGGGGCAAGTCTAAGATGTTAGTCTTATTAAAGTTAAAATCTCTTTTATATTTTTTAATAATACTAAACAAAAATGGGAAGGAAAAAGCAAGTCTCCTTAGAGAAGTCAAATGACCTCAGAACTGGAGAAGAATGATTCTTGCTGGAGAGTAGGGATAGGAATAAAATTAAAACATAATCACCTGGCCTTCCAGGACATCAGAAAAGCAGTACAGGGTTGGAGGTGTGTATCTGCCTATAGGAATATTTGACAGTACCTTACAGGCCCTAAGACTCAGTCTACATGAGGCAGTGAACACAGCAGCACTGTGCTCCACTTAGAGCTGGCTGGGCTGCTGTGCCTTTTCCCTCCTGGAAGCCATCCAGCCCACACTTTTATCCAGCCAGTCTGTCTCTCAGACTGGTACAGAGCCACTCTTTCAAATGAGATACCATTTTTAAGCCCTCCCCAGGGCTTTAGAACTGTGGTGCTGGAGAAGACTCTTGAGAGTCCCTTGGATTGCACAGAGATCAAACCAGTCCATCCTAAAGGAAATCAGTCCTAAATATTCATCGGAAGGACTGATGCTGAAGCTGAAAGACCACTACTTTGGCTACCTGATGTGAAGAGAACAGACTGCTTGGAAAAGACCCTGATGCTGGGAAAGATGGAAGGCAAGAAGAGAAGGGGGCAACAGAGGATGAGATGGTTGGATGGCATCACTGACTCAATGGACATGAGTTTGAGTAAACTCTAGAAGATGGTGAAGGACAGGGAAGCCCGGCGTGCTGCAGTTCATGGGGTCGCAAAGATTCGGACATGACTGAGCAACTGAACAAAGGGCAGAGCAGACATGGGGACAGATGTGGCCTCCACCGGGGGATGATGCCGGAGGACCCCAAGGCTGCACTCCACTCAGTCAGGATGCTGGGGAAGACCACATTGACGCTTCCCTGTGGGGGTGCCAGTCTCCCTGCTCATCATCTACCTTTCACACTGGTATTTTCTTGGTCCAGTGCTGCCTGTGGTGACTTCTTATATTGTGTATATTTGAAATTGGGGTTGAAAGGAAGACTGTGGGTGGATAGGGGAGCCATTTGGGGAGCCACAAAGAGCAGTGTGGCTCTCAAAGGGCTGCTAGACTTTCCACAGTGAAAGGACTGGTGGGAACTGACACACCAACAAAGAAACTCACTAGATGACGGAACAACTGGCAGCCCATGAACACAGATTGCAGCTGGGAAGCCGCAGTGTGGAATAAATGACGCCTGAACACACGGACCCTCCCTGGGGCCAATGAATACTGAAGCCATGGCACACACGGTGCAGATATTCTAGCAAATGTGGCGCAAGATTAATTCACCTATGCCTGCAGCTCAGCACGGCTTTAATAACCACCATGTAAGGGCAAAACACCCAGAGCCCATGTCAGCTGATGCTATTCAAGAAAAACCAAGAAAAAGCGATAACCTCACAAGTTTCGATCTGTGTAACAGTCTATACAGCCTCGCCCGAAGTTCCCTGACTCCTCTCTCAAAGCAGTCATTTGGGTTCAGTGATTAGACACGCTTTGGGTGCAAAGTATGCATTTATGTCACGGTTTAATGAAATCAAGTAGAGGAAACAGGATATAGAAACTCGTTCAAGTAATTACAGCTGAGGGGAGCTTTGTGTCTGCTCTTCTGAAAGGAAATAAAATAATAAATGAACAATGCCCTTGTCAGCACAGCACAGCGTAGCACAGGTTTCCCCGCAAACATCGTTCAGCTTTGAGGCCAAATTTGGTCAAACAAGCTTTTACTTGCACAGCGGCAGAGTCTCGCCTACACGGCAGCGTCTGCAATTAGGTGTCCTCTCACCACGACTGTACTGGGCTCCCCAAAGGTTTTGACCTCGTATGACCCATTTCCCCCCCCCTTGAGGTCTGGGCCATCCAACATGGCCACCACATGTGGTATTTATGTTTAAACTCACTAAGATGAAATAGAATTCAAAATCTGGCTCCCTGGTCACCTTAGCCACATTTCAGGGCTCAGCTACCACACATGGCAAGTGACCTGGGGTCTTTCGTTTCACTGGACACCACAGCCCTAGGGTCCACTCACCCTCTGGCCCAGACAAAGCAAAGCCCCTTCCCCTCTTAAAGGAGCTTGACAGCAATAAAGAAAACAGCCAGCATCCTGAGGTCACCGCCATGCCCCAAGGGCATACAGCTGAGAAGTCCTGGGTCTGGCTTTCTAAGTGGGAAGGTTTATGCAAACCAAGTATTTACTCGTTGAGTAATTATACCGAATCACTAGGTATCAGCATTTTGTACCAACTGATGAGCTTCTCAGGACCTCCACCCACTTCTCTCAGAAGCCAGGAGGAGGTCAGGCTGAATGTGTGGACCAGCGCAGAGTGTGGAGCACAGAGCAGGGTGGATTCTGAAGGCTGGTGATACTAAAACCAAAGCCCCGGGGAGGACAGAGAGATGGGGCCATGGAGGTGCACGTGGGAAGGAAAAACAGATCTAGCATCAAGCGTAGAATCCTGCGTATATTTGGTGTTTAATCATTTCATTAAAATGAGTGTGGTCATAGAGCTCTCAATGGATGTTCTCTTGAGCTCTATCTTCTGTATAAAGCAGTATCAGTGAATAACCTTGGGGACAGATCAAGTCACCTACAAGGAAGAAACTCCACCCATGACATACTCTGGTTTGCCAGAATTTAGTTGCATTCAGGGATTTCCCTACACTAAAAATAGATCTGCCAGCAGGGGCTCAGGTGACAAGATATGAAACAACCTCTTCAGAGTGGCTGGGTAAATCACCAGCTAACATCATCCCCCACTGAGTCAGAGATCTTTCTGTTGGTACCCACAGAATGAGGCCCTTGATCACGTGTGTTCATCCTTCTGGTTAAGAAAGTATCCACTGAGCGTTCACCATGCGTGAGGCTCTGTGTGTCAACTCTGTGAGGCCCTGCCCTGGAGAGGCAGCCGACGCACAAAAACAAAATGATATCCAGAGGCACTAAAGGACAGACAAACCAAAATGCTTTATGATGAAGGAATGGGAACATTTCCACCTAGGGCAGGGAGGGAGGGTTTCACAGAGGAGAAGCTGGCCTTGTAGAATGGCAGGATTTAGCCAGGCTTAGAGAGTGAAAAAGTTGGCTTAAAGCTCAACATTCAGAAAACTAACATCATGGCATCCGGCCCCATATCTTCATGGCAAATAGATGGGGAAACAGTGAAAACAGTGTCAGACTTTATTTTTGGGGGCTCCAAAATCACTGCAGATGGTGATTGCAGCCATGAAATTAAAAGACGCTTACTCCTTGGAACAAAGTTATGACCAACCTAGATAGCATATTAAAAAGCAGAGACGTTACTTTGCCAACAAGTTCCGTCTAGTCAAGGCTATGGTTTTTCCAGTGGTCATGTATGGATGTGACAGTTGGACTGTGAAGGAACCTTAGCGCAGAAGAATTGATGCTTTTGAAGTGTGGTGTTGGAGAAGACTCTTGAGAGTCCCTTGGACTGCAAGGAGATCCAACCAGTCTATCCTAAAGGAGATCAGTTCTGGGTGTTCACTGGAAGGACTGATGCTGAAGCTGAAACTCCAGTACTTTGGCCACCTCATGTGAAGAGTTGACTCATTGGAAAAGATCCTGATGCTGGGAGGGATTGGGGGCAGGAGAAGAAGGGGACGACAGAGGGTGAGATGGCTGGATGGCATCACCAACTCGATGGACATGAGCTTGGGTAAACTCCGGGAGTTGGTGATGGACAGGGAGGCCTGGCGTGCTGTGATTCATGGGGTCGCAAAGAGTCGGACATGACTGAGTGACTGAACTGAAGCGAACTGAGAAGGGGACAGAGAGCACCCAAAAGAGACAGGATGGTACACAGGAGGCAAAATACAAGAATTGTTCTAAATACAGGGTACAGAAAGCCCTTGGCCTGGGAGTCAGACGGCCCTGGGCTGCAAATATTAATACTAATGCCTGTGGAAGCCAGAAATGAGTGCTGAGGCAGGTGGGAGTACGGAGTATGAGTGCAACAAACAAGAGAAAACATGCCCCATGGAAAAGCAGTGAAAAAAAAAAAAAACCAAATCCTCCATTTCCGACTACTGTAACCTTTTAGGCACAAATGCTCAGTGCTGCCAGATTTCCCAAGTTTTCAGAAAAGTTGAAAAGATGGATTTTTTAATGTTAAAATATCCCGATTTTTTTTTTCCAGTTGGCTTACAAGTCCTCAAAATATTGTGAAAGACAAACAAAATCCATCCCCTTCATGTTGCCAGCCTTTCCCTGCAGACTGTAGCAACGGAGGGCTCCAGAGCAAGGGTGGGGAATAATGCTGGGAGAACTGGCCCAGCTGCACAGTTCTGGCCCGGGGGCCCAGGGTAGGGGGTGGGGGTGCTGCTGAGAGGCTGCTGCACTCACCCGTGGGAGGTAACAGGGCCTGGGTGCCAGTTGAGGCAAGAACGGAAAGATTTCAACAGTGATAAATAGGAAGGGAAAAGAGATGGAATTTGGAGATGGACTGGAAGTTGGAAGAGGGAAAGAGAAGATGCAGGTTTCCTGCCTGAGAAGTTTTTTGTTTTGTTTTGCTTACAATTTCTTTTTTTTTTTAATTTATTTTATTATTTGGTGCTGGGCCAGGTCTTTGTTGTAGCATGCAGGATCTTTAGTTGCAGCATGTGGGATCTAGTTCCCTAATCAGGGATCAAACCTGAGGTCCCTGGATTGGTAGCTCAGGATCTCAGCCACTGGACCACCAGGGAAGTCCCAAGCCTGCGCGGTTTTGAAGAAACACGCAAAGAGAGCATGCCTCGGACCCTGAAGACACCTTACAAACCAAAAGGCAGTTCAGAGGGCAGCTATCTCCAGCAGCCCCATCCCTAAGCAAAAGGGGGACCCCCACGCTGCCACTTCCCCATGCAGGCAGGACTCCGTGGAGCCTATGACCACCCCTGGCTCATGCACCAGGACACAGTGATGCAACCTCGCATTGTGTTCCTGAAACGCAGACAGCCTGTGGGGAAAACACACACACTCATACACTGCTAACCAGAAATTTTACACCATGAACCCCAACAAGTGTGGTGTCAGCCGTTAAAAAGTACAAATGCTCGCCTCCCTCCACAACAGGGAAGGCTGCAGGAACGAAGATGCTAAAGCAGCTTGAAAACCCTTAAGCAGTTTGAAAACGGAGGATGGTTTTTAAGCTCCACCACACAGCTGAAGGGCTTCCCGAAAGTGACAGCGGCTCATTGTTCTCCACAGTCTCCATCCCAAAATAAGGACCATGAGAGTAGAGTGTTGTGAGTACGGTGCCAGCGAAGGAGAAACACGGGCAGGGGGGCCGGGTGGGCACTCGCCTATTCTGATACCCGCACTCCCCAGAGCTCCCCTCCGCAGGCTTACAGGGAAACTGGAGGAGGAAAAACCAAAGAAGATCCCCACTCCCGGGGACTATGTGAGTGTTATTATTTTCTCTGAAAATATTTACATTTCATGTTTTCATTAATGAGAACCCTAAACCATTTCTGTAAGCAAGCACATTTATTCTAAGAATTGTCTGGATGACCATCCCATAACTAGATCTGGCTCTGTGTTTATCATCAGGTAGAATTATGTTAATGGCCTAATGAGAAAAAAGCCAACAGGTAGATTTAATACTGACTCATTCACACCAAGTGAAGCCCCAAGCCACGGCTCAAAAGCCTGCTGCCCACACTGTGCCTTGCTGTTGTGTTAGTGGCTCAGCTGTGTCAGACTCTTTGTGACCCAGTGGACTGTAGCCCACCAGGCTCCTCTGTCCATGGAATTCTCCAGGCAAGAATACTGGAGTGGGTAGCCATTCCCTTCTCCAGGGAATCTTCCTGACCCAGGTATCAAACCCATGTCTCCTGCATTGCAGGCAGGTTCTTTACCATTTGAGCCACCAGGGAAGCCAACTGTGCCTAATTCCTCTTACAGAAAGAATGACATCAGCCATCTCAGTCAATTCACATTGTACATTTGAGTTGGTTGGGTACTTTATGTTTAATTTGCAATTTTGATTTTGTAGTCAGAGGAAACCATAAGCATAAAAAGTTTATGCTTGGTTTTAAGCAGCTTATATCTAAATATTATCATATTAAACCTTTAAATCACATCATAGTAAACCTTTAAAGCCCTGGAATTTGTAAGAAATTTTTCTACTTAAAAAGGAGCCCAGCATACCCTAAGGCACATCACTGTGAAATATCAGAAGACTGGAGATGAAGCGGAGATCTGGGAAGCTTTCAGAAGGAAAACAGGTCACACACACAAGGACAGAAAATCAATGTCATCAGGCTTCCCAGCAGCAGCACTGTGAGCCGGAAGCCAAGAGAACAAACATGCCAAGGTCCTAAGGGGAAATGACTTCTAACCTGGACGCCTACATCCCCCTGGACTGTCAACTGAGAGAGAGGGAAAAATCACAGACATTTTACGACACATCAGGTTTTATATCTTAATATGTTTACCTCCCATTCCAGGAAGAAGTGCTCCAGTGAAACAAATGAACTAACAGAGTCATCTGTCGCTGTGAACCATGGAGGCCAGAGGGCGTACAAGGATCAGGACTGAGGAGGGGGCGTGAAGAACTGGGAAGGAATCAAGACTGAGTGGGGAGGCGTAAAGAGCTGGAAAGCTGAGTGAAAGGAGAGATGAGCCTCTTTTTAGTATGGACACCAGATCCAGTCCCTGATGGGCCCACATCCGCCAGGCACTTTAGCGGAGCTGGGGTAGGAGAGTCCTGTAATAGAACTCAAAGGGTTAAATGAGCATACACCATTCCAGATTCAATACCAACAAATGGTACGATCCCATGTCACTAGCACGTATCTAATACACGCTTGGTTTTTGCTTTTTTGAGTTTCTTTGTTTACATCCCCTCCTTTTCTTGGATTGCCTTCCCATTAGGTCACCACTGAGCACTGAATCCAGTTCCCTGTTCTATACAGTGGATTCTCATTAGTCATCTATTTTATACATAGTATCGAGAGTGTACATATGTCAGTCCCAATCTCCCAATTCTTGTTTTGAAAGTTAAATAACCTTCAAAGGTTGAAGCTTGCTCCAAGCCAAACAGCAAAATCCGTCAAACTCCTCCTTTAAAAAGATTAGAACAGCCTGACTGGGCTTCACCCTGTGATAAAGCGAAGGGATGATTTAAATAATAAGCAGAGAGGCTGCCCTCCTTGCCTCCCAGGTCAGACGTCCCTCTATCCCGCACTCCCCACAGCTAAGGTTCATTTCTGGGGTGTCAGCGCATACACACAGCGGTTGCAGGAGAGAGCAGGAAAGCCACAGGGCATACCCCATCCCCAGTGCCATACGCAGCGTGTCTCCCTCTCGTCCTGCTCAAGGAAACACTGTGATACCAGTGAGCAAGACTGACATTACTTCACAACACCTAGAATATATTTTAACTTTCTTACAGTTCACCAACTTTATTTGGTACTTTCACTATTATCATTGAATAAATTATTTGAGATACATCTTTATGTCCCAGCAACCCAGTTGAGAATTGTCACCCTGTTCTGTTCATAGTCACTCAGTCATGTCTGACTCTTTGTGACCCTGTGGACTGTAGCCCACCAGGTTCCTCTGTCCATGGGGATTCTCCAGGCAAGAATACTGGCATGGGTTGCCATGCCCTCCTCCAGGGGATTTTCCCCATCTAGGGATCGAACCTAGGTCTCCTGCATTGCAGGCGGATCCTTTACCATCTGAGCCACCAGGGAAGCCCAATCAACAATACAAAACAGGGGCTTCCCTGGTGGTCCAGTGGTTAAGTCTCTGCACTTCCGGTCTTTCCAGTAGTCATGTATGAATGTGACAGCTGGACCATAAAAAAGGCTGAGCACTGAAGAAATGATACTTTCAAATTGTGGTGCTGGAGAAGACTTTTGAGAGTCCCCTGGAAAGCAAGGAGATAAAACCAGTCAATCCTAAAGGAAATCAACCCTGAATACTCTTTGGAAGGACTGATGCTAAAGCTGAAGTTCCAATATTTTAGCCACCTGACAGCTGACTCCTTGGAAAAGACCCTGATGCTGGAAAGATTGAAGGCAGAAGGAGAAGAGGGCAGAGACAGTTGGATGGCATCCCCAATTCAATGGACATGAACTTGGGCCAACTCCAGGGATAGGGACAGTGAGGGATAGGGAAGCCTAGTGTGCTGCAGTCCAGGGGGTTGGGAAAAGTCGGATATGACTGAGCGACTGAACAACAACAAGTTCCACCGAGAGGGGCACAGGTTCCATTCTTGATCAGGGAACTAAGATCCCACATGCTGCACAAGGTGGCCAAAAAATAATAGTAATAATTAAAAACTAATACAAAACAAATGCCAGCCCAGAGATATAAAGACTCACACTACTGGTCACATGAGGATACTCCAGATCTGGGCACATTTACACTGGGATCTAAACACCCCAGGCAAATCCATGTGACAGCCATAGTATTTACTGAGGACCTGCTATTTGCCAAAACTTTCTAGATGCCGGGGTTAGAGAATGAATTATGGACAGAAATACTTGCTCTCAAGGAGACTGAACCCTGATGGGGAAGACAGACAATAAACACCTAAGTACAATATATGCAAATGGCGATAAAGGGGTTTCCCTGGTGGCTCAGACAGCAAAGAATATGCCTGCAATGCAGGAGACCTGGGTTCGTTCCCTGGATAGGGAAGATCCCCTGGAGCAGAAAATGGCAACCCACTCCAGTATTCTTGCCTGGAGAAACCCAAGGACAGAGGAGCCTGGCGGGCTAGAGTCCATGGGGTCGCAAAGCGTCGGATATGACTGAGTGACTTAACACTTTCACTTTTAATCCAAATCTCAAGGGGCGAACTTCTTTACGAGCAGCTGCATGGGTTAACAAGGTGGGCTGAGCTGAGTGCTTTTCTAGGTGCATGCATAAAGGCACCCTCCTGAGCTTGGGTGGGTGTGATGGTGGGTGTGAGCCACTGGCAATGCAGGACGCCTGGTGCCCAGGCCAGAGGCGACCTAGATACCAGGAGCTGCCCGGGAAAGTAGCAAGTCAGTGTGGAGTCAGCCGAGGGCTTGCACCCCAGTTCCCTTCCCTCCCCTCTTAGGAGCTGGTCTTCCCCACCCCCAAATCTCTGCCCTCCCTAAAACATTTAGCAATTCATTTTAACAGAAGATTGTCCTTGGAGAGATAATGCAGCTCTCCAAACACGGTTTTAAAAAAGGGCTCAGAGTCAGGGCAGAAATGACACTATGTGTCCCATCCTCGGTCTCAGTGGGGATGAAAGGACACCAGGGGGATCTGGGTGACCAGGGCTCAAAAGCTGCCTCTTTCCACACAGGCCCAGCTGGCCCTGCTTCTCAGCACAGATGAGACCCCTCCAGCAGGCGGCAGGAAGTGGCACAGGGCACTGAGTTTGGAGAGAGACAGGCCTAGGTTTAAATTCTGTCCCTGTCCTTGCAGACTGTAAGGACAATCTGCAAATCAGGCAAGATAATTCATCTCCCGACCCAGGTCCCCCACATCCATAATCCTCAGGGTTGAATAAGACGCTGGCCTGAAGGTGCCTGGCTGGGTAGCGCAAACTAACAGATGATAACATGACCTCAGAAAATGCTCAGTTGACCTGGTGCTTCTGATAGCTGGATTTCTCTTTAAAAAATAAAGTTCAATGTAAAAGTGTCTTCCAAGGAATCCTTCATTCCTGATGCCTGGAAAGGGCAAGTGAAGACCTAACACATTACCAACTTGTTCAAAAGCACAAGGACTCAAAGGAAGAAAAAAGAAAGGAAATATAAGCAAAAATCTCCAGATGCAAAGCTTTCTCAAAACAATAACACTTGGATCCGCATTTCTGCACGTGAACATTAAAGATGCATGGCTGGCTGCTAACAGTATCAAAGTGACAAGAAGAGGGAGGGGGAGGTGGCTCCTAATAAGGGATTTGAAACCAGCGATGGCTGAGGCAGATGGCAGAGATGGCAGGGACAACCTTCTCAGCTGTGCCACACCTGAGGATGGTGAGGACAGGACGTCCTAAAGGCTCCAGATACAGCAGGTGGACGGCCACCATCCTCATGCCCCTGTGCTGATCGACAGCAATGCCTCACCTCTGACCTCACTCTCCACGGCAGCACCTACATCACGAGGAAGACCATACGTAAGCGGGTCCCGAGGGAGGTGGAAGACCCAGACATTAGGACACCATAAAAAGACACGAGGGACCGGGCAGCTGCAAACTGCGAACAAGGCCACTCATCAATGACCTCAAATTGGTCCTGGACTGCAGGCAATGACTGAGGACGCTGGGAAGAATCAAGGAGTGTTCTAGAACAGAGCTGCTGCTGCTGCTACTGCTAAGTCGCTTCAGTCATGTCCGACTCTGTGCAACCCCATAGACGGCAGCCCTCCAGGCTTCCCCATCCCCGGGATTCTTCAGGCAAGAACACTGGAGTGGGTTGCCATTTCCTTCTCCAACGCATGAAAGTGAAAAGTGAAAGTGAAGTCGCTCAGTCGTGTCCAACTCTAGTAATCCCATGGACTGCAGCCTACCAGACTCCGCCGTCCATGGGATTTTCTAAGCAAAAGTACTTGAGCGGGGTGCCATTGCCTTCTCTGAGAACAGAGGTGGTGGTGTCCAAAGAGAGCAAGAGGCCACAGCCGCACAGCCTGTCTCTAGGAAGTCATACTTCTCTGTGTCCCATTTCTCATTTTCAGTGATTTGGCCAGAGCTGTCTTCTGATGCAAGATGGCATACACTCCCCCTTGCAACAAAACTACTTAGGTGCCAAGCTGAACTATTTTGGCTAGAAATGCTCAATTTACCCCCAGGGTGTTACAAAGGCATTAATAACTCTAAGTCTGGTACAACCCCATTCTTAGAGAAAAGGCAGTTCTCCTATGCTACCAAAACTTTCACTGAATATGGAGTCACTGTGGTGTCTTATTTCCTGAACACAAACACTGAATCCAATCATTTTCCAGTTCCTATCTTGGGAAGGTTCCTAAATCAGCTATGGCCAAATGTCTCCAGGACTGAAGGTGCACAAAAGAGCAAGATGGAGAAGAAAACGATGTGGAAATGCCACTTGGAAGAGAGGCCAGGCACCGAAAAGAAACTGTGATTCCCATATGGACACCTCCAGGTGCAGACGGGTAGGCACGGTGCAGATGGAATTTGAAAGACTTGGTGAAATGAGCTACCAAGTCATGAGAAGACATGGAGGAACCTTCATGCTAAGTGAAAGAAGCCCATCTGAAAAGACTCCAACTATAGGACATGCTGGAAAAGCCAAAACTATGGAGACAGTAAAAAGACCAGTGGGTATCAAAGGCTCACAGGAAAGGAGGGATGAGTGTCTGAGCACAGGCATTTTGGGAGCAGAGAAATCATTCTGAAACTGTCATGGTGGATCCATACCATTACTGTCAAATCCCATAGAATGTATACACATTGAACCCTAATGGAAACCATGGACTTCAGTTAATAATAACGTGTCAATAGTGACTCATCAACTGCAATAAGCACAACTGCATTAATAATAAGGAAAACCGGGTGGGGTGGAATTGGTGGGGGGGTGTAGGGGACCTCTGTAATTTCTGGTCAGTTTTTCAACTAATATAAAGCTGTTCTAAAAGTAAAGCCTACTGATTTTTTAAAAAATGACTATCAGATACAGAGAATAGATGGGTGATTGGCTGGGGTGGGGTGAGGGGGATAAAATGGGGGGAGGGGGTCAAAACTTGGAAACTTCCAATAATGGAATAAATAAGTCATGGGGATTTAATGTCACAGCATAGCGACTGCAGTTAGCAAACTGTATTGCATATTTGAAAGCTGCTAAGTTTAGAAATTCTCATCACAAGAAGAAAATTCTGTTAACTATATTTGGTGATGGATGTTAGGCTTATTTTGGTGATCATTTTTCAGTATATATATCAAATCATTATGTTGTACACCTGAAATGTAAGGGATGTCAACTAAACTTCAATTTTAAAATGTGCTTATAATTTTAAAAGATGACTACTGTTGCTGCTGTGACAACACATAGCAATGTGACAGGCTGACCCTCTCGCTAACAGCCTTGAGCCTCCTTATTATAACCTATGGAAGTGTAAAACATCCTGATGCAGGGAAAGATTGAAGGCAGGAGGAAAAGGGGGCAACAGAAGATGAGATGGTTAGATGGCATCACCGACTCAATGGACCTGAGTTTGAGCAAGCTCCAGGAGACAGTGAAGGACAGGGAAGCCTGGCGTGCTGCAGTCCACGGGGTCGCAAAGAGTTGGACACGACTGAGCGAGTGAACAACAACAAAAGGTCCCCACTGCCATGGTCAGCTGCCAGGCTGAAGGAAGAGGCCAGCCTCCGCTTCACCCCTCAAGTCATTTAACCAGAGCTTCTCTGAGGACTGAGCAGACCAAAGGGAGAGAGAGCTGCATTGTAAACAATTACCGTAATAATTTGCATTTAATGAGGGCTTTCTCTGTGCAGGCAATGTGACTGCCTTGCCCCTGAAGGAGGCTTCAGAAAGGCCTTGCCCCTGAAGCCTCCTCCCGCTCTGTCCCCACCATCAAATCATCACCAAGTCTATCAATTCTAGGGCTTAAATGTCTCCTGAAGCTGCACTTTAACCACTTTCCAAGTCTAAGCTAATCATCTCCCCCAGGCTGGAAGCTGGTACAGGATGGATTTCCTTACAGTGCAAAAGATAAGCTTAAGTCTGGAGACTTGGGTAGAGAAGGGTTCAAGGTTACAGAGAAAAAAAAAAAAAGCATCTGTTTCATAGAAACAAGTAATTACAACCTTGATGCCATAAGGGGTGGCTGTCAGGTATTGCCTAGTCTCCCAGGGCTAATATCGAGTTTCTTTAAGATCTGATGTTTGGACACTTAACTGTTTTTTTTTTTTTTTTAAATCTATGTCCAGTAATTTTTTACTATTGTTCTCCTATAAAAGCACTCAATTTTTAAAATGTCAACTGCTTTCAACATTGTCATTGAAAATTTCAAGTGCACTTGGAGAGAATTTTAAAGTATGCCTCAGGGGCTCAATGCAGGGCAGCACAAGATAACAAAGTTTGGGAAACCACAGGCGCAAGATGAAAGCAGGCCAAGGCCAGAACTCCCTTCTCCAACTCTTGATTCCCCACTTGGAGAGATTTTTCACTTTTTAAAAAATTTAATACTTTTTTGGCTACACCGCACAGCATATGGAATCTTAGTTCTCCCACCAGGGATCGAACTCATGCCCCCTACAGTGGAAGTTCAGAGTCCAGTCCACCACTGGACTGCCAGGGAAGTCCCGAGAGATTTTTCCAGGGCACTTCCCAGCTAGAAGCTTGAAGGGCTCTTTCTCAAGTGAGGAGTCACTGAATACCTGCCTGAGAAACCCCTTGTGAAGATGCAGATTCCTGGGCAACCCCCTCAGGGTCACTGGACCCTGACACATAGGGAGGAACTCAGGACCCCCACAGGGAACCGGAGCCCAGGGGATTTAAAGTCAGTTAAAGCTTGCAGCAATGCCAAAGAATGCTCAAACTACCACACAATTGCATTCATCTCACATGCTAGTAAAGTAATGCTCAAAATTCTACAAGCCAGGCTTCAGCAATATGTGAATCGTGAACTTCCAGATGTTCAAGCTGGTTTTAGAAAAGGCAGACGAACCAGAGATCCAATTGCCAACATCCGCTGGATCATGGAAAAAGCAAGAGAGTTCCAGAAAAACATCTATTTCTGTTTTATTGACTATGCCAAAGCCTTTGACTGTGTGGATCACAATCAACTGTGGAAAATTCTAAAAGAGATGGGAATACCAGACCACCTGACCTGCCTCTTGAGAAACCTATAGGCAGGTCAGGAAGCAACAGTTAGAACTGGACATGGAACAACAGACTGGTTTCAAATAGGAAAAGGAGTCCATCAAGGCTGTATATTGTCACCCTGCTTATTTAACTTATATGCAGAATACATCATGAGAAAAGCTGGGCTGGAAGAAGCACAAGCTGGAATCAAGATTGCTGGGAGAAACATCAATAACCTCAGATATGCAGATGATACCACCCTTATGGCAGAAAGTGAAGAGGAACTCAAAAGCCTCTTGATGAAAGTGAAAGTGGAGAGTGAAAAAGTTGGCTTAAAGCTCAACATTCAGAAAACGAAGATCATGCCATCTGGTCCCATCACTTCATGGGAAATAGATGGGGAAACAGTGGAAACAGTGCCAGACTTTATTTTTTGGGCTCCAAAATCACTGCAGATGGTGATTGCAGCCATGAAATTAAAAGACACTTACTCCTTGGAAGAAAAGTTATGACCAACCTATATAGCATATTGAAAAGCAGAGACATTACTTTGCCAAAAAAAGGTCCATCTAGTCAAGGCTATGGTTTTTCCTATGGTCATGTATGGATGTGAGAGTTGGACTGTGAAGAAAGCTGAGCGCCGAAGAATTGATGCTTTTGAACTGTGGTGTTGGAGAAGATTCTTGAGAGTCCCTTGGACTGCAAGGAGATCCAACCAGTCCATTCTGAAGGAGATCAGCCCTGGGATTTCTTTGGAAGGAATGATGCTAAAGCTGAAACTCCAGTACTTTGGCCACCTCATGCGAAGAGTTGACTCATTGGAAAAGACTCTGATGCTGGGAGGGATTGGGGACAGGAGGAGAAGGGGACAATAGAGGATGAGATGGCTGGATGGCATCATTGACTTGATGGAGGTGAGTCTGAGTGAACTCCGGGAGTTGGTGATGGACAGGGAGGCCTGGCGTGCTGTGATTCATGGGGTCGCAAAGAGTCAGACACGGCTGAGCGACTGAACTGAACTGAAAGCTTACAGGGCTTCCCTTCCCCAGGGGCTCAATGGTAAAGATCTGCCTGAAGTGTAGAAGACTTGGGTTCAATTCCTGGGTCAGGAAGATCACCTGGAGAAGGAAATGGCACCCACTCCAGTCAGTATTCTTGCCTGGAGAATCCCATGGACAGAGGAGTCTGGCAGGTTACAGTCTATGGGGTGGTAAAGAGGCGGACACGACGGAGCAACTAACGACAACAACAACAAAAGCTTGCAAACCCTGCCTCAGGAGGTTCTGAGTGTCTCCTAAGACAGTGACAACAAAAAAGGGAAAAGCCATTCCTTGTGCATGATCACTGATTTCCACAGCCCTCATAGAAACTTCACTCTGCACTGGCTGCCTACCACGGGCTGACCAGGGGCTGGGTACTGAAAACAACCATCAATAAGACAGGAGACCCACACCCATGCAGAGATGATGCTGATGGAGGCTGATGGTCATGACCCAAGGCATACTGCTGCTTGGCAGGGCATTGAGGTTCAGCTGAGTGAGTGCAGCCACACTGTCCCCACCAAATCTGGCCCAGGAGGTTGTCTCCAGGTCCAAGGCCACCATCCCTCTGCTGTTGCTCAACTTTGCTTCCCGGGGGACCCTCAGTGAAGACATCATCTGAGTGTTCCTCACCTCCCGCTGGTAACCCTATATTGAAAATGAATCTCCCCTCCCATAAAAAACAAAATCTTCCTTAGCTTTTGTAATTTTGCAGGTCTTGCACACACACTGATGCACGCTCAGTCAAATGCCCAGGATGAAGGAAGCTGTGGCAGGGGACCCGAGCCATCACACAGCCCGTACCCGAGGAGCAGCCCTCCTCCCCCAGGGGTCAGAGGTCATCTGGCAACAGTGCAGCCAGAGCAGGATCCAACCCACATCCTCCCCTTCAGTGACAACAGCAATCTGTCAGGGGACAGATGTCACAGGCAGATTGCCACCACATTGGAGAGTCATCTCATAACAGCCTGGAATTCAGCAATTTGCCAACCTACAAACCAGCTCTTAAACTTTGGGGCCCCCTTCTCCATAATTTCACAGATTCTGGGGACACGGTAAACATCAAATGCAACTCAAACACTTGGTGCCTTTTACGTGCAAGCCAAGTGCCCTCCTGAGCCACTGCTGGAACAGCCTCTAGAAGCGAGTGCTGGTGAGAAGAGGTCCAGAGTGGAACTTCCTAGACAAACAACAGGAAGCAGAAAGCGGTCTTCACCTGAGTTGAACCTGCAGCGGGTCCAGATTAAATTCTCAGGTGGGGCTGAGGTCTCAGCCTGGGCTGCACTCCTGACTTTCTCCCACAAAGATACCTCCCCACCCTCCACTTGTGCATGGCTGGAGGAAGGCAAGTCCAGCTGATGATCCCTGTAACCCTCTGCAGCTGAGTAATTCCCCCAGGTTACCTGTCAGGGAACTAAAGGGGTGAAGCAAGCAGAGAAGTTCAAGGCTAGTGGGTGGCGAGTGGAGGGTTACTGGGCTTACATGATGCCGTTGGGAGGGGAGGGGAGGGCACCCAGGCCTTCCTGAAACCTGGGAATTCTCATCTGTCTTCCATAAATGCTGCCAGCCCTGATTATGTAGAGTTTCCCCTTTATAGTAACAGCTCTGGGACTTAGACCCTAGGTGAGTCACACACAATTCCAGTAATTCTCAAAATTCTGATTCTGTTATTCTGATTCAGCCACAAAGCAAACGTCCACTATTGAGGCAGTAGGTTGCTGCCTCACGTCCATCTGTGACTTCTGCTCCTAGGACAGACACTCATTGGAGATCACAAATAGTGGCAGATGGAAAAGGAGTAGGGGCTCCATACTTTAATTTTAACAAAAGAATTGACTGAACGACAGATTTATTTTTTGAAGGAGAAAAAATGGTGATAAATAACAAGGGGGACAAATTTCTCACACTTACTCTGATTTTATTCCCAGAAAGCTACTGAATGCTCAAATCTTTCCCCAGAGCTTCATTTATTTTGTCGTGAGCAGGGAACAATTTTGACTGAGGATGATATATTCAAAGCTACCTGGTGTGCTCAGTCACTCAGTCATGTTCAACTCTTTGTGACCCCAAGGACTGTAGCCTGCTGGGATCCTCTGTCCATGCGATTTTCCAGGTAAGGATACTGGAGTGGGTTGCCATTTCCTCCTCCAGGGGTTCTCTTCCCAACCCAGGGGTGGAACCCACATCTCCTGCAGTGGCAGGTGGATTCTTTACCACTGCACCACCAAGGAAGCCCCCTCTTTTCTGCATAAATACTAACAAATGCCATACATCATTAAGCCTGACCCATGCTGTGCATCTCAGCACCCACGCCCTGGCATTTGCCCTGGCCATGGAAGATACCTGCATGTGCAGAGACCAATTCTGGAAGCCTCTCCCCTCAGTGCACCTTATCAATTTTTTTTTAAGTCCTTAGAACAGAAATGAGATTCAAGAATCCAATGCCTTGCTCCTACTCTGCTAAATATTGACATAAATGAAAAAGGGACCAGAAGGCCTCACACCTAGTGGCCACTCCATAATTATCTGTTGAGTGACTGCCTGAATGATTTATTCTGAGTCCCAGTTGGTCTTTGCTCTAGCAAGCTAACTCCAGTGTTATAAAGGCAAGCAGGGATGAAGATTTATGACGGCCCAGTTGCCCCCAGGACCGTAAGTCTTTGCCAGCCTCTAGGCTGCTTGAAGCAATCCAGCTAGTATTCAGCAGGCATAACTACAGTATACTGTGATGATTCCCTTCTGAAGGTCCCGTTGTTACTCCTACTTAGAAAGGGAGGGTCTACGAGGATGACAGTTCTCAGGGCCTATGACACAGGACGGGAGAATCCCGTTTCTCCACTCCCTGAGACAGGTTCTTCTGCCCAGACAGTGACCAGGCCAGAGTCTTCTCCCCTTGGTACCCAGTGCACATGAGGAGATGGGTGCAACTCATTCAGGCCAATCACTGCCCATGACCGGACACTGTGTTAGCATCCGGAGTCTCCCATTCTCTGGTTGCCCACGCTCTGTGGTCCTTGGCAGATTCCATCTCCCCATAGTCACTAGCATGTTCAAACCCACCAAGATGTATACCTGCTGTTTCCACCAGCAGACTCAGAGCTCCAGGAAGGCGGGACAATGCTTGCCTTATTCTTGTAACTTCCTCCCCTGCCCATACAGAGCATGGTATCCAACTCACATACACACACAGTGACCTTTTTATTGCCAGTGAATAAATTGAAGCCCTCTCCCAAATAAAATGCTCAGGCCTAAAACTTTACCATTAAACACATTTTCTAAACGATTCAAGTTAACGAGGAACCCATATAATTGCATGGGTACTTAATTTCCTCTTGAAATTGACCCAGAATTGGAGATAAGATAATCAGGCAGGTTATATAAGAGAGGCTATAAATAGTAACTGCTCTAGGTATGTAAGTAAAGCTAGTCCAAAGGGAAAGTGGGCATATATTCTTTTTATAACTCTTGCCTTTGTTGAATGATTCAACCCAGACAGAGAACCTCTTGGATCAATTGTTATATTTATGAACTGGCTCTATTTCACCTTTAAATTCCATGTCAATAATTAAATTCAACGAGCATCAGAGCTTAAACAAGAGGATTTTCCCTTGACTCACTGAGATGTTAAAGAACAGAAAATATTTACTGCCAAGGAGCTTAATTAAATGAAACAGGGTTTTCAATTATGGAACAAATTATATAAGAGCATCTTTTACATCTTGCAATTCGCCAAGGCAGATATTTTATCAGGTTAACAAATGCCAGAACTGTCTGAAATGTCTGGCAACTCTTGCTGTCTGAAATAAAGCAAGAGTAGCCAGCCTCCTACTAAGTAAAGGGGTTAGTCATTTCGGAGTGAGGAGAGGCTAATGCAACTTAATCAAATGTAAAATATTTATTTTTTGCTGTGCTGGGTCTTCACTGCTGCAGGGGCTTTTCTCTAGTCGTGTCGAACAGGGCCTCCTCTCTAGTTGCGGTCCATGGTCTTCTCACTGTGGTGGTTTCTGTTGCAGAGCATGGGCTCTAGGGCAGGTGGGCTGCAGAAGCTGCGGTGCACAGGCTTAGTTGCTCTGCAGCATGTGGGATCTTCTCGGACCAGGGATCGAACTCACATCCCCTGTACTGCAAGGTGGATTCTTAACCACTGGACCATCACGGAAGCCCCAAAATACTTTAAATGAAAAGTTTTTTTTTTTTTTTTCATCACTTCAAAGTAACATTCCAAAAACCATTCTAGGATAATAAAGTATTACTTGGTAGACAGTTGGAGGGTTCTGCCTTTCATTAATGGAAAAGGAATGATATGTAATTGACATGCAAATTGTAGTGGGACATTATGTGGTTCTCGTCACTAAGTTAAAGATCCAGTCGATTGTATCCTTTTGCACACATTCTTTAAAGGGAAAACAAACAGAGGTGTGCACTACAAAGGCAAATCTTGGCTCAGGCTGTGTCCAAATCCTCAGTAGGCCTATGGATCAATTGAATAACTGTTTCTTGGGATAAGAGAAGGGCAATCAAAATGGAAGAGGGATTTTGAGGGAAAAGAGATAAGGGAACCATGCCCACATCAGGCATTCAGTAAACGTCTGCCAGGGTGAGAGGCAGGGTAAGGAGGCTTAGGACAGTGGGTTCAGGGGCTCCATCACTGGAACAACAGTTCAAGGAAAAGAGGATTGAGTTATCAAGAAGAACTGTTCAAAACCAGAATGAGATGTGTTGGAAGATATTCCAGATCTGAATCAGCAGAGGCTGATGGAGGGTGCCATTCCTTCTCCAGATTATAGTCACCTTGTGTTTATCAGTGTTGATTCTTACACCCTTTCTCTGGCAATGTGACTGAAGCGGCTTTAGAAAGCTCCCCTGGGATGGGTGGGATGGATCGGGAGATTACTATGTACAAAATAGACAGTGAACTCTACTCAGTGCTCTGTGGTGACCTAAATGTGAAGGAAATCCAAAAGAAGAGGGGATATATGTATATGCATAGTTCGTTCACTTTGCTGTACAGCAGAGACTAACATAGAAAGCAAATATTCCAATAAAAAAATAAGTAAAGTATTTTGAAAAGAAAGCTCCCCTGATGACTCTGATAAGCATCAAGCTTGGGAAACACAGGACTCGGTAACCTCTAAGCTCTTCTCTCCGTGAACCAAAGCCTGGCCCTTACCTGTGGTCCAGTGGCAGCCTACACAAATGATTTTTACTTTGCAGTAAAATAGGGGATTAAGAAAGGAGACATGCAGAAAACAGCAGTGAGCACTCAGAATATTTCAGAATCTCTTTCCTTCCCACTAAAAGGCTGACTAGGTTTATAACTGTGCCCATGGCATCCTGCGGGACACTCAAGTAACACTCAAGTACAACACGAACAATTCAGGCCAGGACTTAAGAGACATGTAAATTACTACACAGAGAGGCTGGCATCCAGGTCAAGTCCACAGAATGGATGGGCAGAGTCAAAATGGACAAGTGCAAACAGTCAATCAGATCTCAAGCACTGAGTTTCTATGCTTTGGGTGGACCTGAGGCAAAGTATTCAGGACCTCTCCAAGGAGACACAGCACCTCACAAACAGGAAGCTTAGAAACAGACAAAGTGATACCGCAAACCAAGTGACTCATTCTGTACACCGAGTCTGAAAGCTCCCACCTCTGTGCATGTGGGTGTCCACACCTAGAATGCTCCTCTGTCCCCATCTAAACCCCACTCCCAGCTTAAGATCACTGTAGTGCCTGAAACCACTTCCTTCTAGAACAGCTGGCAGGGTAAGGTCTCTTTTAAAGTCTCATATCAGGATGGCTAGAAGTGAAGAGGAACTAAAGAGCCTCTTAATGAGGGTGAAAGAAGAGAGTGAAAAAGCTGGCTTAAAACTCAGCATTCAAAAAGCAAAGGTCATGGCATCCAGCCCCATCACTTCATAAATAGAAGAAGGAAAAGTGGAAACAGTGACAAATTTTATTTTCTTGGGCTCTAAAATCACTTTGGAAGGTGACTGCAGCCATGAAATTTTAAAAGATGTTCACTCCTCAGAAAGAAAGCTGTGACAAATCTAGACAGTGTATTAAAAAGCAGAGACACCACCTTGCTGGCAAAGGTCCGTCTAGTCAAGGCTATGGTTTTTCCAGTAATCATGTATAGATGTGAGAGTTGGACCATAAAGAACACTGAGTGTTGAAGAACTGATGCTTTCGAATTATGGTGCTGGAGAAGACTCTTGAGAGTCCTTTGATCTGCAAAGAGATCAAACCAATCCTAAAGGAAATCAACCCTGAATATTCTTTGGAAGGACTGATGCTGAATCTGAAGCCCCAATACTTAGGCCACCTCATGCGAAGAGCCAAGTCATTGAAAAAGACCCTGATGGTGGGAAAGGCTGAAGGGAAAAGGAGAAGGGGACAATGGAGGATAAGGCAGTAAGACAGTTAGGTAGCATCACCAACTCAATGGACATGAATTTGAGCAAACTCTGGGAGCTAGTGGAGGACAGAGGAGCCTGGCATGCTACAGGCCATGGGGTTGCAAAGACTTGGACATGACTTAGCAACTGAACAACAACAATCAGAATGGCACTTAAATAATGATTATAAAGTAGATGTGAGGCACATGTCTTTTCTGTCATGCTATCGGGAACACTCTGAGAGTATTATACACACATAATTTATTTTCGTGTCCCTCCCAATTCTAAGCACTGCTCTTTGCACATTGTGATAATAACCAAACATTTGGCAGATAAATTCATTCCCCAGATATTTATTGAGCGCCTACTATAGGCAAGGCCTTGTTCTAGGTACTGGGAAGAGAGCAGGAAACAAAATATACAAAATCCTACCCTCCTGGGACATAAGTATGCAAAATAAAGTTGAATGGAAGCAAGTGCCATAAGGAAAATTAGAGCAGGCAAGAGAGGCAGGAAGGATTGAGGTATTGCAATTCCCCAAATGTTGAGGGTTCATTGTGAATAAAGCTCTGAAGGTGAGGGATTGAACCGTGAAGATGTCCAGGGGAAGAATGTTGCAAGCAGAGGAAGAGCAAGTTGCAAAACCCTGAAGAGGAAACACAAATGGCTTGGAAATGAGGACATCAGTGTGGGAGAGCAGAGTCAGTTCAGGGAAAAGAAGGGGAAGATCAGAGAGGTAAGGCCACAGATCTCATAGATCAGTATAAGGACATACACATAATCTGAATTACGGTAATGAGATCACTCTAGCCCCTAAGTTGAGGATGAAGGGGGAGGAGGCAAAGGAGGAAGAAAGGAGAGCACTAGAGCTAAAGTAATCCAGGCAAGTGAGGTGGGTGACACAGATCACAGAGGAGGAGGTCAGCTCTGGGATACTTGGAAGGCAGAGCCAATGGGGTCTGTTGACCGACGGAATACAGGATGCAAAGAGAGAATGGCTCCAAGCTTTCTGACTTGAGGAACCATTTGGATGGGCTGCCATGTCTTAGCTGAGCAAGATGGGCTGGAAGGGCAGGTGGGGGTGGGGGCGATGGAGCTGCAGATGGAGCTTGGTTTTGGATATACTGAGGCTGAGCCACCTTCTAGGCATCTAAGTGTTGATGTAGAGGATGCTGTTGGATATGGAAGGATAAACTCTGATGGAGAGGTCCAGGCTAGAGACATAAATTTGGGATTCACAAGTATATAGATGGTATTTTAAGCCATGAGACCAAATAAGAACCCCAAGAGATGGGATGTAGAAAGAGAAGAGGTCTGAGGGCTAATCCCCGAGGCCTTGAATGTGTAGAAATTAGAAAGATGTCAGAGGACCAGCAAAGGGAGTGGGAAGAGTACAGTGTCTGGAAAACCAGCGGAGGGGAACAAGTTTTAAGGAGAAGGGCTGATCAGCTGCATCAGACCCCGCAAGTGAGACTGGGCCACTGCACTGAGCGCCATGGATGTGACAGCTTCCTGACAAGAATGGCCTTGGTGCAATGCTGGAGGCAGAAGCCCCAGCTGAACACAAGTAGAGCAGACTCCTTTTCAGTGGACCTCACACGTCACTTGGCACACTGTTGACACTCCATTCAATATCTGCACCCTCTCAAAGAGAATACTCGCAAATGTTGACATCACCTGCACCTTCAAGCCATAACGGCATTTCAGAACAGACAGTAGAGCCAAGCAGACCAGGGTCTAGGTCCTGGCACTGCCAGTTACAGGCTGTGCAACTTAACCTCTCTGCTCCTTAGTCTCCTCATCCGTAAAATGGGAATAAGGACGAGAGAGTCTACCTCACTGGGCCGTTTCAAGGATTCAATGGCATGTCCTTTGCTTAACACAGTGCCTGCTATATAGCAGGCACTTGTCCAATAAGAGCTTCTGTGAGTCTGAGGAAGTCAACTGTGGACCCAGGCCAGAGAAAAGATTAGTCTCAATTCAAATTCTTTATCATATCTGAGTGATGCCTTTGTTTACAGAGTTCAGAACATTTTATTATGCAGCTTTACAGGGCGACTGGCCTCTGTCCAGAAGACTGCTTAGCAAACACTGCATCTATAGCCCCTGAGAATCCCAGACTGTTATATCTACTGATTAATAATAAAAAGGCAAAGTCCTGAACCACAGATCAGCTATGAATCAGTGACTTAGAGCCTATGTGTTTATTTTCTTCAAGAAATTTGGGTAAAGCACAAACCATCACAAAGTATAGTCCTAGTTTTGGCGGAATACTGCAAAACTAAATAAGGTAGTCCTCTTTTTTTTTTTTTCCTTTTCTTCAAAAGAATAATAGCTGGTATTTACCAACACCTTTGTGCCAGGCACTGTGCCTATAACTTTTACAATCCAGAGTTTAAATACTTCTCATCTCAACCTAATTGTAGGTACTCATATGACAAGTGAGGAAATGAAGACTACCAGGGGTTACATGATTTGTCCTGGGTCAGGCAGCTTGACCCAAAGGTGATTGGACCAAAAATATCTTTTACCCCTCGTAATCTGCAAGTGGGATGGGGACTCAGAGCCAGAGGTGAGAAGGCCTGCTGGGCGGTCACCCACTTGGCCTTCACCTTCCTGGAGATGGTCGGTTTGGGGGCAGTGGGAGGTTACAAGCCAGAACAGATCTGTGTGACTCCACAGATTCCAAAGATGAACAGGAAGGGGGTTAAATTCAGTACAGAATCAGCCAGGATTAAGATTCCAAACCATGGTTGTTGGTGTGAAGATGTCTACAACTTTTAAACTCTACCCAGAGGTAGAGGTATGCTTGATGACAAAGCATTCCTTATGTAAACATCTTAAGAGTCCCTTAGACTGCGAGGAGATCAAACCAGTCAATCCTCAAGGAAATCAATCCTGGATATTCATTGGAAGGACTGATGCTGAAGCTGAAACTCCAATATGTTGGCCACCTGATGCAAAGAACTGCCTCATTGGAAAAGACTCTGATGCTGGGGAAGATTGAAAGCAGGAGGAGAAGGGGACGACTGAGGATGAGATGGTTGGATGGCATCACTGACTCGATGGACATGAGTTTGAGCAAGCTCCAGGAGATGGTGAAAACAGGGAAGCCTGGCATGCTGCAGTCCATGGGGTCACAACGAGTTGCACACAACTGAGTGACTGAACAACAAATATGTAAACATCAGTTTTAAAGCTTCCAATGGGAGCAGCCCTAGAAAGTAAGGTGAGAAAACGTTCCCTCTGAAAAAAGAAAAAAAAAGCTACAACAAATCAACATCCACGTGATGAGCTTGGCCATCCCCAGAAATCCCTCCCAGGTAAAAGACAGCTTGATGATGTAGGGTAAGGGAGTTAGAGAAGGCGAGGCTCAGGAAAAAAAAAAAATGAGACCAGCACTTTACAGGAACAGATCACCTTTAATGAGGTGAGAAGGGGCAGCAGTCAGATCAGTGGGCTGCTGCGCTAAGTCAAGAAGAGAGTAGGTATATATAGAAAACATATATATGTGGAGATACATCATTTTGAGGGGGTCTGTTTTTCCTCATGATTATTTTTGATTAGTTAGCTTTCAACAACTGGGGTAAGAAATTCCTGAGACCAGCTGGAGACTGGGATCCGTTGGGAGCTGAACGTAATCAGTCTTAAAGTCCATTTCTTTCTTCGGGGGGAAAGTTCTTTATTCTGTATAGAGTGGTGAGGAGGACCACTCCTGGAGGGGAGTTTTAACTCCAGGCTATTTCGAGCTGTGTAGCTTTCCTTCAGATGATACATTGCAGATGAGACTCAGGTATTTCCTCAGTCCTCCACAAGGCTACCGGAACTGCCAAATTCGATCAGGGACACGCAGGTATCTTCCTTATCCAATCAAGAGACCAGAGTCTCCCTCAAATCCAATAACAGTGACCATGAAAAATGGGACAAGGATGTCAATTAAGTCATCAAAGAACACTGTGTTCTGCGCTATTGCATTCTGACCTCCATCTGAGCTGGCACTGTGTCAACAGAAGGAAGTACATTAAGAAGCACAGGGGTGTGAATGGGGACACAAACACGCTAACTGTATCATTCTTCATCTTGCATTCTGGAGGGAGAGGGACGGCACTGACTCTCAAGGACTGACTTCAGTTACATCCACAAAAACTAACTCAGAGGAGGGAGAACTTAGAGAATGAACAGGGGTAAAGAAAACACCTGCTGTGAAGGTAGTCCCTTTGTTCTGGTCAACACCAATCTCCTAATGTCCCTCCTCAGTTCCCAGGTGCCCCTGCCCTCCCGGAGAGCTGCCCTGAGCAAATGACCACTGTCACCTTCCTGCTACACACCAGCCATCCACGGGCGAGTCCTGTCAATCTCAGCTCCGGGGAGCATCTGTACCCACCCCATTCTCCGCTACCCCACCTCCATCCCCTTGGTCCAGGCCACACATCCCCTCCAGCCTCCTAACTCTCTCCGGCCTTCAGCCCTGTGTACTCGGCCTGTTCTACCCACAGCAACCACACCAGTTTTCTCCAAATTCCAATCTACCTTCAAACATTTAGAAACAGAACTTACCATTTAAGAGTGCATTGGATAAATATTTGTCTGACCATCTAATTAAACCCTTAACCAAAAGAAGACAGATTTAAGTAGATTATCCCACGATAAAAGCAGAAGTAGATTAATCTGTTCTAAATTAGAAACACTTAATGCTTTAAGAACAAAGTTAAATTTTCACAAGACAACAAATGGTAGCCATCACCTAATAAGATAAATAAATCTTGATAATAAACAGATCTCTCTCCACTGTAATTGAATCTGAGAATATAATATTCTCCCTCAGTCTTTTAACATAGTTGAATTTTCTGTGTGAGTGAAAAATACTGGAAAAGATGAGATTTAAATGTGGTTATTTGGCGTAAAGGGCTTCCCAGGTGGCTCTAGTGGTAAAGAACGCACTGGCCAATGCAGGAGACACAAGAGACACGGGTTCGATCCCTGGGTCAGGAAGATCCCCTGAAGAAGAGAATGGCAACCTATTCTAGTATACTTGCTTGGGAAATCCCATGGACAGAGAAGCCTGGCACGCTACAGTCCATAGGGCCTCAAAGCATCAGACACTACTGAAGCGACTTCACACACACACACACACACACACATTCGGTGTAAAATAAAACTTTAGGTTTAAGACAGCAATACTGTGCAGAGTCATTAGTTGTGGAAATATAAATCATACCAAGAAGGAAAGCATGTGAAACAAAAAATCATGAATAAATCCAGAACAACTTTTAAAAGTATCCAACCTGACCATTTCACTCCCTTGCTTCAATATCTGACTAAACTCAAAATTCTGACTCCTTGACTTGCCTACAATGCTCTCCTGGTCTGACTCCACCAGCTTCATTTTATGCCTGAAGCGGTCGTGCAGGCCTGTGAGCACTTTCTGAAGTGCCAGTCCCCCTTTCACCACAGGCCAGCTGGCTTCACAGCCTCCCAATCAGCGCCTGGGAGAGGCCTGATCTGCCCACTGCCTCTGGGGCCCAACCCCACCTTTATTCATCAGCCCAGGGCTTCCCTCTGCTGCTTCTCTCAACCATGAATCACATAACCATAGAATACTATGAGATTATTAATGCAGGCTTACCTGATGTGGCGTTTATCCATACAATGACAAGCCCACCTAGTTGTCATGATGAAAGGCCATATAAACAATCCCTGGCAAAAGCCTGATGAAATATCTGAATTAATTCAGTTCGTCACTCAGTCACATGGACTCTTTTGTGACCCCATAAGGGGTTTTTGCTGTAAAACACTCCCCTTGAAGCTTGGTTCTAGATTACACAGGACACATGCTCTTCACACTGCAGAGTGATTTCCTTCAACAAGGATGGGAAGGCTGTCCCGAGAGCCCTGGAAGTCCCTCACAAAGGAAAACCCCATGTGTGAAGCTTCCTGGGATTAATTTTTCTCCTTGACTACATTAAATAATGATTTAATATGAGGGTAAAGATGTAGCAGGAGCAATCCCTTTGAGGAGTGACAGTAACACTCCATGTATTAGCAAAATCTCTCTGCAAATATTCTGGTAGCTCCTTCCTGGTATAGGGCGGGTCTGCACTTTGCTGCTCCCTCTGAAGTTAGGGCCGATAAACTGGGTGGGGAAGTGCTGTGCACCCTGTCTGCTAGAAGCTCTAAGAGCCATGGATGACTCACATGCCACTGGATCTGCTTTGTTAATTGTGTCCAAGGGGGAGCCCCATCGGCCTGGGCCCGCGTGACAATGAGGAGCAGAACCCCCACATCAGCCAAACTGGATACACCGCACAAGTGAGAGCTATGATTTGTTGTTTCAGACCACTGAAATTTGGGGTCACATCTGATTGCTTCTTGGGTGGCACTCATGATAAAAAGCCCAGCCTGCCAACACAGGGGACATAAGAAACATGGGTTCCATCCCTGAGCCAGGTAGATTTCCCTGGAGGAGGGCATGGCAAACCACTCCAGTATTCTTGCCTGGAGAACCTCATGGACAGAGGAGCCGGGCGGGCTACAGTCCATGGGTTCTCAAAGAGTCAGACATGACTGAGCACAGCAGCACAAGCAAGCTGATTGCAACATAACCTAACCTATCATGATGGATAACGCTGATTTGTCACTGATTGTTGGAATTTAAAATCGTCATCAGTTTCCTATTACAGACTAGGAGTCTGCAGAACTGTTATGCAGTAGCAGCCTTCAGACTGGGAAGCCCTGAGTCCCACACCCAGCAGGGGACTAGGCAGGGAACCTCAGCTTCCTTCAATCAACAATTACTTGCTGATACACATTGTCAGACCCTGGGCTAAATGCGAGGGGTACCGTTGACTATTGCTGGAAAACTGTTCTGGTGGCTGTGAGGAGGGTCCCTGTGGCAAGTTGGACAAAGTTGGGAAAACAGCGAGGTAGTTGGCAGGGCCAAGAGCAAAGGACAAGAAGCCTGGGGCCTCAGTCAGAGCAGCTCAGCATGTGTCCATGACGATGAGAGTAACTGGGTGATCAGAGCTGACTATGGCCAGGTACTTTCCAAGTACTTCACACCATTAACTCCTCTCAGCCTCACAGCCAGCCTATCAGATAGGCAGAAACCACAGCTGTCATTTCATGGATAAGAAAAGTGATAAGGAAAGAAGTTCAACAACTCACCCGAGGCAATCCAGTGAGGCTGAGAGGTAGGGATGTGGGAATGCAGACATGAGAAATTAGCTATCTTAATAATAATCTGAAATTAAAAGGGGAAGAGATCTGTAACAGAATGTGACAGCTAAGATCCAACCACAGACGGTATAGTTAGCCAAGAGAAGGCCCTGGCTGTTCACCCAGGAATCAAAGGAAAGAAGGGAGAATTAGTCATCCTCTCCCCCAAAGGATGAGTCACGACCAAAGCCTCTCTTGATTGTATCTCAGCCAGGCCATGTGGGCCAGCTGCGGTCTGCTCAAAGACATAGTTCATTCATTCACTGACTCATTCACAAATCTTTTGGGGTGCCTGCCACGTGCAAGGAACTGTTGGACATTCAAATGCACAATCATGAGTGACGCGTGTAGTGGCTGCACTCCAAGAGCCTTTCCTCCAATGAAGAAGACAAACTGGGAGTGAGGACTCCCCTGGGTAAAACAGAGGTCACTTATCCAGATCTTTGGCAAAGAGAAGCTCTAAACGTGCCAAAAAGTAACATCCCCCAAATTGCAAGCGATGGCAGATCACACACATGGCCGTAAAGGGAATGCAGTGGGGATGGAGACAGAGTCGGGCATCCACGTTTCCCTGGAGGAGGTTGGATCTGCCCAGCCAGGAGAAGGCAGCTTGCCCTCTAACAGGAGGAGGTGTCAGTGAGTGCTAGAGTCCCTCTGTGCTCCACACGAGAGTCACCGCAGCTCAAAGACGTGACGGGCCGAGTGCAAAGCCCCTCCTGCAAGAAAGAACATCACATTCTACCTGGGAAAGATGTCCACCAGGGGCATTTACTGTACTCAGACACAAGACGACACCTGCAGATTAGCTCATGGAGAGCCCAGACACTAACTGCTGATCCGTCTATGACAAAGAAGACAATGATCTTCAATCTGCCCGATTTAGTGGTGCATCAAGTTTTGACAACCAATCCTTCTTCAAAAGCTGGATGAATCACTGACCTGACACTCAAAGGGACTACTCAGAACTTGAGAAACCTGTGAACAGTCAAAAGGAGAGCCTCACACCAGAGCACATCTCTTCTGCTTTTCTCAGATGTTCTAAGTAAACACTTAGTAATGTCTGCAATCAGTGTGAGAGTTTATATAAATCACTGAAACTTGTCTACCTTTTACTCACTCATCTCAAGAAATTTCCCAGTTTAGTGACACAGGTAGAAACCAACACTCAGATGCTCGTCATAGGTTTGTAAGAACTCTCCATGTCCTATGACATTTGGAAGGAAACCACAGCTGTCATTTCATGGATAAGAAAGGATAAGAAAAAATCCATAAGGAAGGATTTTTCTGAACACTGAACTTCCCTGAAGTCCTAAGACAAAATATATTTTATTTTTCATTCCATTTCCATTCTGTGGAGAAAGACAGAATTTATAAACCCATTTTCACCAACTTGTTTTCCTTTTTCTAATTCTAGAGCTAGGTGTACTATAGAAAATTCAAGTGAAATTTATGACTAACATTAGCTAGACTTGCTTGCTAATAATCCAAGATAACTCATTTAAAAAAAAAATCACTCCCACTGAAATGTGAAAAGTCTCAACTATACAGCAGTTTTGAAAAGGATAATCCATAGACCAGCAGAATATTTGCACCTTAAATGGTCATTTATGAGTTTCTACAGTGATAGCATGCTTCCTTGGTGACAGGTACTGTACAGTGTACCTTACATATATGTATCATCTCATTTAATCCTCACACTGATCCTATAAAGTAGGTATACACCTTTATTATCCTCACTTTATAGTTAAGCAAACAAAGAGGCTGAGTAACTGGCCCCAAGGCACACAGCTTGAAAATGACAGAGCCAGATTCAAACCCAGGAGGTCTGAATGTTGAGTATGCGCCGTTGGCCATACCAAACTAAAAGTGCTCTGTTACTGATCCTAACCAATTTGATAAAAATGGCTCAGTTTAGTCAAATGACAAGACTAAGTTTTATTTTTCTTTAATAACGTTTATACCCAAGCTAGTTAGCTGCATGGTCCATGTCAAGCCGAGCATTTCTAAAAAATGGATGCTTATTCTACCTCTTGCATCCAACTTCCCACTGCTTCTAGCAGCTGCTACAGAAGAAAAAGAAGAAAGGGGTAAACATACTGCAAACGATTTACTGCACAAGGTAATTTTATTTCGCGGCTCAAATTAGAGGAGCAATGAAAAAGAAAACCTGTCAGAGCCCCAACTCAAAAATAAATCATCACATTAAAGAAAGATCTTAACAAAGATACTCACAAAGTGTGCGTGTTTGTTAGGTAGATGGCTCACACAGACTCAGAGCAACCTCTCTCTCCAGAGAGCTCCAGTTAAGGCGAAGGACAAAGCATCTTATTATGTTTAGAAAGAAGAGGGCTAGGCTCCTATGTGACATTTTTTCCTAATTAAGGCATAACCCAGGAAACCATTATGTGCAAGAAACCTTTTTTTTTTTTTTTTTTTTTTAATTTTAGAAGTGCCACATCTGGGGAAACAGGAAACCGCAAAAGTGATGAGCCAGGGTAACAGAGAAGAACATGAATAACTAACAGTTACACATTCAAGTCAAGATTGTTTAAAGGTTCAACCATACTATTAATATTTCTCCTCTAAGGACAGTCTACATCCTACAGCAGAAAGGAAGGGAAAATGCCCACCAGTGCCTCCCCTCACTGAAAAGTACCCTCGAATGTTCGGGAGAGGAGCCGATTGCCCATCAGGCTGAGCGATCCTTATCAAAACAATCTCAACGGCCAGCCTCACCGGACTCAGTGATAAACAGAGGAAAGCAGAGAGAAGAAAAACTGCGCTTCTGAGGACAGGCCTCATCGATTTAACTTTTAAAAAGATACATTATCACTTACTACTAAATTTAAATCTGACCATGAGTTCCTAAGGGAGAAGATATAGTTGGTCGACCTTCCTCTCCCCCAAATAAACCTAAACTTTGACAGTCCGTCCTTACTTTGGAGGCACTGTGATAAGAATGTGGACATTAATTTTTCTAGTGATGATGCAGATTGGCAGAGTCATTTGTTATTTCAAGCAGAGCCCCTCTGAGACCGGATGATACAGTTCAGTATCAGCACTCAGCCCTTCAAACCGCACACAGGCTTCCTTCAAGTTAAGCCTGTGGTTTTTATACTCATCCACCCCTCCCGCCAGTCACACTGTTCAGGGATAGTCCCAAATCTCTGCAAAATCACCCAATGGCACTCTGATCGCCATGTCACACGTGCTTTAGGAGCTCATACTGACGCTTCCTCCTGCATCTCCCACTGAAGTGACTCCAGGGAAGTCCTCCAAACACGCACTCAAAGCATCACTTCCGAGAAGGGTTTGTATGGCTGCGGCAAGGTTTACATCAGAGAAAACCAAAGGTGAAATGAGGAGCTCTTGAGATTTTCCTGAATGTGCGGATTCCTTTCTGCAATTCTGGATGAAATATTAAACTACCACGCCTGACAGTCCCAAGTACTTACATGTCGTTAAAGCACTTTCCCCAGATGCTATTACGCATTGCTCTAGTGACAGCTCTTTCATATAAGTGGGAACTAATTTCCCCATTTCATGATGAAGAAACTGAGGCTCAGAGAAAGAGGTTATTTGCTCACAGTCACACAACCAGAACCTTGTATTAGTTTTATGCTGCTGCTGCTGCTAAGTCGCTTCAGTTGTGTCCGACTCTGTGCGACCCCATAGACAGCAGCCCACGAGGCTCCCCCGTCCATGGACTGCAGCCTACCAAGCTCCTCTGTTCATGGGATTTTCCAGGCAAGAGTACTGGAGTGGGGTGCCATTGCCTCCTCCAAGCCTTCTCCGAAGTTTATGCTATTCAACCTCAAATATAATAATAGTTGCCATTTCCTGAGAGCTTAGCATCTACTAGACACCATGAGTGCTCAGAGTCAGATCTGACTCTGTGCAACCCTATGGACTGTAGCCTGCCAAGCTCCTCTGTCCATGGCGTTTTCCAGGCTAGAATATTGGAGTGGGTTGCCATTTTCTCCTCCAGGGAATCTTCCCGACCCAGGGGTTGAACCTGTGTCTCTTGCATCTCCTGCATTGGCAGGTAGATTTCTTTACCACTGAGCCACCTGGGCGCTTTATTGCCTAAATCATCTTAATTCATTCTCACAACATCCTTTTCATGACTCCCAATTTTACAGATGAGGAAACCAAGGAGCAGGGAGGCTAATTTCCCCAAGACTGTACAGTCACTATGTGGCCCAGTTGGGACTCAAACTTTCCTCTTCCTCACTCACTATGCATGATTTTACCCTTCAGTTTCACCACAAACACACTAAAAATAATCAGATGATGTTTCTTCACCCAAATATAAAATCATCACCATGAATAATGGCAATTATTTTAATAGCTCATGAACCAACAACTGAGTTTTAACACGAGATGCATATTTGAGTATTAAGACTCTAATTAAGGGCAAATCTGCTGGGTTAGTTTCCATTTAAGAAGACAGGCCAG
This sequence comes from Bos indicus x Bos taurus, assembly GCF_003369695.1. Classification (NCBI taxonomy): domain Eukaryota; kingdom Metazoa; phylum Chordata; class Mammalia; order Artiodactyla; family Bovidae; genus Bos; species Bos indicus x Bos taurus. The sequence continues at coordinate 87,686,553 of NC_040084.1, read as the reverse complement.
TGCTTAAGCCTCTTTACTGGGCTCTTCAGCCCCCTGGGGGCCATTTCCCTCACTGAGGATGAAGGTCCCAAGGCTGGAAGTCTCTTCCCTCCCTGGGCCCCTCCCCAGGCCTCCCCACTCTGAAGACAGCAAACACCACAGGCCTCGCTTCCTCCTCAGAGGAAGTGGGCTGGGAGAGGAACTGGGGAAGCAGAACAGGGTTTTGAAGGGGACTTTTCCACTCAGTGATGGAGACAGTCTCGGAAGTCAATAAGCAGAGTTGGCGGGCTTTCCCTGGAGAACGTGCTGTGCCTGCAGCACCCAACGGGTACACAGATCTGCTCTTCAATCCTTCTCTGTGGATGGAGAGACAAGTCAGCTGTGAGAGCTGAAAACTTGCATATCAGGGATCCCAGAAGCCTCCGGATCTCCTCAGGCTGGGTCAGAGTTAATGGGCGCTTCATCTCAGATTATCGCTTCCACGCATAGTAACACAACAACCAAAAGCATAAAGATCCTCTTCAGTGTTCCTGACCCAGGATTTTGTAGCGTCGTGACTGTTCCGACAGCCAGGTGTAACTTCAATTCCAAAAAATGAAAGCAGAAACCAAGCCACCATGGTAACGAGTCTATGACTAGGCTTTCCTTAGACACGCAGTCATCTCTTGGGCACTCTTCCACCAGGTCTATCCATCTGTCATGCTGACCGTGCTAACACTGAAGAACTGAACTTCAAGGGATGGTCGGGCATAAAAGGAGAACGACAAATCTCCAGCTGCTGCACCCGCTTCCCCCTCCAATCAGAGCCCGAGTCTCCTGAGATTTCTCCAGCTGGCCTTGCCCCTCTCTGTCAGCCCCCTTAAGGGCTTCACTGTCCTCATGGCCCCCAACACACTCCTCTGCCCACACTTGGGTTTTCCTCCAGTCTTCCACACGGGCCACATTATCAGACAGACCAGACCCTTCATCCCGACCTCCCATCGCTGTTCCTAGGTGTGCCCAAGACAGGTCCCCACGAGCCTTCCCAGGGGGATGCAAGAGCCTCCTCAGGGTACCTGTGTTCAAAGGGCACTAGAGGGCCCAAAACATCTACAACAAACCCAGCAAGTCATCTGTCAGGAACGAGGGTGAAGTTTACAGGCTGGGAACACAGATACCAGAATTTCTGGTGACAGGAAGGCAGCAAACAGGACGTGGAGTCAGGAACTTGGGAAACCAGAAGGTAGAGGGACAGGACAAATGACACGCAGGGTGTGGCCCGATCACTGGCCTGGGGTGGCACCTACCTTAAATAATTCCCATAGTGGGTGGCGGCGTGGAGCCCCAAGTACCAGGGCACACACAGGAACCCTGCTGGGAGATGGTGTCACAACCCACAGCCTTGTGGGGAAAGTGTGTTATGACCGAGATAAAACCTTAAACCAATGAGCAACTGAACAAAGTTCATCCCACAGCCGAGGCCAGGAGCAAAGAGGAAGGACACAGACAGCCAAGAGAAGCCCACCTTCCTCATCCAAGACAGGGCCTTGACGATGAGGTCTGTCCCATCTACCTGCTGGGAGGGTCACTGGGCCACCCTGGCTGCTGGTGTTTGGATGTAGGTCCAATTGGTCCAATTACAGTAACTGCCTCACCCAGCCTCTGCCTTCATCTATAGAAGAAGATACGCAGCAGGATGGAAAGAAGAAGGCATCACGGGGGCTACCCCATCCCTACAGTGGAATCACTGCATCTCCTGATAGGCCCTCGGACACACCTCACATGACCCGGTTTCCCTTCTTTGCTGTCAGCAGACAGGGTCCAGGCCTCGGTCACACGGCAAGGATTTTTACCTCTTATCTACCAAGATAGTTCCCTTCCCAATATAGACTTGACCTTAAAGTGCCACTAAGACCCACATGTGGACCCAAACTACCACTTTGGTTTCCTTCTCTTCTCCCCAGATCCCTTTGCAGAAACAACGGGTACACAGCGGTGCATCTTAGTCTCTCTAGACTGTCCAGATGCTTCTCCTGAAAGCACTTCCCCCTCGGCCAGTCCACAGTGCAAGGACACGGCCTGAGTTCTCTCTGCTGACCAGCAAGACGGTGCTTAACTGTGTTCAGAGGGCACCAGAGGGCCCAAAACATCTGCAAGAAAACCCAGCAAGTCATCTGTCAGGAACTAGGGTCACGTTTGCAGGCTGGGAACACGGATATTAGAATTCCTGGTAAAAAGGAAGGCAGCAAACAGGACGTGGAGTCAGGGACTTGGGAAGCCAGACAGTAGAGAGACGGGGCAGCTGACACATGGTGCGGCTGGGTCACTTGCCTGGGGTGGCACTCACCTTAAAAAATTCCTGCAGCTCTTTCATCTCACTTCTTTGAGGGGCCTCATTAGTCAGTGTAAAACCCACTGCCTCACCCCCAGGGTCCCCCACACAGCGAACACGATTCTCACGATTCAGACTCCCCTCCAAGTCCTCTGCTGAACCCAGACACCTGCACAGTGGCAGGGACCTGCCTGACATGCGCCTCACCACCAAGAATGGCTTGAAAGAAAAATCTCACTTCCCTGACCCAAAAAACTTTTGTTTAAATGTGGACTAGCTGAAGATGATCATAAGAGCTCTACTGGCTCCCACGGCACCAACCCACTAATCCTCTGAAATAGCCATAGAAAGCAGAGCACAAATTAGACAAGGAACAACTCCTTCACAAGAGCTAAGGAAGTTCTTGCATTTATGCAGCCTGAACTTGGTACTTTAAGTGTCTGCACCGACGGAAACAGGATGCTACTTTTCTGTCATCCCTTTGGCACTAAGACTGATAATCAAGGGGAAAGTTCAGTTTAAACCAAAGATACTGTCTCGAAACAGGAAACAAGACAAGAGGTTCCTTTTCCAAGGGAGTCAGATACAAACTGTACCATAATTATCCTTCTTTATCCTTGATTTTTTTTGGGGGGAGGGGGGAGCCACCCCAAGTGGCACATGAGATCTTAGTTCTTTGACCAGGGATCAAACCTGGGGCCCCTGCAATAGAGGAAGCACAGAGTCCTAACTACAAGGCTTCCAGGGAATTTCCCAAGCTTGATTTTTAGGAACCATTCCTGGTTTTGTAACTCAAGGAGGCCATGGGTGCCCCTTGGGACTTCCCAAGGTGGCTCAGATGGTAAAGAATCTGCCTGCAATGCAGGAGACCCCAGTTTGATCCCTGGGTCAGGAAGATACCCTAGAGAAGGAAATGGCAACCTACTCCTATATTCTTACCTGGAGAATTCCAGGGACAGAGGAGCCTAGCAGGTTACAGACCTTGGGGTCACAAAGAGTCAGACACAACTGAAGCGCCTTAGCATGGGTGCCCCTTAGAGATGAAGACAGCCTCCAGGGTGGCTTATCCAGACCAGTCAGCAAGTGACTGTCAGCGTCATACCCCAGCCCCACATTCCACCACCTAGCGGTGTCCAGCAAGGTTTCATCCCAGTCACGAGAACTCTTCTCCCCGCCACCCTCAAACCAGGTAACCCAATCAAAGGATAAACCCACAAGAAAGGGCGGGACCCCCACAGGCTGTGACAGGCTAGAGCTCCACACATTTCCAGAGGGGTTTTAAATTCTTTCTTAGAGTAACTAGTGACTTACATGTGGATGGTTTAGAAATCCTGTTATCAAAGGGAGAACTTCAGAAAGCTCAGGACCCACTGGAGTAAACCAAATGGTGATTAAAATACCACAAGTATTTTTCTTTTTTTTGAACCTGTGGTACAAACGGCTCTTCCCAAACACACCAGTGGTAAGACCTCTGAGTTTTACTTTAACCATTTCTGCTGAAATAAACAATCAGCCTGCAACCTCGTAGAGTCAAAAGCTGTGTGTTATGGTTACCCAGTAACGCAGGGTTTGGATGCTGTAAAATGATTAAGCGTTAGAACAAACAAACTGCACGAAGTGAGAGCTCTGGTAACTGCCTGCATTCCTGTCGGGGGACCAAACCGCCACCCAGAAATGTCAGTGACTTCCTTGCAGTGAGAAATGCCCACAAATGCCAAGCTAGGGAGCTCACCTTTATTTGTGCTTTTTATGGTTGAAGTAATGTTTTACACGGAAATTACTGTGCAGTCATGAAGAGAGAGGAGTTAAATGTTTATAAAGACCCACAATATAAACAAACTCACTTTCTCCAAAATATGCTCAACATATCAAGTTCTGTATCCTTAGTACAAGATCACTCTGATCTCACGAAAAGAGGAGGTGGGTTCTGTGACGCCTGCTGGCAAGGACCCCAGTGAATCAGATCCAAGAAATCCACAGGGGACAATCCTTCCCACCCCACCAGCTGTTCTGCAGCCCTAGGTAAGTTACGGAGTCTCTCTGTGCCTGGTTTCCACCTCTTTAAAAATGGGACCAGTGACAGTATCCAGGGGCTTCCCAAGTGGTACTAGTGGTAAAAACCTGCCTGCCGATGCAGGAGGCATAAGAGACACAAGTGCCATCCCTGGGCTGGGAAGGTCCCATGTAGGAGGGCATGGCAACCCACTCCAGTATTCTCGTTTGGAGAATCCCTAGGACAAAGGAGCCTGGTGGGCTACAATCCATGGGGTCGCAGAGTCGGACACGACTGAAGTGACTTAGCATGCTCTCACACCTCATAGGTTTGTTAAGAGGATAAAGAGTTAATATGAAGAAGGCTCAATGTTGTTTGGGTTTTATTATTTGCTCAATAGGGATTAAATGCCATAGTAGCACCATTAGCAACATTCAAACCATTCATGGTATGTTTCAAGTAGCATGAGACCAAAAAGACAAATCCTTCATTATTTATCATCACGTGACATTCCAGGAAATCACACTTACTTATTAAAACACATCTATTCCACAGAGAACATTTGCTGGACGTTTTGGAGGACACAGTATCTTATGAACCAAAGTTCCTACCCTCTAGGAGCTTAGAGACAAATTAGGAAGATAAGATACATATACATAAGAAACCACACCACAGGCAGCAGATGGGAAGTGCCAGCTGAGCAATGCTATCACATTTATTTTTGACTGGCTTATAAATACTAAGATGAGTTGGGTAGAGTGTGTGTGTGTGTGTTACTCGCTCAGTTGTGTCCGACTCTTTGCGACCCCATGAACTGAAGCACACCAGGTTCCCCTGTCCTTTACTATCTCCCAGAGTTTGCTCAAACTCATGTCCATTGAGTTGGTGATGCCATCCAACCACCTCATCCTCTATGGGCTTCCCTGGTGGCTCCTCCTGGTGGAAGAGAAGTCAAAAACAAATTCCACTAAATACAGTGAAATAGTCTAGATTAGGTCTTGGAAGAGAAAAAGAACCTAATCTAGGGGGAAAACAACAAGAAGAACAAGGAAATCTGAATAAAGACTGTAGTTTAGCTAACAGTATTAATATTACACTGAGGTTGATTTCTTAGTTTGGCTATATGTACTAGATTACAAGATGTTAGCATCAGAGGAAGCTGAGTGAATGTGGATATGAGAAAAATTAATGCTATCTTTGCAGTTCTGTCCATCCAAACTGTGTTGGGGGGTAGGGTAAGGTGATGGGGAGAGAGAGTGTGGAAGGGAAGAGGAAGCAGAAAGAGGAGACGGGAGGAGGAAGACAAGGGGAGAGGAAGGGGGCAGAGAAAGGGCGGGAAGAAGGCAAGAAGGGGGCTAAGGAAGAGGGGAGGATGGAGGGGGAGAGACCCGAAGACAGAGAGAGAAAGAGGAGTATTTTATCTATTTACTGTCCTGAGGAAAACAGTGGCTCTACATGTGTAAGCAAATTATTTCAGATAACCAATACTGACACTCTTTTTCTAAAATTCGCTCTAAATGCACCTGCCTTCTGAGGCAGAGGCTACGGATGGCATTGAACATTTTCTTGATAACTCAGGTCAGACGTCCTATGCGTTGCGTGGCCACCCTCCAGGCCACCGACACGCACACAGTCCTTTGTCTTCTGGGAAGATGGCAACAATCTCCTGAGCTTTTTATAGCTTCCCTGTCAGCCCCCTACTGTCAGGCTGTCAGCTGTCACTTCGAGATGATCTCCCAGTACTTACATCTAGCAGCCTACTTTGTGGCTTCTAAATCAGAATGAACTAAGAAATCAAGCTTGTTAGAACGGTGGCTAAAGGAAGAGGAAACAAGCTCCTCCAAAGAAGAAAGAACAGACTCTCCAGGGCAGCTCCTTTGCTTCCCAAATCTACTCTGCTTTCTTCTGGTCCATCTCTGTATTCCAAATGAGTGACCTCCAGAGAGGTAAGGTTTCACTCAGTAGGTAAAAACATTCAATGGAGACAAACCAAAAAAAAATAAAAAGCCAGCGGTCACTACATAACAGAGGGAATCAAAGCCCTGTATGTAAGTGATAGTCGAGAGCATGGACACCCAGTTCTCTGGCCAGTTTCTGTCTCTTTCCTGAAGCAGAGGACAGAGCCAGCCCTGGCCCAGCCCCAGGGCTGCCTGTCCCAGTGTCCACAAAGGGCTCTGAGCAGCTGGAACTGGAAACCACCAGAAACAGGAGCAGTGGCCAAGAAAACACTGGCAGAGGCGGCCCCACCTTCCAGCAGCTACTGCGGGGCGGGGCGGGGTGGAGGGAGTGAACTGGCTCTAGCTTCCAGCATCTGTTGAACACACTCCACCTCATTCACATCCCTGGAGGAGGGAGGCAAGGGGCAAAGAGGCCCTGGGACATGAACCGCAGCCCCAGCATAATGGAGCAAGATGGTGGCCACAGAGAAGCCATCAGCTGACAGATCGCCAGCGGACAGGGAGGGGCACTAGCATGAGACCCACCTGCTGTGCAACACCAACTCCCCCTCCTAGGCACACTGCCAACCTCCTGAAAAGGCACGTCTCTACTCCTCTGAATGTGGTCTTTGCACTGGCACTGAATTCTGAAAATAAGAAATATATTTCACCGCTCACTAAATTGACTGGATGAAATAATGGGCTCTAAAACATTTTTGTTTACTCTCTTTTCTTCTGTAGGGTTTTGTTTTAAAATATTCTGATAGCAACATAAAAGCTCTAATTCATAGGCTTGTGGCCTGTTTACCCAAACTGTCACACACACAAAAAAATTTTAAATAACTATAATAGAACAACAAAGCTACCCCAGAAATAGAAAATTCCAAAAATTACCCTCCTCACACTGGAACATTTAACTTATAAAGAAAGAAACAACAAATGCTCTAAAATAAAAAACAGAAACTCTGGAAAGAATCCCATAATTTCATAGTTCTACTTCAGGCCTGACACACAGTAGGCTCATAACAAATATTAATTGGGTGGATGACTGGATGGTTGAATAGACAAAGTCCTATTTACTGCTGCTGCTGCTGCTGCTAAGTCACTTCAGTCATGTCCGACTCTGTGTGACCCCATAGATGGCAGCCCACCAGGCTCCCCCGTCCCTGGGATTCTCCAGGCAAGAACACTGGAGTGGGTTTCCATTTCCTTCTCCAACGCATAAAAGTGAAAAGTGAAAGTGAAGTCGCTCAGTTGTGTCTGACTCTTCGTGACCCCATGGACCGCAGCCTACCAGGGTCCTCTGTCCATGGGATTTGCCAGGCAAGAGTACTGGAGTGGGGTGCCATTGCCTTCTCCAAGTCCTATTGACTAGTCTGAAGCTCACTGGCCTTTCTTAGGACTGTGGCCAATAGGACTTGTCTAAAACCATATTTGGACCTGTTGAAGAAATACAATCAAGTTGTCAAGGCAAGTCTTCTCTAAAATCAAATCTGGGAACCTTCTCTTTGAGTCTGAACCTAGGGATTTCACATACTCTTGCTGAAAAGGCAAGTTCAGACCTGACCATCAATCAGCTGATACCTACTGATCATTTCTGGTGTGTAGGCCATTGTGCCAGGAATGGAAGACAGAGTATAGTAAGCACAATGGGAAGATCCCACCCAGGAAGAAAACACACTATCAGAATCTAAAATAGCACCCCCCACACACAAGGTCCTTGTTTCTCGACTATAGCATGGTAGAGAAGAGGATGAGCTTTTCAATGAATGGTGCTGGGTCAACTGGATGTCCCCAAGGGAAAAAAAATGAATCTTGAGGTCTATAGTATACCATCAATTTCAGGTAGATTATAGATCTAATTCTAAAAACTAAAACAATGAAGGATCCAAAAGATAACATTGGAGAACATCTTCATGACTTTGGGGCAGACAAAGATTTCTTAAACAGGATGCAAAATACACTAAGTATAAATGAAAAAACTGGTAAACGGGACAATATCAACATTAAGAACTTCTGTTCATCAAAAAACACTTAGACATTACAAGAGTGGAAAAGGCAACTTACAAAGGGGAGAAAATACATACACTACATATTTCTGACAAATGAGTGACATCTAGGATGCATAAAAGATTAGTATCCAGGATGTATAAAAATCAGTAAGACAACTCAATCAAAAGTTTATTTTTTAACAGGCAAAAGAGTTGAACAGGTACTTCACAAAGAGAATACCCTGAGGGTCAATAAACATAAAAAAGGACTGAACTTCATGATAAATGCAGATAAAACCACAATGTGAAAACACTGTATACCTAACAGATAGTTAAAATGAAAGAGAAGAAATACCAAGTGATGGCAAGGATGTGAAACAACTGGAACTCTCAGATACTCTAGTGGGAATGTAAGTCACTGTCATTACTTTGGAAAATTGTCTGAGAATATCTAGCAAAGCTGAGCATAGGTATGCCCTGTAAGCCAGCAATTTCACTGCCGTGTATACCACCCAACAAAAATGCAGACATATGTTCACCAAAAGACACATGCAATAATGTTCACAGCAGTTCACTTCAGAATAGTTCCAAACTGGAAACCTCCCCAATGCCCATCAAAAGCAGAACACATTAAAAAACAACTGTGATGTATTCATAGACTGAACACTGTACAGCAATTCAAATGGATAAACCTCAATGGTGTGCAATGACTTGGATGTGTTTAACACAATGCTGAACAAAAGACAAAAAAGTTATTTAAAAAGGCAATCAGTTATTTAATAAGGCAATCACCCTTGCAGGAGAGGGTGTGGAGTATACTAACAATGGAAAGAGGGTACAACAGGGACTCGTGTGGTACTATCAATGTTTCGTTTCTTGATCTGGATGAATCGTGGTAGACTCAATTTGAGACAATTCATCAACCCATACACTTAGGATTTGTGTGCCCTCTCTGTTATACTACAAGAGAAAGTTTTTTTTTTTAATGCTCTCACTCATGATCTCATCTCACAGTTTTTTCTGTCTCTAGTCCCTTGATTATGTCAAGGTCCATCCTGCCTCGGGGTCTCAGCATTAACTGAATCCTACTGCAGAAAAACTCATCCTCTCTTGTCTTTGCGTAGCTGATGTCAACTCTCATTGCGTAGGTCCTGGTTCAAATGCAATGAACTTCGTCAGAGAGGCCGCCCCTGGTACCAGCAAACTAGGCACACTCATTCATTCTTTATTCCATTAGTCTGTTTTATTTCTTCCACAGCACTTCTCACGAGCTGAAACCATTTTGTTTTACTCTCGGGTATTTGGTTCTGGAGCACAAGGACTTCGTCTTTCTGGTTCATTGCTGTGTCCCTACTATCCTTATCTCATAGCATTCAAACTACATCTGGCTTATTTATCCAAATTTAAGTTTATATCCACTCAAGAGCCTGTGAGCAAATGTCTATGCCAGATTTATTTATAACTTGAAGCAACCAAGATACCCTTCAATAGTTGAATGGACAAATTGTGGTACCCAAGGAATATTATTTAGCTATAAAAAGAAATGAGCTATCAAGTCATGAAAAGATGTAAATGAATCTTAAATACATGTTGCTAACCATAAAGAGGGCTTCCCTGGTGGCTCAGAGGTTAAAGTGTCTGCCTGCAATGCGGGAGACCTGGGTTCGATCCCTGGGTCAGGAAGATCCCCTGGAGAAGGAAATGGCAACCCACTCCAGTATTCTTGCCTGGAGAATCCCATGAACGGAGGAGCCTGGTGGGCTACAGTCCATGGGGTCACAAAGAGTCGGACACTGAGTGCCGAAGAGTTGATGCTTTTGAACTGTGGCATTAGAGAAGACTCTTGAGAGTCCCTTGGACAGCAAGGAGATCAAATCAGTCAATCCTAAAGGAAATCAATCCTAAATATTCATTGGAAGGACTGAAGCTGAAGCTTTAATCTGTTGGCCATTGGGAAAGATTGAAGGTAGGAGGAGGGGACGACAGAAGATGAGATAATTGGATGGCATCACCAACTTGATGGACATGAGTTTGGGTAAGCTCCAGGAGTTGGTGAAGGACAGGGAAGCCTGTTGTGCTGCAGTCCATGGGGTCTCAAAGAGTCAGACACAACTGAGCGACTGAACTGAAGTGAAACAAGCCAGATTGAAAGGGCTACATACTACATGGTTCCAATTATGTGATATCTAGTAAAGACAAAACTGTGGCAATGGTGAAAACATCAGTGGTTGTCAGGAGCTCCGGGGGAAGTAGGAAAGGTTGAATGACTAAATTACAGGAGATTTTTCAGCACTATGAAGCCATTCTATAGGATACTGTAAGGGTGAATACATGACATCATGTATTTGTCAAAACACAAAGTACTTTACAGCACAAAGGACAATTTAGTATGTGCAGGTTTCAAGAAAAATTTTTAAGGGAATTCTTTGATTGTCCAGTGGTTAGAACTCCATGCTTCCACTGCAGGAAGCACAAGTTCAATCCCTGGTCAGGGAACTAAGATCCCGCAAGTTGCATGCTGTGGCCAAAATAATAATAATAAAATATATAATCACTTAAGAGTTAGGGCAATCCCAAAATGGAATGCAGAATATGGCAAAATCAATCTAACTATATTGCAAATGTATGAAACAACCTCACTGGAAGAGGTATGGGGAGGAGGTGCTGACCTAAGTACCTGGAAACGAGCAGAGTCTATAACACTAAATGCAAAGTGAACTGTGCACAAACACTGCACTCCAGTTGATAAAGCTATTTCCCACAGGGGTATGGGTTACAATTCTGATAACTGCTGTATATGTACCCCACAATGGCACAATTAAGTGAATGGATGGCAAGTTGTGGGAACCTCAAGTTTCTCATCGATGGAATAAAAATTTACAGATGAGCAAGAGAAAGAGGCTAGAATAAGGCACATGGTAATGGATTAGAGTGGGAGACATCACCTTGAACTCATGTTTGGCTTAATATAGAGAGTGATGGTTGGTTACCTGTAGAAATATTTACAGATATATGTATATACCATAGTTAGGCACACATCCCTTTCTTCACTCTGACAGCTGACAGACCCTAGAAACAATGACCCCAGTAGCCACACCTAACATCCATGTCTTGGTTTCTAATAACATTCTTCTACAAAAAGAACTAAATCTCCTTGTAGAAATGGCTGATTCTATGTCTAGGGCAAAAAATACGCAAGATGAACTTGGAATATCTTGTAGAACCAGAGAGTAAAGAAGTATTAAACACACACAAACACACGTGCACACATACAATTATGGGAGTATGTCAAACATACAAACAAAGGAGCCAATTGAAACAGCTTCCAAAGTTGGAACAATTCAGGCAATAAAATAAATACAGAAGAAATGAATTTTAACCCAAAGTACATAATAAATACGCACAGCCCACATCAGATCAGATCAGATCAGTCGCTTAGTCATGTCCGACTCTTTGCGACCCCATGAATCGCAGCACGCCAGGCCTCCCTGTCCATCACCAACTCCCAGAGTTCACTCAGACTCACGTCCATCGAGTCGGTGATGCCATCCAGCCATCTCATCCTCTGTTGTCCCCTTCTCCTCCTGCCCCCAATCCCTCCCAGCATCAGAGTCTTTTCCAATGAGTCAACTCTTCGCATGACGTGGCCAAAGTACTGGCCACATATATTTAAATAAATTATTGGCTAAATAAACAAGTGGGAGAAAGGAGATGAATGTCCCACACAGAAGAATTCCATTTAACTTATGTAGAAATACAAGGAGTTGGAGCACAAGTCCCCCCTCCTTAGGTGTGACAGAACCTGGCAGACACTATGCCAGCCAGGTGATCAAGATCAACATCAACAGTGATAAGTCCCGTTGATAAGAAGTCCCTTGACAGGATGTGATGAGAACTACCCTTCACCTCTGCGATTTTCCTCCCCCAAACTCACAATCCCAGTCTAATTATAAGAAAAACATCACACAAGTCCCATTTGAGGGGCGTTCTACAAAATACCTAACAGAACCTCACACAACTGTCAAAGTTATGAAAAACGAGAAGCACCTGAGAAACTACCATAGCCAAGAGGAATCTAAGGAGACATGACAACTAGATGTCACGTGGTATCTTGGGTGAATTCTGGAACAGAAAAGAAGGCTCTGTATAAAGACTAAGGAAACTGAATAAAGTATGAATTCTAGTTAAAATAATGTATTGATATTGGTTCATTAATTGTAACAAATGTACCATACTAATTTACGATGTTGCTAATAGGTAAAACTGGTTGCAGAGTATATGGAGTTCAGCCCAGTTCAGTCATTGTCATATCTGACTCTTTGCGACCCCATGGACTGCAGCACGCCAGGCTTCCCTGTCCTTCACCATCTCCCAGAGTATGCTCAGACTCATGTCCATCGAGTCAGTGATGCCATTCAACCATCTCATCCTCTGTCATCCCCTTCTCCTCCTGCCTTCAAGCTTTCCCAGCATCAGGGTCTTTTCCAAAGACTTGACTCTTCACATCAGGTGGCCGACATATTGGAGCTTTAGCATCAGTCCTTCCAGTGAATATTCAGGGTTGATTTCCTTTAGGATTGAGTTTAGGTTTAATCTCCTTGCAGTCCAAGGGATTCTCAAGAGTCTTCTCCAACACCACAGTTCAAAGGCATCAATTCTTTGGCGCTCAGCCTTCTTCACAGTCCAGGGGACCTTAGATCTGGGCAAAGAGAGGAAGCAACAGGGAGAGTCTTCTGTGTATGCGTGTCTGGCACTTAACTGAGGCTTCATTTCCATACCATGAAATGCGCAGATTTTCAGTGTCCAGCTCTGTCACTTTTGAAGGAAAGGCTGAAAATGAAGAAGTAAGTCCCTCCTTGAGCAGCAGGATGGAGGCTCCTGAAAGGAGGTAAGAGTATTGCTTACTCACACTCACGCCCACCAGGGCTGCTCAGAACTCAAGCTGGTACCGTAGAGGCAGCTGAGTACGATAGAGTCTTACTCATAACGGTTGGCTTGAGAATTTGTATTGCACTTTGCATGCTTTGTATGTTCTCCGTATCTCATTCTTTGCCCTCCTTGACTACTCTAAATTGCTTTAAGCAAGGCAATTTATAGTACAGTGTCAAGGATAAATAAACTAGTTCCTCTTTAGAATAATGAGTAAACTCAACTGACAGCTCTTCCACGTATTAAAGGCATCCTACTATCCCTCTCTGAAGTTTAACGTGAGAATAGTCTAGAAGTTTGAGACGTGACTGTCAACTAAATACTTTTAAAGTCTCAGGCTAGTTTGGGTGATGGTCTGTTTACCTAGATACACACACACACACACACCTGCACACACACACACACACACACACACACTTTCATTATCTAAACATCCATCCATATAAAAACTGCTTCTGGCATAAGATTACTAAATATGGAACCATCTGGGTTTGATGAAGAAATGGAATATTTTAGCTTAACAAAAGACACTTGTCTACCAGAGATAGTACATGTTATTTTTTTTAGTTGTAATATTTATAGTGTTATCATTATAGCAAGCATAATCATGTTTTAACACCCAATCAATGACTCATTTTCTTTTGACTTGGTAAAGAGCTGCCACACCCCATCACAAACAGGAGAAAAACCAGTTGACTAATTAGAACTGTTATGTGCAATATTAGCTCATGAGAACAGGAAAGCCATCTTTACCAGTCTGAAAATGCAACACCTTACCTGCTTGCCTTGAAACAGACTCGATTCAATTAATATTTGCAGAAATGAATAAAGCAGCTCTGTAAGTAATACTACTGACAAAGAAAACATAAAAGATATTAACAGATGGTTGACCACAGCAGCTCAGGACAAAAATATTCCTTAGCAGAAGCAAAAGATATTATTTAGGATTTTTCACATTTTGTTTGGAAGAAGCATTATTTCTTTACTTCACATCAAAGATAATATTTGGAATTTTCAAATATGAAGGGTAAAATACCTACTCTGTATCCTATGGTTTATTTAAAGTGAGTTTCCAACTTTTTACTTCAAAACTCCATTTGAGTGGATAAATGGAGAACATAAGAACCCCAATACTAACTACTCGTGCAAACCTGGCAAAACGAAAGAAGTAATACACTTAACTGTGATATATACTTGAAAACTAATGGATTTGAATTTTTCAAAAGAAACAGCTGAATCCGGTAAATGATTCATCTGAAAAATAACAGAATGCTATAAATTGTTCAGCTAAGATGCAGAATATTTGAAAATATATAAAATAAATTTGGCAGAAAAGTTTTGCCTGATGTATTGGTCAAAAATGCTAGAGTACATGGAAATGACCACGGGGTGAAGGTGAAAGTAATGTTCACGGTTTCCAAGAACTGCTTCTGAGTCTTGTTCTTCTTACTGGCAATTTAAACTTGGGCATGTTACTAAGCCCCTCTGAGACTCAATTTTCACATTTAGAAATAAGATGACTACTTACATCACAGAGCTTTTGCATGGATTGAATGGGATTATCTGATGGGGCTTTATGGATTCTATCATAAAACAAAATAAACCAATATTATAAGGAGCAATCAGTTCTGCTCTCCACTTTCTACCAGAACTGTCTATGAAAAACCTTAATTTCATTTTTCTATCCTGTCATGTTAGTTCTAAATCTAACTATAAAGTGACATTCCAGGAATAAATTCCCCAGTGAAAATTAATTTGTTGAGTACAGATTTCTTCAGCCTCTTATTTAGGCTAATTTATGCTCCTCGCCTTTTTAAAAATTTATTTCCTAAATCTGCCACACTTTCCTCTCTCGAATGCTCATTTTATATCTCAACACAAATCCTCAAGTTAAAATAAATACCACCATTAGTTAATTATGAGCTGCCAAGATAAAGGACAAATAATTAGAACTGGAAAAGTCCCTAACAGCCAATATTAAAAAGTATATGCCTAAAAGCCTTAAGTCAGATATGCCAGCTCTTCTTAAAGGTTAGCCCAATTAAATGCAAAAAAAAAAATAGGCAGATAAGAGTAGCTCTGAGTATCTGCACCGTTAGATTTCAAATTCAACATGGAAGTCAATGGTAGGGGGAAAGTACTGGAGGGGGAAAGAGGGTTTTTCTTTTTTTTAAAGCCTTCTCAATTTGATCTTTCCATCCAAGTGACATCACACAAGAGATTATGCAAGGGAAGGGTGGAGACACTCACTTTAGCTACTGAAATGACTATGGAAATCAGATGATCTTTGGGTGAACTAGTCTAATTGTCTCAGGTTTGCCTTGAAAGGAAAGCCCCTCTATTACTGCTTCCAGCATCACCCTCCCTTTAATAAATCTCCTTTTCTCCAGTGCACATCTGGATTTATTATAGAACCTCTAAAGATTATGACCAACCTAGATAGCATATTAAAAAGCAGAGACATTACTTTGCCAACAAAGGTCCATCTAGTCAAGGCTATGGTTTTTCCAGTGGTCATGTATGGATGTGAGAGTTGGACTGTGAAGAAAGCTGAGCACCGAAGAATTGATGCTTTTGAACTGTGGTGTTGGAGAAGACTCTTGAGAGTCCCTTGGACTGCAAGGAGATCCAACCAGTCCATTCTAAAGGAGATCAGTCTTGGGTGTTCTTTGGAAGGAATGATGCTAAAGCTGAAACTCCAGTTCTTTGGCCACCTCATGTGAAGAGTTGACTCATTGGAAAATACTCTGATGCTGGGAGGGATTGGGGGCAGGAGGAGAAGGGGACAACAGAGGATGAGATGGCTGGATAGCATCACCGACTCGATGGACGTGAGTCTGAGTGAAATCCGGGAGTTTGTGATGGACGGGGAGGCCTGGTGTGCTGCAATTCATGGGGTCGCAAAGAGTCGGACATGACTGAGCAACTGAACTGAACTGAACTGAACTGAACTGAAAGATCAGTCAAGGAAGCCCTAGGCTTCCTCCCCCTTTTTTTAAGATGAGGAAAGAAAACCTGAAAACAAAAGCCTATCATGAATATGATAGGTCGCCAAGGTCGTCTGGCTGGTAAGCGGGCCACCCACTAGAATAGAGGCCAGGTCATTCCCACAACATCATATTAGAAACATATTTTGAGTCATAGATTTCATAGACTGCAACAAGGTCCCACAGCCCGTAAATGATAGAGCCTGCCCTGTTTATTCATTCCTGAAGTTCAGTTATTAAATGATGACTTTCTCTTACTTACGACTTTACTTCCTATTAAAATGAAAGATAACATGTTTTTAATCATTTACATTGTAATGTCAATGAATTTAAGATAATCTTCCTGAAAACAGTCTTACAGTAAAGGAAGAAGGACACAACCACTAGGCAGTAAATTTGTTGCTGTTGTTCAGTTGTTAAGTCGTGTCTGACTCTGTGATCCCATGAACTGCATCACGTCAGGCTTCCCTGTCTTTCACTATCTCCCAGAGTTTGCTCTCATGTCCATTAAGGCAGTGATGCCATCCAACCATCTCATCCTCTGTTGTCCCCTTCTCCTCCTGCCCTGAATCTTTCCCATCATCAGGGTCTTTTCCAATGAGTCGGCTCTTTGTATCAGGTGGTCAAAGTATTAGAGCTTTAGCTTCAGCATCAGTCCTTCCAATGAGTATTCAGGATTGACTGGTTGGATCTTCTTTCAGTCCAAGGGACTCTCGAGAGTCTTCTCCAACCCCTCAGTTCAAAAGCATCAATTCTTCAGGCCTCAGCCTTCTTTATGGTCCAGCTCTAACATCTATACATGATTACTGGAAAAACCATAGCTTTGACTAGACAGACCTTTGTCAGCAAAGTAGTGTCTCTGCTTTTTAATATGCTGTCTAGGTTTGTCATAGCTTTCCTTCCAAAGGGCAAGTGGCTTTTAATTTCATGGCTGCAGTCACCATGTGCAGTGATTTTGGAGCCCAAGAAAATAGTCTGCCACTGTTTACATTGTTTCCCCATCTATTTGCCATGAAGTGATGGGACCTGGTGCCATGATCTTGGCTTTTTAAATGTTGTGTTTTAAGCCAGCTTTTTCACTCTCCTCTTTTACCTTCATCAAGAAGCTCTTTAGTTTCTCTTCACTTTCTGCCATAAGGGTGGCAGAAAACTGGTTCAAAATTGGGAAAGGAGTATGTCAAGGCTGTATATTGTCACCCTGCTTATTTAACTTATATGCAGAGTACATCATGGGAAATGCCAGGCTGGATGAAGCACAAGCTGGAATCAAGACTGCCAGGAGAAATATCAATAATCTCAGATATGCAGATGACACCACCCTTATGACAGACAGAAGAAGCAAGAACTATAATTCTACAGCCTCCAGAATGAAAACCACAATCACAGAAACTAATCAAAATTATCACATGGATCACAGCCTTGTGTAACAAGGAAGCTATGAGCCATGCTGTGCAGGGCCACCCAAGATGGATGGGTGGAGACTTCTGACAAAATGTGGTCCCCTGGAAAAGGGAATGGCAACCATTTCAGTGTTCTTGCCTCAAGAACCCCATAAGCAGTATGAAAAGACAGTAAAGAAATGTATTGAAAACACGTATTCAACTGCAAACAGGAGACAGTTGTTGCCATCAAAGGACTTCCAATTATGTGGATGCCTCCATTCTCCTCCTATAATGCATAGGGTTCCTTTACCTTCTCTTTCTCTCTTACCTAATTTAAATGGATGATGGCGTCCTATTCCTCTTTCCCCACCTATGCAAATATCTGTTGGAATGAATGAATAAATGAATATTCTTGCCCTCCACAAGTCTTTCCACAGTTTGCCCCAAGGATTCTTTCAAAAAGGAAAAATCCTTCTGTGATCATTTTATCCTCAACCATAAAGTGATGCTTTAGAGACCAAATCACACTCTGGTCTCCTTTTTTCTCAGCTTTTACGCAGTGGAACAGATTTCCAAAATGCCAGTGCTGACTAAGAAAAACCTGGTGAAAATTTATTGGCCTGAACTTTTAAGCAGAGGCAGGAATCCTGGCTTTCATTCCTTGTTCCATCAAGACATGTGTGAGCCTGTCGCTCTGAATGTTATCTGCCGCTGGAAAAGCCCTCACTTCTTCCCAGTACAGCAAGCATCTCCACTCCCAAAGAAGTGAACAATTACTGTGCAAACAAAGTAATATTATTGTACATAATAAAAAATTAAAATTACAGAGAAGAATGGCAGTAATGTGTGATTACTCCCTTTGAAGACTTTTATGACCCGGGCATTAATGCCTTTTTCCATCATGATACTCTTTTAATTCACAGTTTCAAAAAACTGTGTGCTGGGTTGCTCAGTCATGTCCAACTCTTTGTGGCCCCATGGACTGTAGCCTGCCAGGCTCCTCTGCCCAGGGAATTTTCCAGGAAAAAAAAAAACAAAAACCTACATGAATATAATTCATAACCATGAAAAAGAATCAAAATTTCATCAATGATAGAAGAGAAGTTTTTTTTTTTCTTTTTTTGGCCATGCTGCATGCTGTATGTGGGATCTGAGTTCTCTGACCAGGGATTGAACCCGAGCCCCCTGCAGTGGAAGCGAGGAGTCTTAATAACTGGACCACCAGGGAAGTCCCAAGAAGAGCAGGTTTTTAATACAGGCAGAGTCATACTACATTAATGCACTTAATTTGGGCTATGTACTTTTGAAATGCACGGCACCAGAAGATGCTGCCAACTGGTCTACAGGGCCAGTTTGTGCATCACTCTCCTGACAGCCAGGTCCTGGACCCCTGAGTGCAGACAGGATGAAGAGGCCACCCAGGCTGCAGGGACCACAAGAGTCCACCCTTACGAAGCTGGCAGCAAGGCCAGGGGACAGGATTACAGAAAGGTGCTGAGATACGGGTAGGCACAAGCCAGCAAAGGCCTGTTGGCCAGCTTGCCAGGGACAGCACCTGTCACAGAGGCTTCCTGGAAGAGAACAGGTAAGAGGTAGACAGGTGAGGAAGAGGAGGAAGAGACAGGTGACCCTGGCAGAGGGAGAAAGCAAGTGGGATGGGGTTCCCACCTCACCTGCACTGGGATCTTGGTTGAAGAAGCAGGGGTGGGGTGGGGACAAGAGATGGGACCAGAGAGGGGACCCCTGAGCTTTATCTTAAGCTGTACCCCAAAGGCTGTGGGGGTGACTAGATCAGGTTGGGATTTTGGAAACACTCTAGCCACATGGATGGGGCTCTGAAACTCCCGTGGGGAGGGAGAGCTGGAGGTGAGGGATCAGAGGAGAAGACCCCATCCCAGGAACTGGAGACAGGGCTTTGCTCCAGCCTCCCTACCTGAGACGATATTGCCTCTGACTGAGACCTGTGGCTCAAGATCTCTGTACTGCAGTCTCTCGACCTCCCTTCCCGAGTTACTGCAAGGACTGAACTCCAGCTCAGCAAGGATCCGGTGTGCAGTAAGAACTTGAGACAAGCAGCTGATGGGAGCAACGGCAGCATGGAGGCCATATGACTTTGGGAGTCACCGTGACCTTGGACTGGGACAAGGAGCAACTTCTCTGACCTCAGTTTCTTCCTCTATAATGCGAAGCAATGAAGATAATACATCCCACCCCATAAAGTTACTGCCAGGATCAGCTGTTGGAGATAAAATGCATACGTCACCTGGCCCTTGACTGAGAGCTATTTGAGTAGCAGAAGTAGTAATACCAGCAGCACTAGTAGAGGGATCATAGTAGTACTAATACTCGTAGTAGCAGGAATTTGAGTGACAAGAGACCAAAGTGTCTCGTGCTATAATACAGGTGAGACATTGTAAGGTGCTGGACTAAAGTGGTGGCAGTGAGAAGCCACGCAGTCAGACTCCAGGGCTCGAAGGAGCAGGCATCAACAAGGTCTCCTGACTGCTGGGTGTGACCCACAGGGAGAGGTCAGAGAAGGGAGCCAGTATGATTTTGGCTGGGACACCTGCCGACAGTGTGCCCACCATCCAGAGGCAACTGAGGAAGAGGGCGGGTTTGCAGAGGATGACAACAAACTCAGCTTCAGAGCAGCTGAAGGTGAGGCTCCCACCAGGCATCTGAATATGTCTGGTACTCCGAAAACAGATCAGGGCTAACAATGGAGATTGAAGAGTTGTCAGTATGTGAACAGTGACTGAAACCACAGGAATATTCATATCACCCAGAAAGAGGATGTAGCAGTGGGAAGAAAAATAGAGAGAATAGAGTAGGGACCCAAAGACAGACCTGGTGTGACATCACTGAAGAGGAAGGCAGAGGAAGAAAATGCAGAGAGGAGGCTGGAAGCGTCACTAGTGATTAGGATGAAACGCAGGAGAGATCTGCTTAGAGCAAAGGGGTTCCCAAGGAAATGCAGAAGGGCACCGAAGGCCTCAGAAGGTCAAGGAAATAGAGACCCAAACAAACCCACTGGATTGAGAAGCAAAGAGATCCTCAGGGAAACTGTGGCAGAAGCTGACATCAGATGGTGATGGATAAACAGTGGTGTCATGGAGGAGAAAGATCTGGAAAAACAGTAAGGGAAGGAGAAGATAGGGCCACCATCAAAGGAAGTACAGGATTGAAAAAGGAAAGCATTTTTGTGGTAGGGGTTGTTGGTAACAAAAAGAAACACTGCAACTTGTGTGTGTGCTGGAGTGAAAAGGGGAGGCTGAAAAAGCAGCCCAGAGAGGAGAGTAGTTAAGAGCCTGCTTGGGAGGGCAGTTAGCCTGGCTTGAACACGGGAGGCTGCGAGGGGCAGTTCAGGTAACAAGAAATGTACCTTGCAAAGCCAGGTGAATGTGTGAAATAGCCAAGTGCAGGAGACAAGAGACAGGAGAGTGGACTACAAAACGCAATCATGCACATGGTGTGCAGACCACATGGAAAATGAAACAGACTCCACTGTGCTCTCCATCTAGAAAGAGGACGGCTGTGAGGTGAGCAAGGGTACCCTAGGAAGCCAGCTTGTTTCAATGGTGGGAGAAAAACAGAAGATACTGGAAGCAAACAGTTGCCAGAGATGAGAAGAGCAGGTAGGTTAGTGTGGTGAGGGACACAGTAGAAGCAAAGGAAAAGAGTGAACAGGACCCTGGAGGAAGAAGTTCAATTTTCAAAAGAATTCTCTCAATCTAAGCTTAAAAATCAATTAGCTGCAGCTATTTGCAGTCTTTAAGTTCCTATTTCAAGCAAATAAGTCAATGAAGGTAGGTGTATATCCAAAAATGTTGAAATCAAACAGTAAAGATGCAAGAGTTTGATATGGATGACTGTTTAACAAAACCCTAGATTAGTATTTTTCCATAGCCAGAAGTATGATAAAGGAGCATCGCTAAATAATCCAGGACTAAAACAACAATGACTTTTCAAAAGTTTTCTGAAGGTCGATTCTTTTTCATTCATTCACATTAGTGCTTCATGTTTGAGCCCTACTAGGGACACAGACGAAGAAAATTAAAATCAACCATGCCTTCAAACTGTTGATGCCAAAGACCCTGAAGATGGGAAAGACTGAAGACAAAGGGAGACAGGGGCAGCAGAGGATGAGGTGGCTAGGTAGCATCACCGACTTAATGGACATGAATTTAGCAAACTCAGAGAGACAGTGGAGGACAGAGGATCCTGGCATGCTGCAGTCCATAGGGTCGCAAAGAGTCGAACACAACTGAGTGACTGAACAACAGCAACTTCTCTCCCCATAAATGAAAATTCACAAGGACTTCCAGAATAAGGAAGGTGCTAGAAAAAACAGGGAAGGGGATGATATTTGCTCATGTTCAAGTTCAAAGACACACCAACACCTCTGACCCCATATCCATCTCCAAACTCTACCACCAACTAGATGTGAAGACTTCATTTTCTTCCTCGCTTCTGCCCTCCTGTATCATAGAGAATGACCAACAGTTAATGGCTAGTTATGGTTCCAACTGGGGCTTCCCAGGAGGCTCAGTAGTAAAGAGTCCATCTTCCAATGGAGGAGACGCAGCAGGAAGATCCCCTGGAAGAGGAAATGGCAACTCACCCCAGTATTCTTGCCTGGAAAATCCCATGGACAGAGGAGCCTGGTGAGCTACAGTCCATGGGGTCACAGAGAGTCAGACACAACTGACTGACCGAGCACGCACGCATGCGTGGTTCAAACTACACCAACTAAGTTCCAGCTCCATGGTCTGACCCATTCAGATCTCCAAACGACCCCGCCAAGTGGCCAGGATGATTCCCTTAAACACAGGGGAAAGTGGGGCTCAGAAATTAATAAGGAAGTTGCCCCATCTCAGCACTACTCAGTGCAGGGACCAATGTAGCTTTCAGGCTCACCTCACTTCAAAGCATTTATTCTTTTACCCACTGCCTCCACGTCAGATTTCCCTAACCATTATTCCAAAGGGAACTTGTTAAGCACAGTTTTCTTTTCAGCCTTTGGCAATTTCGAATTCTTTTATTCATAGAATTTTAAACGTGTTTAATTTATTCCATAATATTTTACAGACTGAGTTTATGGTGTTTTCTTTAAGCAGCTCTTTTTTTTTTTTAGTTGGAGTATAGTTGTGTTATAGTGCTGTGTTAGTTTCTGCTACACAGCAAAGTGAAACCAGTTACATGGATACATATATCCCCTGTCCTTGGATTTCCTTCCCATTTAGGTGATCACAGAGCACTGAGTAGAGTTCCCCGTGCTATACAGTAGGTTCTCATTAGTTGTCTATTTTATACGTTAGGGGCTCCCCTGGTGGCTCAGACAGTAAAGAATCTGCCTGCAACACGGGAGACCCGGGTTTGACCCCTGGGTCAGGAAGATCCCCTGGAGAAGGGAATGGCAACCCACTTCATAGTAGGGTATATTTGTCAATCCCAATCTCCCAATTCATCCCATCCCCTCTTCCTCCTTGGTATCTGTTTTAAGCAGTTTTGTTGAAAATCCAATTCATTCTCAAATAGCTACATAAATAGGGATTCACCACATTATCTGCCTGGCGTGCTGCGATTCATGGGGTCACAAAGAGTCGGACACGACTGAGAACTGAACTGAACTGAACTGAACATTATCCGCAAACCATCTTCTAGACAGCAGTTTCTACCTTCCAGCAAAGCAGGCTAATTTGATGTTGTAGAGTGGGAGTTGAGAACAAAGTAAGGACCTGAACTGAAAAGAAGAGGCCTGATCCAGGAACAAACCCACCGACACCTGTGTCCCTCTACATGCAACATCAGTCAACCCAAAAATTACCACAGCTGCATCCGAGAGCAGGCAACCTACAGGGGTTCACAGAGAGTGTCAGGTACTGTCCCATCTCAGGAAGCAGTGGTTAGGGTACGTCTGGCTTTCTGGACACAGCCGTGCTCTGCTGTGTCCCAGCTGAGGGGCCTCAGGCATCTTCTAGACTTCTCTGAGCCTCAGTTTCCACATCCATTAAATGGGAATATCAGAGGTTGTTACTAAGATTACGAAATGGGACTATCAGAGGTTGTTACTAGGATTACATGAACCATACCTGTTACAGAAAGTACTTAATAAATTTTAGCTTTGTCTGTTAAATATGTTTAAATGTTTCCCTTTCTGGAGTAGTACATTTTTAATGGCAGGTCACAACCCCCAAATGTGTGATGAAATTAATTTAGAGAGTCACAGCCAGAAATTCTGGTAAATTAAATAGAATATTGTATTTAAATATTAATAAAGTCATATTTTGTATTAGGGGCTTCCCAGATGGTGCTAGTGGTAAAGAACCTACCTGCCAATGCAGGAGACTTAAGAGATGTGGGTTCGATTCCTAGGTCAGGTAGATCCCCTGGAAGAGGGCATGGCAACCCAGTCTAGTACTCTTGCTTGGAGAGTCCCATGGACAGAGGAGCCTGGCAGGCTATAGTCCATGGGGCCGCAAAGAGTCAGACACGACTGAAGCAACTTGGCACGCATGCATGCATTTTATATTGACTTGGTAATTTTTCTTTTGCGTACATGGTAACATTAACTGGTCTTTGTGAATCTCTGCATCCATCCATGTGTCAGTGTAGGTATCAGGAAGCAAGGGAATTTCTTTCTAGGGCCACAATCAAAATATTTTTGAGAACCACTGATTTACAGAATGAAGATGGTAGGGAATAAGGGAAGATGAAAAAGTGTAATGTGCCAGAAACCACTTTTTAAAACACAGACATGTTGAGGTTTGACAGAAAACAACAAAATTCTGTAAAGCCTTTATCCTTCAATTAAAAAAAAAAAAATAAGTTTTTAAAAAATGCAGACTGATGCTGGAAAAGAAAAGTCCTTCTGAATGGACAGTCAGGATCACCAGGGGATGCCCCCCGTGTACAAGTCTGTTTATGCCTAGGCTGCTGTGGGGGTTTCAGTAATCCGAGATTAACGACGGGCTTTTATTTCCAAAGTAAATCAAATTGTACTAGAAGTACTGATGTTATCTTGATGCTGGGCAAGATGAGAAAAATTGACATGACTTACCAAGTAAGTCCTCTTGCAATACTTATCAAAGTAGACATTATGCCAGATATCAAATGCTCTTTAAAACCATCAGGGTTTGGGAGAGATATGAAAATGTCTTAAAACAGAAATCCTTACATGTTGATGCAGAGTTAACCTTGCAGTTCCAGGATAATCAAATTCCTAGGTGAAAATGTAACTACCTGTACAAGTAGATGAAATGGAAAACAACTATAAACATAATCATTTTAGAATCTATAAAGACATTTATGTTTATATCCAAAAGGCTGTGCTGTTCAATGATACTATGCTTAGACTGTGTAAGAGGGGTCACAGCCCTGGGCTACTCCTGCCACAGGCATTTTCCTGCAGAGTACCAGGTGGACTTACCCATCCAGGACCGGTAAGTCTCCATCTGGTTTTAGGCTACACTTCAAGTCCCCAGCATCCCCTGATCAAATACGCAGACACTTCCAAGGCATGAACCAGCTCTTTCCAGGTCTGGCTTCCTTGGTTGGAGCCAGAGGCACGGTTAGGGGGTGGCGGAGGGTGTGGACAGACTGGACGTGCAAGTGGACACAATGCCCTTCACCAGGTAGGATGGTATCACAGGTAAACAGCCAAAGGAAGCAGGCCCTGGGCCAGGGCAAGGTTCTTTTGATCAGTTCTGAGCTCTGGGAGATCTGGGAATTCACGGTTCAAACCTCCCTTTCTGGGTCATTATGAATGTAACAGTTGTCAAGGTAAGAGGGTAGAACACATTTTAAAGAGACACTCAATAGCTTGATTCATGACTTTTAAATATTCAGACACATGCTGTGAGGCCTCTGTCTGTTTTCTTACACAGGACACTGCAGAGTTAGAAGCAGGTTTGGTGGTTAGAACACGGACTCAGAGTCCATGCCATCCACCCAGTGCCATCCACCAGCTACGGAGCTTGGGAAAGCCTTTTAATTTTGCTGTGTCTCCCAGTTTCCTCATCTATAAGATGAGAGGATAACAGCACCCTGTTCATATGTGTTGTTGTAAAGACTAATGAATCAGTGCACACAGAGGGCCTAGAAAAACACCTGGGACCTAATACAAGTCCTCCATAAATTCTCTTTGTGTTATTCTCTATACAAAACTGAGTGGCCACTGCAAACTTCTAGATAAAACCATAGCCGGGAAGTTATTCTGTGTATTTCTTTATCCTCACTCCTTTCTAATTTAAAATATCACACTTTATGGCACTCTAAAAGACCACTATTTCCTATTCTGAAAAGGACAGATCATCTAACTGCTGACCTGACTGATACAAGTTTTTCTGAAATTACTTATGTGTTCATCTAGAAGGCACCCAACCTGGCAGACAGCTCAAGCCTCTGGCCGAGCTGAAGTCTGGCAAGTTGGCTTTCCATGTCAATTTCACACACACACCATTTGAACATTTACTAACCTTCATATTCAGGAGATTCAGAGCTACAAACCAGCTAGGTCCTTCTCAATTTACACACCAGAGGCTGAAATACTTGAAACTATCAGTGAGGAGAGGCTATCAGACCAGAGAGCTGAAGCTAAAAATAGAGCCCTACTAGTGGAGAAAGAGATGGAAGAAGACAGTCCTTTATATGGCTACTTATTAGTCCACAGGCTTTTTATTATTCAGTGAAGGTGTAGCATCAGCATAGTATTTATAAATTGCCAACATGACTTATAGCTCTTCAACCTAACAAGACAGAACAAGCAAATGAATAGAAATGCCTGCCACACTTTAATAACAAGCCGGCAGCATGGAGCACCTTGTGTCATTTTACCACAAAACCTCTCAGATCTTTAGCTGTTCGCTATATGTGGAGGTCTGAAATGTGAGAAGCACAAGGGAAAGATTCAAGGTCATATTTACCCTTTAAAACAGGTACCTAATCTACATGTTTAATACAATGAGCATTCAATCTTCCATTTTTTTTTTACCAGTTACTCAGAAGAATTTTGAAAATACATGATTTACCAACCTTGCTAAGAGGCTGGAACTCTTACCCAAGCTATATGTAATTGGTCTGCCATAAAAGGAGCATTACTAAAGCATGGTTAATTTCAACAGTAGTTTCTCTATTAACCCAAATCTTCTCTAAACCCAAAAGGGAGCATAAAGACTACTATGAAATAAATGAAAACTAATTGGATTCTACAGAGGCAAGACTGAGTCTTCCATCCACCCCCACAGCAATCCTGTCGAAATAAAATATATTGTTTCTTTAAAGAGTTTTGCCAACTTTCTATTTAAAAAACACCATAAACACTTTGGATTTGGGCCAGTTTTTATTTACGCAATTAAAATGCTTTTATAAGAGCTGGGCTGGAGGAACAATATATTTTTACAAGCCCATTAGTCATATAGTCAAGCCTCATTATATCATAATCATTCATCAGGAGTCCGTAATGAGAACGCTGTTTCCTCGCTCGATGAGAATATTAAGGAAAATAGGTATTCACAATAGGCCATAAAATGTGTGAAATCCAAACCAGAGGAAAAGCCAGTGGGTTCATCTGGCTTTCATTTTTGTTGAAGAGGGTAACAGCCGGATAAACGCAAACCCAGCTTTAACTCAGAAGCCATATCCTTAATTATTAACCCTCTTCATCCTTCCACCCTTTCCAAACTCCACTCCCTTAAGAGAAGTAGAATACTTCATTTATAATTACTGCCATTAAGAAGACTCCTGGGGGAGCATTTTAGCTTAGGTCATTTTTCGGTAAGCACAGTTTTGTTACAGTTTGTTCTTAATATTTCTCCAAAAATACATCAACCATTTCTCCTTACGCGGCAGACTTGCGTACAGGCTTTGCCCCTGAACTGTGGGAAGTAAATGAAGCGGCGGAGGGGGAGCTGGGGAATTCCCAGCACACCCGCAGGCTCCCTTCCTCCACCCCGCACCCTTCCAGGTTGCCCAAGGCTCTCATTCTGCGCCCATCAACGGGAGTAACTGAAACTGGGTAGGAAGAAAGAAACCTGCTTCAACAAAGCTCAACGCGTGCAGCTTTGGTAAGGTAAGGACAAATCGTGGGGACACGCGTCGGGGCTGGCTGGAACAGGGAAAGCATTCAGCTTATGGTTTTGTGATATTATTTCAAGAACGCAGGGGGCCTCTGGGATCCCCAGAACCTCTCCTCTCGGTGAAGCGGCTTTCAGTCTCTTCCCTGCTCCCTTTCCACAAAACTCGGTGTTGCCAGGATCCTAGCAAGGAGTCCTGTTCTTGGGCGCAGCTGGGTGAGCCCCTCCGAGCCCCACTTTGGGAAGCTGCCCCTGAAGCCGAGGAGAGCCCGGGGTTGGGAGAAAGGCAGTGCGCTGAGCAAGACCCGACCTACGCACAATCATCACGGGGCCCCCAGCTCTCTGGGCACCAGGCAGCTGAATCTAAGCAGGGTAAGCCCTGGCACCTGAGGGCACCCTGGGGAGAGAACGCGCCGCGTCTCGCTCCCAGCCCTCGGTCCCCAGGAACCAGGGCGGCGCGCAGCTGGGAGCCGGAGCCCTGGAGAATTCCTGTGTTAGCACAACCAGGTGCGCGAGCCTGCCCCCCGCCCCGCGACCCTCCCGACCCCGCGCCCAGGTACCTCGCAGCCATACAGCTGTCCCAGCTGCTCCACGATCCACTCCTCCAGCACGAGCCGTTTCCGAAGCTCCTTGCGATCGTATTTTACCGTCACTTTTCCCTGCTGGTGGCGCCGCTGTTGCTGCTGCTGCTGCTGCTGAACGTGCCCGGCGGGAGCCGCGGTGGCCACGGGCGCCGAGTCCTCCCGGGAGGAGCCCGAGCCGCTGCTCGAGCCCGGGCTGCCGCTGGCACCGCCCCGGGGACTCTGGAAGAAAACCCGCGCACCGCTGCCCGCGGCCCCGCCGGCCGCCTCGCTGCTGCCCGTCGCCACCGACATGTCCCCGCGCGCGTAGGAGCCGAAGTGCGGCCCGGAGGAGGGCAGGCGGAGCGCCGGGCGCCGCTACCACCTCGGGCCGGGCAGCGGCATGCGAGGGCTTCGCCGGCACCTGCTCCTCGCAGCCGCCAGCTCCGGGGAGGTCTGGAGGAGCGCGGGCGGGGGAGGGTGGGGAGGAGGCAGGGGCGGGGACGCAGCCTTAAAGACGCCGCCGAGGACCCTCTCGGTCCAACCGGGGAGGCGGATCCCTCGCCTGGTAGGCAGCAGCCAGGGGCGTGGGAGCTGCGCGCGGCGGAGCGAATGTGGGCGCGCAGACGACGCGGGCGCCGGGGTGTGGACACCGGGAGGACTGGCGAGGGTCTGCTGCCAGGGATGGTCCTCTGCGCGGATGACCGTGCTCTGTCTTCCGGGACACAAGGATTGCTCTTCTCCCGCCGTCCCGAAGCGCAGGAAACCCACCGTCGCCCGCGGCCTTGGCCAGCGCTACCGGGGGACTGGCGACCGCCGGGGGGGCAGGCGACGCGGGAAGGGACGGAGCCGCAGGTCCCTGGCAAAGGTTTTTCCTCTCCCTCCCGCCTCCTGGGAGGGCGGGGACATGTCTCCTCCCTTCCTGGCCCCACCCCACCGCTCCAAACACCCATCCCTATTCATGCAGCTTTCTCCCTCGGTTTGTGAGAAAATTGACTAGGCGATGTTTGTGCCATGAGGCAATCCCGCGCTTGAAAAATACTCTCCAGACCAGTTTTTCTCCTCTTACACCGTGTCTTGTTTCTTCATAGGCAGAGCATGAAGGTATCTTTATATCTAAAGGTCGGAAGACTCGCTGTCTCTTGGGCAAGAGACTGGGAACGCAAATCTTTCTCTGTGAGTTCCTGCTGGTTCCCGGTCTTCCATTTCTGGTATTGTAGTATTCCCTGCATGGCCCGCCTTTCCTCTCTCAATACCATTGCCAGACAACCTCCTTTTAGCTAGGAAAATAACGGCAGAGACTACTTTTAAAACTTTACACAGCCAGTTCAGTTCAGTCGCTCAGTCATGTCCGACTCTTTGCGACCCCATGAACCGCAACACACCAGGCCTCCCTGTCCATCACCAGCTCCCGGAGTCCACCCAAACCCATGTCCATTGAGCCGGTGATACCATCCAACCATCTCATCCTCTGTCATCCCCTTCTCCTCCTGCCCTCAATCTTTCCCAGCATCAGTGTCTTTTCAAAAGAGTCAGATCTTCACATCAGGTGGCCAAAGTACTGGAGTTTCAGCTTCAACATCAGTCCTTCCAATGAACACCCAGGACTGATCTCCTTTAGGATGGACTGGTTGGATCTCCTTGCAGTCCAAGGGACTCTCAAGAGTCTTCTCCAACATCACAGTTCAAAAGCATCAATTCTTCTGCGCTCAGCATTCTTTAAGTCCAACTCTCACATCCATGCATGACCACAGGAAAAAACCATAGCCTTGACTAGACGGACCTTTGTTAACAAAGTAATGTCTCTGCTTTTTAATATGCTGTCTAGGTTGGTCAGGAAGGAAACTTATGACCAACCTATACATCCAGGAAAAGTTATAAATGAATGAGTTTCTTATAAGGTTTAGGGCAAGGAGATGGAGCAGAAGTTATAAGCAGAAAACTGCGTGTGTATGTGTATAAAATTATTGGGAGACGTATATTTATGTGGTATTGGTACATAACAATACATTTCTGTTCAGACCATTGAAAAAAATCATAAAGATACTCAAACACAAGTAAGTTGCTTGTACAAAATTCTTTTAAATGCTACTGGGCACTTCTCAAGGTGGCTCAGTGGTAAAGAATCTGGCTGCCAATGCAGGAGACAAAGGAAACTTGGGTTCAATCCCTGGGCTGGGGAGATCCTCTGGAGAAGGAAATGGCAACCCACTCAAGTATTCTTGCCTGAAAAATCTCATGGATAGAGGAGCCTGGTGGACAGTCCATTGGGCCACAAAGAGTTGGACAGCACAGCAGCAAAGGTTACTAGCAACTACCCGAGTTTCTCAGAGATAAAGAATCAAGTCAATTTCCTCTGAACCCTTTCTTCAATGGAGAGGATTCTAGCTAGGCCCTTAGACTCACAGCTATAAAGACTTAAAGACACTGGAAATAAAAGTGGCCAGAGCTTTGTACTGACTCTTCTGGCTTTGCCTCTGGTTCCGTGGTTTCCTCTACCCAGGTTTGTGTCTGCTTTATTCTTTCGTTTGGGGTTTTCCAGCCGGAACATGACTGTGAAGGGATTTTCCTAAAGCATTCCATGCCTGATGTTCAACACTGGGACATGTCTGGCCTTGCAGAATGAAAAGAAAGATCTAGTGGGGATTGTGTGGGAAAAAAAGGTGACTGGTATAGGTCTTGATGCATGCATGCTCAGTCGCTTCAGTTCTGTCCAACTCTGTGACCTCATGGACTAGTCTGCCAGGCTCCTCTGTCCATGGGATTATCTGGTCAAGAATATTAGAGTGGGTTGCTATTTCCCCTTCCAGGGGATCTTTCCAACCCAAGGATTGAAACTACATCTCCTGCTTCTCCTGCATTGGCAGGGGGATTCTTTACCACTGTGCCACCTGGAAAGTCCCTAGGTCTTGGACCCTTCTCATAATTAGAAGGGGTTGAGGCTAAAATCCCTGCCCCCTGGAAGAGGCCAACTGTCCTTAAGGTGGTAGGTTTCCTACCCAGCTACTCATGGAGAAGGGAGACAAAGCTACCCTGACTTGCTCCTAGAGACTGTTGAGAATTCTCCCCATGACCTCCACCCCCACCTGCCTTAGGGGGTAGATCATTTTAAACCCTGTGCTCATAACCAAGAGGGCAAGCACATCAACAAAAAGGAGCTTTGTCAGCCAGGCTGAGGAGGCAGAGGAGGGTAGGCAGTGATCAACAAGACTCTCCCCCCAACCCAGAGAGAGACTAAGCTTGTCTCCCGCTAGACATCTGGCACTTATTCAAGTTAGCGAGCACCAGCTTTAACCAACTGGACTAACCAAGAGAATTTCGTTCAAAACAAAAACAGCTAAAATTGTACTTCATGACGGAGAAACTATATAAAACCTCAGCCTCATTCTGGCACTGGGGCCTGGCTATTCCCATTTATTTTGAAAACTATGCCTGGGATCAGGAGTGTGGCAAAGAGTGGGAAATTCCAACTCCTTATTTTGAGTCTTTGGACAATGAATTCAGTCATTCGAGAATAACTTCAAAGGATTTATAAAAATTCGCTAAGTTCTTTCTGAGAATTTCTTGTGCCAGTTTTTTCTCACTGTATAAGATGCTTTTTCCTTTATGCTTAAAATTCAGCTTTCACTTTCATGACTTCAAAAGTGACAAGTACTAAGAGACATTTAAGAAGAAATTTAGAGTTTTCTCATCCTAACTTGTAGAAAAATAGCCAGGGAGGAGTCAGCCTCCTTCCAGAGGTACACTGACCTTCAGATGCCCAAATGAGTCACCTTGACTTGGAATTATAAGTTGAACTAAACAATAGTCTCCTCTTTCTATAAATCCTATAGCTCTACCCAGAACATAATTTACCTTTTTTTTTTTTTAACTTAAGAATATACCATGGACATCTTTTTGTTGTTGTTTTTCCACACTGTGGGCCATGCGGGATCTTAATTCCCTGCCTAGGGATCGAATCTGTATCCCCTGCATTGAGAGCTGGGAGTCTTAACCATTGGACTTCCAGAGAAGTCCCCAGGATATAATTTACATTCAAGGTGAACTGCACAGCCCCATTCCCACCACAAATACACACACACACACACAACTCTCCATGTTTGAATAATCAAAACTCAATGTTCAAATCTTGATGGATCATAGAATTACTATTTTTTGCAGATTTCAAATACTGAAGACAAAGTATTTGGGAGCAAGGGAATCATTTCCAGGCCAGAAACCATTTACACAGATGAATATTTAAATTCATTATCTACAAGACTTATGCATAAATTTGTTCAGGGCAAACCCTTTCTTTTCTAATGTAAATAATTTTTTAATGGCGGTTAATCAAAAACAATTAATCAGTTCAGTTCAGTCTCTCAGTCGTGTCCGACTCTTTGTGACCCCAAGGACCACAGCACGTCAGGCCTCCTTGTTCATCACCAACTCCCTGGGAGCTTACTCAAACTCATGTGCATCAAGTCAGTGAGGCCATCCAACCATCTCATCCTCTGCTGTCCCCTTCTCCTCCTGCCCTCAATCTTTCCCAGCATCAGGGTCTTTTCAAATGAGTCAGTTCTTTGCATCAGGTAGCCAAAGTATTGGAGCTTCAGCTTCAGCATCAGTCCTTCCAATGAACATTCAGGACTGATTTCCTTTAGGAGTGACTGGTTGGGTCTCCTCTCAGCCCAAGGGACTCTCAAGAGTCTTCTCCAAACCACAGTTCAAAAGCACCAACTCTTTGGCGCTCAGCTTTCTTTATAATCCAAATCTCACATCCATACATGACTACTGGAAAAATCCTAGCTAAAGATTGTTAGAAAAGGGTGAAAATCAAGGGTCCCAGGGCTTTCTTCATTCTTGGAGGAAAGAAGGACTGAAATACAAATGTTCATACTTAGACCCAATTTCCTTATTTTTTAAAGGCTAATTGTCGCAATAATTATGCAATACTTGGGAATCGACCTTGAGACTGTGATAATTACAGCCCCTAAAACTACAGACCTCAACAGAGAATCTTATCTTGACTCATACAGGTCTGTGATATGATGCCTGCCCCTGATTTCTCTCAAAGATGCGATAAAGCAAAAAGACAAACAAAAAGTAACTTAATAAGTCTGTTTTTCATTATAAAAGTAGAGAAAATATCATCTGTTCCTTGGGATTCTATCAACTGTTCACAGTATTTTTAGTTTTCAGAATATAATCCATTATTTCATTATTCTTTATGGAGTAAGGGAAGTGATATTGTTAACCTATATAAGTGTAGTTTCCTTTTGGCTACTACTTCATCTCCCCTTCCCCTACTGACTTTTTTTTTCCTTTCCTAATTCTGGGCATTTGATTGTATTAGGTACTACAATTTGAAATCATAATTCCTAAATGAACTTAGCCACTATTTGCATAAATAACCAGAATCAACAACAGTCACTGTCACAGTTCTTTGTCTTAGCAATTAACAGAAATTCTTATGTGACAGTTCAGAGTTGATGAAAACCAGGGGGAGAAACCCATAGCTTCATTGCATCCCTTCTAACAAAGATCAAGTATCCCTGTGGCTTCCTGTAAGCCTCACTTATCAAATATTTTGTCTTTTTCTGTGAGACTAAACTCTTGAGAGAAGCCGATTCTCCCCTCTCCAGCCAATGGCCTCCTGCCCTCCCTCTTTACCTGTCCAGTGTTCTGGAAGAGTTGTCCATTTCCCAGCATCACTGTCTTCGCTCACACTCGGCCCTCTGCAGTGTGACTGCCACCGTTGCCAAGCAAGGTCTCCATGTCGCTCAATTCAGTCTGTGCTTTTTCAGTTCTTCTCTACTTTGAGCTCCTGCCACACTTGACAATCTTGAATCTCTCCTGGCCAACATCCTCCTGCTTTGCTCCCACCTCTGTCTATTCCATCACCGTGCATCCGTGCATGCTAAGTTGCTTCAGTCATGTCCAACTCTTTGTGACCAGGTTCCTCTGTTCCTGGGACTCTCCTGACAAGAATACTGGAGTGGGTTGCCATGCCCTCCTCCAGGGGATCTTCCAGACCCAGGAATCAAACCCGTGTCTCTTTGTCTCTTACATCACAGGTAGGTTCTTGACCACGGGGCTTCCCTGGTGGCTCAGCTGGTAAAAAGTCCACCTGCCATTCGGGAGACCTGGGTTCAATCCCTGGGTTGCGAAGATCGCCTGGAGAAGGGAAAGGCTACCCACTCCAGTATTCTGGCCTGGAGAACTCCATGGACTGTGTAGTCCTTGGGGTCTCAAAGAGTCAGACACGACTGAGCGACTTTCACTTTCACTTTCTTTACCACTCGTGCCCCCGGGGAAGCCCATCACAGTGATTCTGGTGAACTCCTCTTCCTACACCTCCACCTTCAAGGTAAGCAGTTCTCCAGGGTTCTTCCCTCTGCTTCTTTATTCATTCATACTCTCACTCAAGGTGACTTTGTCCCCTAATGAATCTTCTACTTTGACAACCTACCATCCACCTGTCACAGCCTCTCCAGATGAACAATCTCCAGCAGAATCCTGGTCCAAGCTTTAGATCTGCAGGTACATCAGCTTTAGTGCCCATGCACTATGCGAGTATGTATACTGTTAAAGTACACAGATACAGGGGGCTTCCCTGGTGGTTCGGTGGTAAAGAACCTGGGAAATCCCATGGACAGAGGACCCCAGTGGGCTGCAATCTATGGGGTCACAAACAGTCGGACTTGAATTAGCAACTAAGTAACAACAACACAAATATATATTGATCACAATTCATTTGAGAGCAAAACAGTACAGTGAATGTTGTTTTGGTCATGGATGGTTAGCACAGTAAAAGCTACTCTAACTCAGTTCATTCAAACATTTTTTTACCACAAACGACAATAAGAAATACATTTCTGGCATGACCTAAATATACGTCTACACACATAACTTACCCATATTACATGTAATACACTCTGACACATCCTATTCTATTCTGTTCTATTATTTTTAAAGACTGCTGCTCACAATCTCCTAAACAGATTTCCCAACCTACTAAAGGGTTGCAACCCAGAATTGGAAAAGAGCTGCTGTCAGCCAGAACCATACCTATGAGCGTCAATCCTGGCACACTCCAGCATGGTTCATTTCTCCAGTGCTCTCTTTCTGTCACTATTAAATGAAGTGTTCTGGTCAACAATTTTGACCCCAAATGACTGACACAGAACTTGAGTGTGATCCTCCTGGAAGTGCTGCAAAAGAACTAAAAAGGAATGTTCTGAACAAGAGCATGGGCCTTTGCTGAACCTCCACACTCCCTCAGGAAATGGGGGAGTCCCTGGAGGGTAAAGACAGAAGGCCATCAGGGATTGGTAGAGTCTCCAGCCTCAGGGCAACAATAGGATGCTGGGAAAGATTGAAGGCAAAGGATGAGATGGTTAAAGAGCATCATCCACTCAGTGGACACAAATTTGAGCAAACTCGGGGCGATAGTGGAGAACTGGAGGATAGAACTAGGTAGCGGAGCCTGGCGTGCTGCAGTCCACGCGGGGGACGTGACTTAGTGACCGAACAACAACAACAACAACAAACCCAGCACAAAGCCCATATCCCAAGTGCCTGGATTGAATCTGACCTCTGCCGCTTGTGGAGAAGGCAATGGCAACCCACTCCAGAACTCTTGCCTGGAAAATCCCATGGACAGAGAAGCCTGGCAGGCTACAGTCTATGGGGTAACAAAGAGTCTGAAACGACTGAGCGACTCCACCTCACTTCTGCCGCTTAGGCACTGTGTGACCTTGGCAAGTTACTTAACCTCGCTGTGCCTCCATTTGTCCATCCATAAAAGGATCAGCAGCTCTTGTTTCCCAGGTTGTTCTGAGGGAGAATGGGCACCTGGAGAAAAAGCACCTAGAACAGTGCCTGCTGTTAGGTGTGAAGGGATCCTGAACACCGCAGAGAGAACTCACAATAGTGCCAATAATGTCGCAGAGAAATTACGGCCGTAAGCATGTCCTGACTCCAGGGATGTGGACAGAACGGTGGGAAACATCTCCACAGGGAACCTGCTCCAGTCATGACACAGCAGACTCAGCATTCCCATCGACAAGTTCCAATAAGTGGAGGCAAATACACATAGCCACTGCTTACTCAGTTGGCGCCTTCACCTACATGCCTTGAAGTCACCTCAAATTAACAAATTCTAAACAACATCATCGACTTCCTAGGACCTACTTCCTTTTCCTAGTTTCCTTTTGCCAAGACTACTTAGCACCATTCACTTCTTTGTTTAATCTAGAAACTTGAGAACCGTCTCCCTCATTCTCTTGTCCACCTTGTCCAATCAATAAGCGCATCGTTATGGTCCCGTGTTTGTCTGGATCTAAGATCTGCCTCCTCCTCTGGTCCTCACACTCTCCCCTGGATGTTTCCTGTGTTCTCCTACTTTGTCTTCATGACCTGCCTTCCATATGTTCTCTATACTGCTCCCACAGAGAGATTTATGAAAGCAAATCTGATCAAGATCCTATGCTTAAAAAATCCCTCCATATCCCCCATTTCTTTCAGGCTAAAGTATGAACAACCTTGCATTGCACACAGGCTTTTCTTGCTCTGGCCCTTGCTTTTTGCTCCAGCATCTGTTCAAACATGCCGCATCCCAACACATACACATACATACCTCACTCTGCCCAACATCTCACTGAACGTGGATTCCCAAATACAGAACACTCACCAGCAACTTTTACCTGTGCCTATACACCCCTACTGAGCTCCCCGTGGTGCCAGGCTGACCCCTCACCCCCTCCAGGATCATCTCAGGTCTCACTTCCTGGACTAAGCTCTTCAAGATGTCCTTGGTCTCAGCTCGGTGTTGCTCTCATGTCTGCTCATTGGCCACCATCTGTCACATCACCCATCAAGCCTTTTTGTGATCATGTCTCTGCTCCAAGGTCACCTCCTCAACAGGCCTCCTCTTTGCATCCTCTCACTCCTTAATCACTTTCTTTTCTCCTTCTTATTTGTATGACTTCTTGAAAAGTACATCTGTACTTGTTAACTGACTCACTCTCCCACTGGAAATGTAAATTTCATGAGGGCAGGGACTCCACTGTTCACTTTTTCCACTTCCTGAAACAGTAGTTGGGGAAGGAAATGGCAACCCACTCCAGCATTCTTGCCTGGAGAATCCCATGGATGGAGGAGCCTGGCAGGCTACAGTCCATGGAGTCACAAAGAGTCGGATATGACTGAGCGACTTCACTTTCATTTTTCAAAACAGTAGTAGCACTAGGCTTCTCACTGTCAGCAGAAGGTGTCTGTTAAGTCATCTGTCCCTCCCACTAGATTGTAAACTCTGAAAGAGGAGAGGTGGCTAATTGGAGTTTATATTCTCAGCACCAAGAACAGTGTGCTTACCACATGTTAGGTGCCCCAAAATAGGGAATGAGTGAAACTAATCTCCACTTCTGGCTATATGCTATTTCCCCCCTCCTTGGCTCTCCAATACAAATATACAGAAATACAGGTCTCTCCCATCTCTCCTCAGTATAGGCTCAATCTGGTGGTGGTTGTTCTTTTAAAATCACAGGAAATCACACTTCTCCCCTCTACAGAGATGCTCCAGGGTTTTTACTATGTTTCCATAGTAAACAAAAGAAATAACTGTCTCTCTGTTCTCCCCAGGGCCCACACACCAGCTGGAGCTCTAACCCCCTTTCAGTATTTAGTTTCAGCTTTTCAACACCATGTTGGTTTGAGGCTGTTATGAGACAGTGGCTGAGGAATCAGGTGTGAAGTCCGATGATGACTCCAGTTCTCCTCTCACCTGACTTTGCCGTGGGCTGAGCAGTTGTTTTTCCATCTGCAAAATGAGAAATGATTCCAAAGGCTACCACCTCAGGCCATCTGTGTGTGGTAAAGGACCAGGTCATCATGGACCAAGGCATGGTTCCACAGTTCAGTTCAGTCGCTCAGTCGTGTCCGACTCTTTGCGACCCCATGAATTGCAGCACGCCAGGCCTCCCTGTCCATCACCAACTACTGGAGTTCACTCAGACTCACATCCATTGAGTCAGTGATGTCATCCAGCCATCTCATCCTCTGTCGTCCCCTTCTCCTCCTGCCCCCAATCCCTCCCAGCATCAGAGTCCTTTCCAATGAGTCAACTCTTCGCATGAGGTGGCCAAAGTACTGGAGTTTCAGCTTCAGCATCATTCCTTCCAAAGAACACCCAGGGCTGATCTCCTTCAGAATGGACTGGTTGGATCTCCTTGCAGTCCAAGGGACTCTCAAGAGTCTTCTCCAACACCACACTTCAAAAGCATCAATTCTTTGGCACTCAGCCTTCTTCACAGTCCAACTCTCACATCCATACACGATCACTGGAAAAACCATAGCCTTGACTAGATGGACCTTTGTTGGCAAAGTAATGTCTCTGCTTTTGAATATGCTATCTAGGTTGGTCATAACTTTCCTTCCAAGGAGTAAGCGTCTTTTAATTTCATGGCTGCAGTCACCATCTGCCGTGATTTTGGAGCCCAGAAAAATAAAGTCTGACGCTGTTTCCACTGTTTCCCCATCTATTTCCCATGAAGTGATGGGACCAGATGCCATGATCTTCGTTTTCTGAGTGTTGAGCTTTAAGCCAACTTTTTCACTTTCCTCTTTCACCTTCATCAAGAGGCTTTTGAGTTCCTCTTCACTTTCTGCCATAAGGGTGGTGTCATCTGCATATCTGAGTTTATTGACATTTCTTCTGGCAATCTTGATTCCAGCTTGTGCTTCTTCCAGCCCAGCATTTCTCATGATGTACTCTGCATAGAAGTTAAATAAGCAGGGTGACAATATACACGTGCACAGCTAATCTGCAGCCAGTGTCGTCTTCGACTCACCAAACAAGTGTCACAGCGCTCAGACTGCTCCAAACCCTGCTGTCTGACCCCTGTCTGTACCACTGGTCCCCTGGCAACATCGGTTGTCTCTAAAATTTTTCAAACGTCTACTCTCACATTCTGTGCTTATCTTTCCATGACCCAGAAACAGACCAGACCAACCACTGGCACCAGCTCAGGAACAACCCTCTGAAAATCCCTGTGCCACAGGTCCCATGTTGTCATGATGAGTGACTTACCAACTCTAATAGCTGTAATAATATCAATAGCAATAATAATGGGGCATTGCCCTCCAGCTTGGGAGAATGAGGTGCTGGTCTTCACTTCCTCCTCTGGAAATCTCTGTTAGAACAGGGCTGATTCTAGTGACCCAGAAGCTTCACCTTCTGAGAAGCTTGTGTAGCCTCTGCACTCTGCCCACCATGTGCTATGGAGGATGGCACAAGACTCCTTCCTTTAGAAATCCACATCCCAGGCTTCCCTGCTGGCTCAGTGGTAAAGGATCTGCCTGCTAATCCAGGAGACGTGGGTTCCATCCTTGATCCAGGAAGATCCCACATGCCTCTGGGCAACCAAGCCCGTGTGCCACAGCTACTGAGCCTGTGTTCTAGAGCCCGGGACCCACAACTTCCAAAGCCTTTGTGCCTTAAAGCCTGTGCTCTGCAACAAGAGAAACCACCACAATGAAAGCCCACACACCCCGAAGAAGAGTTGTCCCCACTCACTGCAACTAGAGAAAGCCTGAGCCACAACGAAGGCCCAGCATGGTAAAAAACAAATAAATAAATGTACTCATAAAATTATGTTTTAAAAATAACAAAAGAAAAAAGAAAAAATCCGCCTCTTATTCCTGTATGTCTCTGAGGACTGTTGGCTTCACTGCGTTGTGTCGTGTTGTACTGTGTGTTGCGTTGCATTACAGTGGGCTCCAGCACAAGGCAAAGGGGCTGGGTATATCTATGCCAAAGCCTTTGACTATGTGCATCACAATCAACTGTGGAAAATTCTGAACGAGATGGGAATACCAGACCACCTGACCTGCCTCTTGAGAAACCTGTATGCAGGTCAGGAAGCAACAGTTAGAACTGGACATGGAAAAACAGACTGGTTCCAAATAGGAAAAGAGTCCATCAAGGCTGTATATTGTCACCCTGCTTATTTAACTTCTATGCAGAGTACATTATGAGAAACCCTGGGCTGGAAGAAGCACAAGCTGGAATCAAGATTGCTGGGAGAAATATCAATAACCTCAGATATGCAGATGACACCACCCTTATGGCAGAAAGTGAAGAAGAACTAAAGGGCCTCTTGATGAAAGTGAAAGAGGAGAGTAAAAAAGTTGCCTTAAAGCTCAGCATTCAGAAAACTAAGATCATGGCATCTGGCTCCATCACTTTGTGGCAAATAGATGGGGAAACAGTGGAAACAGTGGCTGATTTTATTTTTCTGGGCTCCAAAATCACTGCAGATGGTGATTGCAGCCATGAAATTAAAAGATGCTTACTCCTTGGGAGGAAAATTATGACCAAACTAGATAGCATATTAAAAAGCAGAGACATCACTTTGTCAACAAAGGTCCATCTAGTCAAGGCTATGGTGTTTCAAGTAGTCATGTATGGATGTGAGAGTTGGACCATAAATAAAGCTGAGCACCGAAGACTTGATGCTTTTGAACTGTGGTGTTGGAGAACACTCTTGAGAGTCCTTTGGACCACAAGGAGATCAAACTAGTCCATCCTAAAAGAAATCAGCCCTGAATATTCATTGGAAGGACTGATGCTGAAGATGAAACTCCAATCCTTTGGCCACCTGATGCAAAGAACTGACTTATTGGAAAAGACCCTGATGCTGGGAAAGATTGAGGGCAGGAGGAGAAGGGGACAACAGAAGGTGAGATTGCTGCATGGCATCATTGAGTCGATGGACCTGAGTTTGAGCAAGGCCCAGGAATTGGTGATGGACAGGGAAGCGTGGCCTGCTATAGTCCATGGGGTCGCAAAGAGCTGGACATGACTAAGTGACTAAGCTGAACTGAACTGAACTGAAGAGGGAAGTGAACCCACAACCAGGTTAGCAGGTCCCAAGCTAGTCTTACCTGAAGCAGGTGTCACAGGTTTATAATAGTTTGAATCTTATAATCCCCAAAGCTCCCCATCACTGATACCCAATGATGTGTCAGATGCTATATTATAAATGCTATCTCATTAAGTACCTGCCCCCAACCCTGCAGATAACCTACCTTCAAGATTGACAGTTCCACTCATTTGAAAGAGAAAGAAACCAAGCTGCTAGAGACCCTGCCTTCCACCCTGAGGCTTTTGATAGAGTCATTTCCTAGGCAGGTTGATAGGGAGTCTAGGGGTCCCCAAAGAGAGAGGGGTCTGGAATTCTCAAGGAGGAAGAAAGGACAAACTTTTTTTCTTTCTCCACATTCCTTAGGATTATATAACAGTAATGTATCTTGCCTGAGGACAGACTCTGGATTAAGGACAGTCTTTGGATTAAACCTTCTGGCTAATTCTGTTATCTTAAAATGTAAATTATGGGAGTAGGTCTGATGAGGTCTTTACAACCTCCAGACATTCTTTGGATTCACTGGAGAGTATATAACTTCATTGTTAACACTAGCAAGCGGGTACTCTTTCTGCCCCCTTCTGATGCCTATGTCAGAAGCTTTCTCTATCTCCTTTATACTTTAATAAAACTTTATTACACAAAAGCTCTGAGCGATCAAGCCTCGTCTCTGGCCCCGGATTGAATTCTTCTCCTCCGGGGGCCAAGAATCCCGGTGTATTCGTGTGATTCAACAACAACCTTTCACTTTTTGGGTAGTGGAACTGTGATCTTATCTTTTACCTTCCAGTTTGGTCATTAGTAAGACCTTACCCAGAAGTCCCAGCCTCCTCAGTTCTGCACAGGCCCTTGAGGGCCAGGCTGTGAGCCTAGGACTGAGCCAGGGAGTTATAGGCATGGAGCATCCCCTTTCCTTCCTTTGGAGCTTGGCTTGGTGGAGCCAGGGTCATTGTGAGAGAGCCTTGGAGCACAAGCAGAGTTCAAGGGACCATAAACCCACTCCTCACAGAGATCTCTAGTCTGGTTCCAGATTTGGAGTAGTCAAGTTTTATTTTTAAGTGAGGAAGGAAGTTTTTCC
Source organism: Bos indicus x Bos taurus (assembly GCF_003369695.1). Lineage (NCBI taxonomy): Eukaryota > Metazoa > Chordata > Mammalia > Artiodactyla > Bovidae > Bos > Bos indicus x Bos taurus. Next base: position 87,644,428 of record NC_040084.1, on the reverse strand, counting down.
TTTCCCCTTCTCTACTTCGAGAACTGAGATGCTCTGAAATCAATTGGCAATTATATATGGCATCCACCAGGTGTGCAGTTTCCGGTTCCCTGACACGTGGGATGAAAATCTGATGCTGGTCCACCTCATATCAATGAAGTCAATGTCTCTGGGGGTCAGGCCTGGGCATCAGTGCTGAAAGTTCCCAGGTGAGTCCACTGTGCAGCAAGGGTGGGGGGCCACGGCCCAGGACCACCTGGGGACAAGCTTCATGACTCCCCAGACTCTGTCCTCTGTTCTCAGCCTTATTCTGTTCTTTCTCACTCTTGTTTACTCTCTCTGGCTTTGCTCCACAAAGACCTCAGGAGCCGCAGCCTCAATCCTCCATAAGTGCTTAATCAAATACGTCGATTTCTATAGAAATGACTATTCAGTCACAGTATGAGTTTCACGGTACAGTTTGAAACTGGTGATGTGACTTGGCAATTGTTTTGAAATATAAAAAGAATGGATCTTTATGGACAGACAAAAACATCTCAGTTGTGGAATAATAAAAGGATCAGACATAATTGTAAAGTTACATAAATATGTAAATTGATCATGTCACCAAGAAATCTAATTACCTAACTGGAAAAAATTTTTTATTTTAACCAGAAGAGAATGGTCTGTCAGAACCTTGTGCAGAGAATTATGATGATCCTAGGAAACATAATATGTTGAAAAAAGCAGAGAATGGTATTTCTTTCCAGCTTTTATGTTTAAGATAACAGAAAAATCTATGTTACTATGTTGCATGCGTTATGTTTGAAAAACAAGCAAAATTATAACATGGTGCCACAACAATGCTACTGCCCAGAAAATGAGGCAAGAAGTGAGTGTGCATAATGTCCTTAGTTTACGCTGCAAGGCAATAAGCTGTAGAATAAGTAATAAGTGGCATTAACCTTCTCTGCCCCAACTGCTCAACCCACAGAGAGAGAGAATTATTAAAAATTCCACAGATGCCCTTTGGCTGTCTGAACCCTTAGAAAGAGGTTCTGTACAGAGAAGCCCAGAAATGCTGCAGAGCGTAATGAGTGAAGATAAGCCTCCAGGTACGACTGTATCTGTCACCATAGATATTGCAGAACTGCGACTGTGAGTGTGGCTGACATTTTAGAAAATAAAACTTCTAGTAAATTCAAGATTCTGCTAAACCAAGAAATGTGGAGACTTTTCAGGAAACAGGGTCAGAATCTAACTTACCAACTGTGCTGTATGCCCCATTTTTTTTTTGACCCCACAGTAGGCAGGACCTTAGTTCCCCGACTAGGAATCAAACCTGTGCAGTGGAAGGGCAGAGTCTCAACCACTGGACTGCCAGGGAAGTCCCTATCCCCTAGTTGGTCCTGTACAATCAGTCAGGCTGGGAGAGGAACAAGCCAGACCCCACACAGGGGACGCGGGGTGGGGAGGGGGCAGTGGAGGAGGGATGGTAAGCAGGGCAGTCGGCAGTTGTGGGTTGATCCAGCTGTGAACCAAGCTGCGAGTAGGTGAAATGCGTCCTTCTTCCTAGTGTGCAGGCCCCACCTCTCCCAGATGCTCCAAGCATCTCATCCACCATCACTACCCTTTGCCGCAGACAGAGCCTCTCATGGCCTTTGCCCATCACTTGTGCGCCCTCTCTCCCATGCCAGCGCTCTTTGTTACCCTCCAAGACCAAGCCAGCAACTACCGCTGGGGAAAAGCCAGCTGTGTGATGAAGACAGAAGACAAAGAGCCCATACCAGATTGAATAGTGCTCCTGCCCACTAAATTCAAGTCCTTCTTAGAACCACGAGCCTATTGCCTCACCTGACAATCTTGCCACAGAGCCCACAGGCACCCACAATGTCCTGGGTGCTAAACCCACACCTCCCCACACTCTGGAAGCAGCAGCTCCACAAGTGTGGCTGAATTTGCAAATATGATCACTGTAGATGTAATGGGTGAGGTCATACTGAAGTAGGTGGGCGCCTAATCTAATATGATTGCTGTCCTTCCAAGAGGAAAAGAGACACGGCCACACAGACATACAGACACACCGTGTCTGGAGGAAGACAGAGTGCAGACGCCCAGAGAACGCCATGTGAGGTGACAATCACAGGGTTGCCCCTACAAGCCAAGGATTGCCAGGACCATCAGAAGCTAGAAGAAGCAAGGAAGGATCTTCACCCAGAGCCTTTGGAGAGCGCACAGCCTTGCCTCATCTCCAGTGTTGGACTTGGAGCCTCCAGAAATGGGAGACAATGTGTTTCTATTGTTTAAGCCACCCAGATTGTAATACTGAGTTACCCCAGCACTAGGTACTGATACGGAGCCTTTAAAGGTAAGCATGTACCTGACTGCTAACCACAGTCTCCTGCAGACTTGGGGTGAAAACAAGTCTCACCTCAAATGAAGACTCCTTGTGTCCTGGGGGAGTTACTTAGTGCTCTGCTTGGAGCTGGGCTGTGAGGTGGCATCCAGACTCTACAAAGAAGAATGCCATTAGGTACATGGCATTCATGAACCCAGAAGAGGGAGTGACAGCTTGTGTCAGCTACTGCCAGCCCTGCTGGAGGCACCTCCCAGGGGTCACAGCCTCGGCACCCTCAATCACCCACTCTCCTGCTATGTTGAGACACCTTCTGTTTTTCACTCTATGGGGGAAAAATAAACAAGTCAAAATAATGCACTTAGAACTTTTTTCAAATGTCTGTTTCAAATAAATCTAATCTATTTAAAAAAATGAAATTATTCTTATACAAATACACTGAACGTCAGTTGATTTCTTCTTTAATGGAAGCTTTGTTAGTAAGCCAAAGAAGGCTGCAAAAGGGTCCTGTGAGGACTAGTTTATGAAAGTGTAAATATTTAAGATACAAAGTCAAAGTGGTTTCAGAAAATTTGTGAGACTGGACAAAAAAAAAAAACAATGTTTTTTAACCAATAGGATTTAGATGATAAAAACTTAGAAGAAAAACAAAGAATGACTTAGTTTACCATTCAGTTTCCCTGGAATGGCTACCCACTCCAGTATTCATGCCTGGAGAAGCCCATGGATGGAGGAGCCTGGCGGGCTACAGTCCATGGGGTCACAAAGAGTCAGACACAACTGAGCGACTAACATATTAACTTGCAGTATCTGCTTAGTTTCTTTAGTACCTAGCATGGAATTTGGCAAGCAGTAAATTTAATGAATAAGTACTCGACTGCATATGTTAATTTAAAAAAACTTCAAGATATTTAAATATCAAATGCTATTTGGACATGAAAATATCATCTCGATAAGCTATAACTCTTCTATACTCTTCTAATGAGCTTATGAAATATGGAGAACCACTTCGACATTCTGAAAGTCAGCATTCAAGGAGGATATTAATACTTCTACTGTAATAACAACAGCAACCCTTATATAACACTGCTAAATGCCAATTACTATCATAATTGTTTCTTTTACATCTCAAGAAAAAAAAGTGAAAATGTTAGTCTCGCAGTCGTGTCCAGCTTTTTGCAACTCCATGGACTGCAGTCCACCAGGCTCCTAGACCCATGGAATTTTCCAGGCAATAACACTGGAGTGGGTAGCCATTCACTTATCCATGGGATAGATCCTACCCAGGGATTTGAACTCAGGTATCCTGCATCGCAGGTAGATTTTCTATCAGCTGAACCACTGTTTAATCCTCACAACAACTCATCATTTTGCAGATGAGGCAATGGAAACACAGAGAGGCTAAGTAACTTGTCAAAACCACACAGGAAATAAGGGGCAGAGCTAGCCAGTGTAGCCCCATCTACACAATGCAGCCTCTCACTAGGAGTTCCTCCTCCAGTAAATGTTTATGAAGGAGCCACTGAATGTGAGTACTGTGTCTGGGCATCATTTTGAGATGAAGAAGCACCGCTGAGTCACTGCTGGGAAAGCTCTTCCGGGTCATAGCTCACTCATGTTCCTCCAAACCTGAGACTCCAGCACTGCACATCCTCCTCCATGAAACTGCTATTCAGACCCAAAGAGCTCTCACTTACTCAACTCTCTCCCCAGAGTCAGGCAGGCATAGACAATCCTTTCAGATATTAACATCCTATGGCCAAGGTGTCGATCATAGTGTATTCATTGGGAGACACCTACAGTGCTGGTTTGCCTTCCTAAGAGGGAAAGTTAGTGATTGCACATACATTCCTATGGCCTATTTTAAAAGCTGAACTCTTTGTTTCCTTAAATAGCTATCTTTCCAGATGCCACATTTCCCCTGGCTATGGTTTGAATGACCATAAATGAGATTAAATTTTAAGCAAACAAGCAAGATGACAGCAGCAATGGTTTTGTTTGCAGGGTCAAGACTCGTAACTTCCTTTGGCCAAACCTCCTGGAGGTTTTAGTAAATTTTCTGAGTGCACGTGAGAAATTAGAACGGGAATGAGGGAGTTTTGCTAGTGTGGCTCATTCACGCTAAGATTATACATGGATCATGTTTGTTTACAGACTATTTACAGACTCATTAGATCACCCCCAGGACATGTCCCAGGATGTAGCTAGTTAGCAGACCTTTTATTGGCATTAAATGATGTCTTAAAGCGATTCAGGAAAACTTTAGTTGATGCATCACTTTTCTGGGAAACAAATATCATGCATGGATTTTATGCGTCACTTATTTCCATCTGGCCCATGAGCCGCACACTTTGCTTACGCACCTGCTTCTGGATGAGTAGCACAGCATGTGTTCATTAGAACAGCTAAGTGTTATTGCAAACGCTCCAAAAGTGTACTGGCTCCATCACTCCAGAAGTTCACCCTGTGCTCACGTATTAATCCTGGATGGATGAACAGGAAAGAAGTTTTAGAGAAGGTTCAAGATTTAATACCATACCAACCCAAGCATATTCATTTTTAGGTTGGCCCTGAAAGTGACCAGAAGAAAACTGCAAATAACCAGAAAATCTAGTTCTTTCAGCCTGAAAGGATAGGACTAAGCCTCGAGAGAAACTTCAGGACAACGAGAGACAAAAGTGCCCCTGCTTGTGATCACATGCGAGGACTCCTGCATATTCACTAGAGTAGTTACACCTCATTCATGAAGGCTACTCTTGCTAATGTAATACTCATAGACTAGAATCACCTCTTGTTAATAGTATTGTAGTACTAAGCACTACAGTTCAGTTCAGTTCGGTTCAGTCGCTCAGTCGTGTCCGACTCTTTGCAACCCCATGAATCACAGCACGCCAGGCCTCCCTGTCCGTCACCAACTCCCGGAGTTCACTCAAACTCACGTCCATTGAGTTGGTGATGCCATCCAGCCATCTCATCCTCTGTCTTCCCCTTCTCCTCCTGCCCCCAATCCCTCCCAGCATCAGTCTTTTCCAATGAGTCAACTCTTCGCATGAGGTGGCCAAAGTACTGGAGTTTCAGCTTTAGCATCATTCCTTCCAAAGAACACTCAGGGCTGATCTCCTTCAGAATGGACTGGTTGGATCTCCTTGCAGTCCAAGGGACTCTCAAGAGTCTTCTCCAACACCACAGTTCAAAAGCATCAATTCTTCGGCGCTCAGCCTTCTTCACAGTCCAACTCTCATCCATACATGACTACTGGAAAAACCATAGCCTTGAGTAGACAGACCTTTGTTGACAAAGTAATGTCTCTGCTTGTGAATATGCTATCTAGGTTGGTCATAACTTTCCTTTCACGGAGTAAGTGTCTTTTAATTTCATGGCTGCAGTCATCATCTGCAGTGATTTTGGAGCCCCCAAAAATAAAGTCTGACACTGTTTCCCCATCTATTTCCCATGAAGTGATGGGACCAGATGCCATGATCTTCATTTTCTGAATGTTGAGCTTTAAGCCAACTTTTTCACTCTCCTCTTTCACTTTCATCAAGAGGCTTTTTAGTTCCTCTTCACTGTCTGCCCTAAGAGTGGTGTCATCTGCATATGTGAGGTTATTGATATTTCTCCCGGCAATCTTGATTCTAGCTTGTGCTTCTTCCAGCCCAGTGTTTCTCATGATGTACTCTGCATAGAAGTTAAATAAGCAGGGTGACAGTATACAGCTTTGACGTACTCCTTTTCGTATTTGGAAGCAGTCTGTTGTTCCATGTCCAGTTCTAACTGTTGCTTCCTGACCTGCATACAGGTTTCTCAAGAGGCAGGTCAGGTGGTCTGTTATTCCCATCTCTTGAAGAATTTTCCACAGTTTATTGTGATCCACACAGTCAAAGGCTTTGGCATAGTCAATAAAGCAGAAATAGATGTTTTTCTGGAACTCTCTTGCATTTTCCATGATCCAGCGGATGTTGGCAATTGGATCTCTGGTTCCTCTGCCTTTTCTAAAACCAGCTTGAACATCTGGAAGTTCACGGTTCACATATTGCTGAAGCCTGGCTTGGAGAATTTTGAGCATTACTTTACTAGCGTGTGAGATGAGTGCAATTGTGTGGTAGTTTGAGCATTCTTTGGCATTGCCTTTCTTTGGGATTGGAATGAAAACTGACCTTTTCCAGTCCTGTGGCCACTGCTGAGTTTTCCAAATTTGCTGGCATATTGAGTGCAACACTTTCACAGCATCATCTTTCAGGATTTGAAAGAGCTCAACTGGAATTCTATCACCTCCACTAGCTTTGTTCATAGCGATGCTTTCTAAGGCCCACTTGACTTCACATTCCAGGATGTCTGGCTCTAGGTGAGTGATCACACCATCATGATTATCTTAGTCATGAAGATCTTCTTTGTACCGTTCTTCTGTGTATTCTTGCCACTTCTTATTATCTTCTGCTTCTGTTAGGTCCATACCATTTGTGTCCTTTATCGAGCCCATCTTTGCATGAAATGTTCCCTTGGTATCTCTAATTTTCTTGAAGAGATCTCTAGTCTTTCCCATTCTGTTGTTTTCCTCTATTTCTTTACATTGATCGCTGAGGAAGGTTTTCTTATCTCTTCTTGCTATTCTTCGGAACTCTGCATTCAGATGCTTATATCTTTCCTTTTCTCCTTTGCTTTTCACTTCTCTTCTTTTCACAGCTATTTGTAAGGCCTCCCCAGACAGCCATTTTGCTTTTATGCATTTCTTTTCCATGGGGATGGTCTTGATCCCTATCTCCTGTACAATGTCACAAACCTCAGTCCATAGTTCATCAGGCACTCTGTCTATCAGATCTAGTCCCTTAAATCTATTTCTCACTTCCACTGTATAATCATAAGGGATTTTATTTAGATCACTAAGCACTACTGCACACATTAAAAATACTGAAGTGTACTAATGAGGCCAACATTTGGGGAGCTTTAAGTGTGATCTAGATATAAAAAAATATGGAGTGCCTTTTTCTTTTAAATCATAAATCTAGAGATCTACAAAGAATTGGATTTACCCAAAAAGAAAAAAGATATATTTGAGGAAGACCTATATATTTCAGGTTAGTTTCCTAGGGCTGCTGGCTGGCTACCACAACCTGGGTGTCTTGAAACAACAGAAGTGTGTTCTCTCACACTTTCAGAGGTGAAGTCCAAAATCAAGGGCCCTCAACGAGCTGGAAAGAAGGAGCCTTCAGAGCCCCATGCCCTACTGCGGTGGCCGCCAAACCTTGACACTCACCATCCAGCAGCTGTAGTGTTTCACCTCAGCCTTGATCATCGAGATGTGGCTGTCTCACCTGGGTGTCTATGCGTCCTTCCCTCTTCTTACAAGGACACTGGTCATATTAGATTAAGCTTCCACCAACTCCAGTGTGATCTCATCTTAACTAATTACATCAACATTGACCCTATTTCTAAACAATGTCACATTCTGAGGTACTGGGGCTTAGGACTTCAACATTTGCTTTGCGGAGGACACAATTCAACCCATAACAGTATACCAATTCCCTTTTTTTTTTTTTTTTGCTGAACCATGCAGCTTCCAGGATCTCAGTTCCCCAAATAGGGATCAAGCCTAAGTTCCCTGCAGTGGAAGCACAGAGTCCCAATCATTGGACTACCAAAGAATTTCCTCATTTCATCTTTCAATTACTATAAGGTCCACATATGAGCTTCCCAGGTAGCACAGTGGTAAAGAATCCGCCTGCCAGTGCAGGAAACTCAAGATGTATGGGTTCAATCTCTGGGTCGGGAAGATTCTCTGGAAGAGGAAATGGCAATCCACTCCAGTATTCTTGCCTGGAATATTCCACAGACAGAGGAGCCTGGAGGGCTACAGTCCACAGGGTCACAAAGAGTCAGACCCAACTAACTGAGCACAGCACCATGTATGAGCTAGGATTTTAGCAAAAGACTCTAATACACTTGCTGAAATACTCCATTGCGGGGGTTTAAATCCTGAAAGCATTTGTCTAAGTTAATGTTGTGGCAGCCAGGTATTTATGTGCACTCCTTTGGAAGGAAAGTAGCAACCCTGAGCAGATTACTTTCCAGAGGTTTCCAAAACATTTACATTTACTTGAAGGCTGTGACAACACCGCAACTCCACATGTAGCCCAGCTGACTCAGGTCCACCCATCCAACGATCTGCAAAATTTCTTAAAGCAGAAAAGATGTTACCTTCGACCCCTGAGACAGCAGCAGCCTTCTGGTCACTTAACAGTGTGTTAAGTTGTTCCCGCACTCTCTTGGAAGCACCATCGTCTATTGACTGGATTCTCTAATTTCACTGATGGCACAGTTCACATATGAAATCACTCTCTGCTCAGAGCACCAGAGCCCCAGGGGCATCCATCAACACTTCAAGTCTCTTTACAGCTTCTTATCTGGGGAATTCCCTGGTGGTCCAATGGTTAAGACTCTGAGTTCCACTGCAGGAAGCATGGGTTCGATCCCTGATTGGGGAACAAAAATCCTGCATACCAGAGCAGGGTGGTCAAAGAATAATAAAAATTTTTAAAAAGCATCTCATGTGAAAAATATCTCTTTGGTGAGATAGGTGGTCCTGGGTTGGTTAAGCTCTGCTAGGACTGGCTACATAACTGGGGGAAATTGCTTGATAGTGAAAGTGTCAGTCGCTCAGTCATATCTGACTCTTTGCAATCCCACGGACTATAGCCCACCAGGTTCCTCCATCCATTGAATTCTCCAGGCAAGAATACTGGCATGGGTTATCATTCCCTTCTCCATGGGATCTTCCTGATCCAGGGACTGAACAGGTCTCCTGTACTGCTGGCAGATTCTTAGTGCAAATGAAACTATGGCACCCTTGTTCAAAACATCATTAATTTAAGATAACATCAGCAGAGCATTAAACCAAGCACAGACCCTATGTGACTACAGGTCACTTGTCCCTGAAGCCAGCAACCTCCACCCTTCCCCTCCCCGGGGCCTCCCCAAAACTGATTTTCCTTGACCTCTGAGGAACTTCCTGAGTGACACAGCCTCTGAGTTAGTTAGAAGTGTTGACATCAGCGTCATTGAGAAACCATGTTTATTCAGGTGCAAGTTTGTCACTTACCCGCTTTTGATTCCAGACGTGCAGGTACTGAGCACAGAATCCTGACTCTGAATTCCTCCAAATCCCCACCTGGCACTGGTTACCCAGCGGGCTGGTGGCCCCTCGCCCTTCCCCTGGGGAACTAAGACCTTCCCCAGCCTGAAGCCATCAGGGCCCCAGGAAAGGAGTACAGCAGCCCCAGTGGCATGTTAAATTCAGGCACAGGAATTTCCCTGGCAGTCCAGTGGCTAAGACTCCAAGTTCCCAATGCACGGGGCTTGGGTTTGATTCAGGGTCAGGGAACTAGATCCCACAGGCCACAACTGAGAGTTCACAGGTGGCAACTGAAGATCTTGCATGAGATCAAAATCCCATGTGTGACCACTAAGACCTGGCACAGCCAAATAAATAAATAAATTCTGGTACAGTCTTTAGTTCCCCTAAATCTACATGGGTGGCCATGTAGATCCCACATGGCTACATCTTCAAGTTTTCAAAAGACTCCAGAAATACAGTTTTTCATGTGAATTCTCCTAATTGTACAATGTTGATAACTAAATGGGCTTCTCAGGTGCTATTAGTGGCAAAGAACCCAGCTGCCAATGCAGGAGACTTAAGAAACACTGGTTTCACCCCTGGGTCAGGAAGATCCCCTGGAGGAAGGCATGGCAACCCACTCCAGTATTCTTGCCTGGAGAATCCCATGGACAGAGGAGCCTGGCAGGCTCTAGTCCATAGCATCACAAAGAGCTGGACATGACTGAAGTAACTTAGCATGCATGACAACTAAATAAGAATTTTAGAAAATTGCATAAGCAAAACAAAAGCTGTCTGTGAGCCCTGTTTAGCTGTGGGCTGAAGGATACTAGCTTCGTCTCATTGGAGGGTTACCATCCGGCCCCTAGAGATGGTTCCCACATCCTCCCCATGACCATGTTCCCTCCTTAAGGTTGCACTTTCTCCCCAGACAGTCACCTCTGGGTACCGAAGGCTTGTGTGTTATATTCATGTGCACAGAGCACTGTAGGATGTGTGTGTGCTCCCTCAAGAGCAGAGAAGGCTCTGGAAGGTGCTGAGGTCTCTAACTGGGGCATCAGCAGTGAAGACTCTATCAAGGTACCAGCCTGGAGAAAGTGAGGAGGTGAAGCTTGGGGTCTTAACAGGCTAGGGGAGATTGACCTTGGATGAAGCCCGCTGGCCTGGGTAGTGGGGGGCTGGTGGTAAGAAGGGTGTGGTCATAGGAACAGGGCTGGTGAGAGGACAGAATGAGGAAACTGGAGAGGATGTGGCAGAGGAGAGAGGACCACAGGAGGGAGACCATGTGACAAGCCCACTGCTGCAGAGCTGCCCAGCCTGGCCACTGATGGACCAACAGTCCTCCTGGAGAACAGTGCTCCTCTCCAGACTTTGCACATGTGACTCATGACTGTGATTTAGGGGCAGCTGGCTGGGCGGCCCCCAGAGTCTCCCAGAGACAGGAAGCACAAAGTGCTTTTTTGCCCTGACTGCCCCCAGGGGAGCAAACACTTGTAGAATTTGTTCATACTTCTCACTGTGGGTTTCTGTTTGATGAATTACACGTTCCCAGGAAGCTTCGGTAACACGATAGCTCTTGTTGGGTTTGGGCGGGGTGGGGGTGGGGAAGGGGACTGTGTGGAGCACCTGGTTGACACTGTGAATAGGAAAAGGCAGACACCATTCTGTCCCAGAATGTGCTCGGTCACCTGGAGCTGGTCTGAACTGACCAGCCCTGGGCAAGCAGGAAAGAGAAGTCAGGAGCTTGAGGGGCAGACAGCTGACCCTGCCCCTATAGACAGGCTTGGAGTTGACCATGATCTTCAGGAAAGGCCTGGACGTCTAAGGAGGCTGCAAAGGACCAGAATCACCTGTCCTCCCTTAGGCTGGGGGCTCAGTTAAATTATCAGGAGTGTGTCGGACCACCAAGGTCACTGTCGTGGGCACTTAGCCACGTCTGACCTGTTCGTAGTGTGAGCAAAACCCTAAGTGATCTGAGGTGGGCAGTGGCAGGTGCTGTGTGTGTCCCTAAAGGAGGAATTATTGAGAATATCTTTCAAAAACTCTATCCATGAGACAGGAAGCCAACTGAAAATTTGGCAGCTACAGGGTCTTGCAGATGTAATCAAAGTAGATGAAGTATATTTTCATGCCTAAATGACTAGGTATGGTTTTGAACACTGAATACATTAACCATGGAGCTTTTAACTTGCATTTCTCTCTAAATTATATGGATCCACCACAGATATTTAAGTTGGAGATGACTTGTGTTCTTAAACATTTTACAGGAAAGCATGTACACACTTAATATATATATTTGCTTCGGTTATGGTCTTTGTTAAGTAACAAGATGCATTCCTACAGAATTTTATACGACGTTTTCCATACTCGTGGCCTGTAAAGCACTGCAGAATTGCATTAGATAATAAAGCGCCCTAAACACACTACCTGGAATGGAAAAGGTGGACTTTATAAGTGTGCTGCGGTGGAGGACGGCAGAGAAAGGGGAGGGCAGAGAGAGGACGGTGGGGAGGAGGAGAGAAGTGCTCCGTGTTTCAGGCTGGTGGTACAGACAGCCCCCGATGGCCAGAGGCCCCTTCTGAAACAGGAGCGGGCAAGTCCATCTTTTTCAAGACTAGAGCACACCAGTCCATGACTGGACTCCTGCTGCAGCTGTCTCCAGGTCCCCTTGACAAAGAGATAACTGTCATATGGGAAGATGAGATCCCATTTTGTGCAAGTTACTGTTGGTGATTTTACCTGCTCATTCAGGTAAAGGGGTCCGTCTGGCTCTGGGACTGGTTCATTCTGTCGAAGTCACGAATGACTCATGTTCTCCTGCCCAGTGAAAGGCAGACTTCACTGCCTTTGGCTCTTTCTTCCAGTCACCAAAAGAAGACCTGGCCTCTGTTGGTTTTGCACTTGCATCTGTGTCTCAGCAGGCTGTCTCCTCTTCTGGGGTCGATGAAGAAAACATTTCACGAAGTTCAAAGTCACAGCATCCTCATCAGAGCAGTTGGGATGCTGGCAGATGGAAGGCACGTGGACGTCCAGGTTGCCCGCGGGGTTGGTGGGTGCCTCTGTGTCCTCATGGCAGTGATAGTGCACCGTGGGGGTGGGGGGGCCAAGAGCAGGGAGCAGAGGAGCTTGGGGAGGGACAGGTGAGCGGAGCTTGTCTTGGGACCGTTCCAAGGGTCCAGGCACAACCGAAGGAGGGAACTGAGGTGATCTCGTTATGCTGAGCATTTGACCAAACCATGATGATCTTTCCATTTTCCTTTCTACACTGACTTTTAATTTCAATCACAGAACCAGACTCTCTGTAGTGCCAAAAATATTATTAGAACTGAAAAGGCAATAGACTCTCAAAGAGCCTAGAAAATGCAACTTCGTGTACCATGTATATTGTTTGTGGCTGCACAAGCAGTTAGCGCCAGACTTGGCAGCTTAACACAAACATAAACGTTTATCATCTCACATGGATTCTGCAGGTCAGAATCTGGGGAGCTGCTTGGCTGGGCTGACCCAGCTCCAGTCTCTCATGAGCTGAAGTTGGGGCTATAGTCGTCCAAAGGCTTGGCTGGGGCGGGAGCATCTGTTCCAAGATGGTTCACTCACATCTCCTGCCAGTGCTGGTGCCTGGCAAGAGTGTGGTAGAAGCCACACTGTTATGATTTAGCTTCTAATCACACCCACCCCTTTTGCAATAGCCCATTATTTGCAGAACTGCTCCCCTAGTTCGTTTGGGAGGAAACAAGACAAAAGCGTGACTCCAGAAGGTGAGGATTGCTGGAGGCCATGTTGGAAAATCACCGCCATGTCTGGGAAAATGCATGTATTTGTAAGAAGACGACAAACACAAATACATTCTTGGCTGAAATCCTCAGAAAATCCAATTGTGTTCAACTTTCAAATCTGTCCCGCATTTGACCCAGAAATACTTGTGGCAGAAGTGACTGAACTCCACTTTCCTTTCAACTTGCTGCCCGCCCCCGAGAGAAGAGGACCACCAGCTTCACAAAACGCTGAAAGGTGGAGACCTGCAGGGAGGGAGAGCAGCAGGAATGCTATTCTTCTCTTGCCTTGCAACTCCCTGCAACATATATTACCGCATGCTTGAAAAGTGCCACCAGGATGAAAGGCTGCTCCTAATCAACAAATCAAAGCTAAGAAATAATTGAAACCCAGGGAAAATCGGTTCTAATATAAAGACCAAAGGGACAATTTGCTAACATGACACAGATGAGAAGTGGTAGCATCCATCTCAGAGAAATGAATGCGGATAGAGGATGAAGGAAAGTGTTTTGATGTTAACAAAGTCACTCCCACACAGGAACTGGGAATCCTAAACTGTGGTGGCCTAAGTGAGGAGGGGTAACACTGTTATCTCTTGTTAAGTGCAAGGCATTCAAGGAAACTTTCCTTTCTCTTAATTGCAATCAAGAAGTGTAACCCAAAGATTGTGTGTGTGTGTATACTGTGCCCACTGCTTGCAGAGGAGATCTAAAGACTATCTATATCTATATCTATATATATATGGTCTCAGCACTCAGGGAACTTATCCTTTAGAGAGAGAAATAGACATAAATAAGTGAACCATGAGTGTCTGTGGGCAAGGGATTATGGGAGTGCTGAATGAAGATAACTGAAGGAAGGCTTCCCAGAAGAGGTGGCAAAGGAATGGGGCTCTGTACAATAAACTGTGGAAAATTCTGAAAGAGATGGGAATATCAGACCACCTGATCTGCCTCTTGAGAAACTTGTGTGCAGGTCAGGAAGCAACAGTTAGAACTGGACATGGAACAACAGACTGGTTCCAAATAGGAAAAGGAGTCCGTCAAGGCTGTATATTGTCACCCTGCTTATTTAACTTCTATGCAGAGTACATCATGAGAAACCCTGGACTGGAAGAAACACAAGCTGGAATCAAGATTGCCGGGAGAAATATCAATAACCTCAGATATGCAGATGACACCACCCTTAGGGCAGAAAGTGAAGAGAAACTAAAAAGCCTCTTGATAAAAGTGAAAGTGGAAAGTGAAAAAGTTGGCTTAAAGCTCAACATTCAGAAAATGAAGATCATGGCAACTGGTCCCATCACTTCATGAGAAATAGATGGGGAAACAGTAGAAACAGTGTCAGACTTTATTTTGGGGGGCTCCAAAATCACTACAGATGGTGACAGCAGCCATGAAATTAAAAGACGCTTACTCCTTGGAAGGAAAGTTATGACCAACCTAGACAGCATATTCAAAAGCAGAGACATTACTTTGGCAACAAAGGTTCATCTAGTCAAGGCTATGGTTTTTCCAGTGGTCATGTATGGATGTGAGAGTTGGACTGTGAAGAAGGCTAAGCGCTGAAGAATTGATGCTTTTGAAGTGTGGTATTGGAGAAGACTCTTGAGAGTCCCTTGGACTGCAAGGAGATCCAACCAGTCTATTCTGAAGGAGATCAGCCCTGGGATTTCCTTGGAAGGAATGATGCTCAAGCTGAAACTCCAGTACTTTGGCCACCTCATGTGAAGAGTTGACTCCTTGGAAAAGCCTCTGATGCTGGGAGGGATTTGGGGGCAGGAGGAGAAGGGGACGACAGAGGGTGAGATGGCTGGATGGCATCACTGACTCAATGGACGTGAGTTTGAGTGAACTCCAGGAGTTGGTGATGGACAGGGAGGCCTTGCTTGCTGCGATTCATGGGGTCGCAAAGAATTGGACATGACTGAGCAACTGAACTGAACTGAACTGAACTGAGCACTCACTCATGGAGAAGGCAATGGCACCGCACTCCAATACTCTTGCCTGGAAAATCCCTTGGATGGAGGAGCCTGGTAGGCTGCAGTCCTTGGGGTCGCTAAGAGTCAGACATGACTGAGCGACTGAACTGAATTGGGATGCCCACTCCAGTACTCTTGCCTGGAAAATCCCATGGACGGAGGAGCCTGGTAGGCTGCAGTCCTTGGGGTTGCTAAGAGTCGGACACGACTGAGCGACTTCCTTTTCACTTTTCACTTTCATGCATTGGAGAAGGAAATTGCAACCCACTCCAGTGTTCTTGCCTGGAGAATCCCAGGGACAGGGGAGCCTGGTGGGCTGCCGTCTATGGGGTCACACAGAGTCAGACATGACTGAAGTGACTTAGCAGCAGCAGCAGGATCCACAAGATGCTGACAGGCAGGGCCAAGGGAGAAAGAGAATGGGCAACAGAGCAATTCAGAGAGCAATGAAACCAAAAGTGATGAATGCAGGATTTGTTTAGAGGACAGAAACAATGTAGACTGTAACTGGAATGAAGGGTTGGAAGCGGTCAGAAGTAGAGGGTGGTCCTTGATGGGAAAAGTGATAGGATACACTGGAAACAGAACTGGAAAAGCTGTTAACTCAGAGTTTATAAGAAAGCAATGGAAACCATATTACCAAGTTCAAATCTTGGCTGTACCAATTACCAGCTGTGTGAACTTGAACACATCAAACTCTGCACCTCAATTTCTTTGTTGGAAAGAATAATATGATAATATTGCCTTAATTCATAGGTTATGAGGATAAAGGACTTGATGTACAGAAAGCACTAGGTCAGTGCCTGGACCAGTGCTCCTCCATCATTATCATCATCATGTCATCGATTGTTTAGAGAGATAACTGTAGCACCTCTGTGAAAGGAAAGGAGGGGCAGGCCTGTGGGAAGCTGCAAAAGTAGAACGAAAGACTAATAATCAGTCAGATGTGAAATTGTGAGTCCAAATATGTGGCTAAATTTACACTTTCAGATGACCTAGGAGGCTGAAGACTTTACTGCTCATGATAAACAAAGTTAACCAGAAGAAATGAACGAAACCTTCCAAATCCCAGGCTTAATACAGTAATGAACTGTGTCTCACCTGGGAGACATACTCTATGTTGGTTGTGGGGAGGCTTTGCTCTACTCACTCTCCCAGGGACCATATGAAAACCCCACCATCTTGGAGCTCCCCCTCCAGGACTGTCACCTCCTTGGTCACTGGGTCAGGGGATAAGATTGTGGGTGCCCATAGACCAGCTAGTGCATAACCCCACCTGGCTGTGGGTGGGCAGGTTTTTCAGGGGAATTACATGGATGTTCAGTGAGTAGTAAATTCCTGTGCCACAAAATGAATGGCTTTGAACAGGCAAGTAATAAATTTGGGTTTGGGTGTTGTATTAGTTTGCTAGAGCTACCATAGGAAAGTATCAAAGATTGGGTAGCTTAAATAATTGAACATTATTGTCTCATAGCTACTGAGGCTAGAAGTCCAAGATCAAGAGGTCAACATTTTGGTTTTTCCTGAGGCCTTTCTCCTTGGCTTACAGATGGCTGTCTCCTCACTTGTTCTCACATGGGGACCTCTCTGCCCACCCTGGGTGTCTCTTTGTGTATCCAAATTTCCTCTTCCTACAGGGACACCAGTCAGGTTGGATAAAAGCTAAACTTAATGGCCTCATTTTCACTTAATCACCTCTTGAGAATCTCTCAAAGATTGTCTTATTTTGAGGTAGTGAGGATTAGGGCTTCAACATATGAATTTTAAAGGCCACAATTCAACCCATACCAGACGTGATGAGTTTCACCCAACTGAAGGAATCATCTAAGGTATGTCTTGAGAATAAATTCCTTCTATTAGATGTTGGAAAGTTTTACCCTAAGCCAAGGAGTCCATGCAGCGTAAGAAGCAGTGATCGTAACTGTTATTTCTGTTCAGTTTTTGACAGAGCCAACAAGGTAAATATCCTAAACATGAAACAACAGGAAAAATCCCACTTCCATGAAGAAAGAAAAAAACCTGACCTCTGTAATATGCAAATATTAACAAAGGTTGGAACCCATTCACATCTGGGAAGTAAATCATGGATGGATTTAACCTAGCATTCATCAAATAAATAGAGGCCACAGTGATGATCCTAATTAAAAGAAAATTAATCTCCATGTCATACAGTAAACACTGACAGAAGGTAACACATCCATGGTTATTTCCTTAAGATTACATTAACCATGGTTAGAATCTCTTATCGTTTCCCATGTCTCAGTCTACATGCTGCCAGCATTTAAAAGAACAGTTTAAAATTCAGTCCTGCAAAGTAAGCAAAAAGCAGACAGATGACTGAATTTTTCTATCTTCATACCTATGTTTCATCATCCAGAAAAATAACCAGTAACTAGAACTACAAGAAAAGGTGCCTTATGAACTTTCAGTGAAAGCCCAATCAAGTCAAATATGTTTTCACCATAATATTCTGTGAAAACCAAACACACTGGATAAGTTGTGAGCTACAGTTCCAAAATACAAGATAAGGCCCCCAAGTGGTTCCTTCATAGACTTTTTCCCCATTGTTGGCTCTTCAGGATGTTGTAAAATCTTCTCCAACAGCTTCCATCTCTGCCCATACAATTCCACACCTGATGCTCTGACCTTGTACTAATGGTCCATGTGTATAAGTTGCCTCCTGCATTTTGAGAAGGCTGTACCTTACATGTTTTAAGTCTTTCATAATGCTTCTCATGAGACTAAACACAGCTGGCCCATGAGAAATCTTTATTACTACAGCATTAGGGGATAGTTTATATGTTCTAAAGTGAAGTCGATCAGTCATGTCCGACTCTTTGTGACCCAAGGTCCGTAGCCCACCAAGCTCCTCCGTCCATGGGATTCTCCAGGCAAGAATACTGGAGTGGGTTGCCATTTCCTTCTCCAGTGTATGTTCTAAAGTAAAGGCTATTCTAGGTCAGTAGTTTTCAAGCTTTCAAACAATGCTTTCTAACTGTTGTTCAATTAAATTCTCTAGTTTGACAAAAATCATTTTTCCCCCCCTAACCAAATGGCAACCCACTCCAGTATTCTTGCCTAGAGAATCCCATGGACAGAGGAGTCTAGCAGGCTACAGTCCATGGGGTCACAAGAGTTGGACATGACTTGGCAGTGAAATGACCACCACCAACAACCAGTAAGTCAGACAGGAAACCAAGGCTGGGTTATGAGTCAGGGAGGCCCTGCTGGCCAGTGACTCTCTTCTTGGCGGCACTTCCTGTGGTATTTGTGGAGAAACTTCTGTCTCGTGGATCCCACATCACAAATACATAAATGCAGACCTCCAACCACCAAATACATAGAGGGAAGGGTGAGAGATGACTCCTGCCCAGTTTTCTGACACTGTGGGTTCCACATGTAAGACTGAGAAGGCAAGAGGTGAATGTTTTGGTGCTGATTTTTGTCTTAGATAGTTAGAGGAGGGCTTTGTATTCACGCTGGGCCAGATCATCACCTCTAATCCACACAGTACTACTTTCAGCAATCTACTGACAAGCCCAGGGTTGCCAATGACTCCCGGAGACCATAAAGAATTCAGGAAGCTCCACATCTTGGTTCTGAGCTTCCTCCCAGCACAGTTTTCTCCCAGTCCATGCCAGGCCTCCTTCAGGCTTTCTCCTCATATTGAGCCCTGCACCGCTCATTCTGTGCCCTAGTCCTTGCTATTCTCGCCCCACCTGCAACCAGGCCAACAAGACCAAAGCCCACCCATCATTCCTCAAGTCCTAGTGCTCAGGCTTCCTTGTCCCCAAGCCTTTCCTGTACTGCCCCAGCTGAGCTAGCTCTCACCTTCTCTGAGCCCCATGGCACTGGCTCTGGATTTCCATCTTTCACTTATTATTATGTAATTCAGCTTCTCTAACAGACCTGGGTCCTCCAAGTTTACTTGGTGTATGCTTCATCCAGAGCAAAGGATGCAGTTCCTCATGATGGTATTTAACAATACTCATTGAATAAATGGGAGGCTATGTAGTCACTGCATGTGATAAGACACGTGATATTGGAATATGGTATCTGTGTTTTCTTTTACTACTTATTTTTCCTTCTTTATTAGTTCATTTTGCTTATTTGTTTATTGTTGACTGTCATCTAAATTGAAAGCCTCTATCCCCTAAACTCCACCTTTAAAGCCTACTTGTTCCAAGAAATCTGTTTCTTCTTCTTCTTCTTCCAGTTTTTCCCTCTCCATATAAAATAACTATCTTTGACTAGAACAGATAAAAATATGAGGAATGAAAAAGCCACCACTCAGGATGAAGTGTGATTTCAGCAGGACAATGTCAGGATGCCATGAACTCTAATGAGTTTATGAACAGTTTAAAGACCTGATAAGGCTTATATCAACTCTAATGGGGTCTTTCTCCTACTCAAGATCAGGATCCTTTCTGAGACCTCAAATTGCTCCCCATGCTTTAATCTCTTTGTCAGTTGAGGTGGCCAAGATTCAAGCTACTTCATCCCCAACAGAGCAACCCCCTCCCACCCTGCTGCAGACTATTCTCCCCCAGTTTCCTAAGTCAGTTCAACTATCCCCCTGCTACCTCCCTCCTCCTCTTTTTGCTGCCCAGAAATCAAGTACGTAGACTAGCCTTTTTTTCTTATGTGTTCTCACGATGAGAAAACAGGCCCTAGCTAAACAACCAGGGCACATTTATAGAGATTCCGGAAGTTCTACAATCATGATGTAGATTGGATGTAAGCTCCACTTCTGGGCTTGAGCATAAAGCTTATTTTTCCCTTCACCCTTCCACGAAAGCCAGTGAGTCCTTTTCTCCACTGCAGCCCCTGTTCCTAAGACAATAAAGCAGCACACGTATGACCCGCCTCTACCATGTAGGCAAGCCTTTGTCCATTTCTATAGGAGGAAACATAATTAGAAGTGAATTCCAAATTGCCAGGTAGAGAAAGTCAATTCACTATTAGAAATAATTACCCAACTGTTACACATGAGTTACAGAGAAGAGTGGAATCTCCTTCTCTAGGAAGCTTTTTGTTTCTGCTTTTTACTTTTTTTTTTAATTGGGGTATAGTTGCCTTACAATGCTGTTCTAGTTTCTGCCATTCAATGAAGCAAACCAGCCGTATGTATATATATCCCCTCCCTCCCCCACAACACCCCACCCTTCAAGGTCACCTTGGGGTTCCCAGGTGGCACAGATGGTAAAGAATCCACCTGCCAAGGCAGGAGACACAAGAGACATGGTTTCAGTCCCTGGATTGGGAAGATCCCCTGGACTAGGAAATGGCAACCCATTCCAGTATTCTTGCCTGGAAAGTTCCATGGACAGAGGAGCATGGTGAGCTTCAGTCCATAGAGTTGTGAAGAGTTGGACACGACTAAGAAGGAATAAAGAGTAGGTCACCTACTCAGAGCACCAAACTGAGTTTCCTGTTCTATATAGCAGGTTCCCACTAATTACCGATTTTCCACACGATAGTGTATATATATCAACCCCAATCTCCCAATTCATCCTACCTCCTCTCCCCCACAACCTCCTGCCATGTCCATACATCTGTTCTCTACATCTGCATTTCTATTTTTGTTCTGCAAAGAGGTTCATCTGTACCATAGACTCCACATATATGCGTTAATATATTTGTTTCACTCCTTCTGACTTCACTCTGTATGACAGACTCCATCCATCCACATCTCTACAAATGACCCAACAAGACCCAAATAGACATTTCTCCAAAGAAGACATACAGCTGGCTAACAGGCACATGAAAAGATGCTCAAGATCACTAATAATTAGACAAATGCAGATCAAAACTACAATGAGTATCACCTCACACCAGTAAGAATGGCAATCATCAAAAAATCTAGGGATATTTTAAACTGGTAGACTCCATCTGTCAGAAATGATTAGCTGTATCTTTCCAAAGCTGGGGAACTAAAGGAACCAGTTGCTCAATGTTCTCCCACTCTACAGCAGCCACTGTCTATGTTGACAGTTTTCTCTTATTTGTTTGAATATTCATTCCTTCTAGCCCAAGGAAGTGTTCTCCTTAACCACTAATTTGTCAGAACGTGTGTCAAAGCGGTTTGGACTATCCCAAAAGAAACACCTTTAAGAAACCACAAAGCAATCAAGTCACTCTGGCAGTGACTTGTGACAGAGTCACAAAGCAATCAAGTCACTCTGGCAGAAGGGCCAGTGGGTGGGCTGTCAGTTACTGGGGAAACTGTTTTTCACTTGGAAGACTTCCCAGGGAAACCAGGAAACCAGGCAGAACAGCACGAAAGAGGGGCAGCCTCCACCCCTGAGAATGGGAGGCTCTGCCTCAGCACTGAAACAGGGATTAAAGGCTACACTCCTACCAGGTCGAAAGGAGAGAGGGGTTCCGTATGGTGAGAGTCGATCTTCTCCCCTGTGAGCAAATATTTGGATGTTGCTTTAGAAAAATTAGTTGTAGGAACAATGTATTTTAAAAGGAGAGAGTGATTCTATAGTGTCATACCTAAGAACAAGCAGGCTTTGGGCTCCAATAGACTTGGCTTGAGTTCTGGCTCCAGCTCTCCTGCACACCTTACTCCATTGATTTAACCTTGGTAAGTTTCATTAGCCAAGAATAAAACAGTTCCTAGCTCACAGCATTGTTATGGGCCTCAATGAGAGGGATCCATGTAAAGTGCTTACCCCAGCTGCCTACACAGAGTCAAGGATAAATGCTGCTGCTGAATGGCTTCAGTCGTGTTCAACTCTTCATGACGCTATGGACTGTAGCCTGTCAGGCTTGTCTGTCCGTGGGATTCTCCAGAAAAGAATACTGTCTGAGTGGGTTGCCATTTCCTCCTCTAGGGGATCTTCCTGACCCAGGGATTGAACCCACATCTCTTTTTGTCTCCTACATTGGCAGGCAGGCCAATGCCTCCACTAGCACCACCTAGGAAGTCAAGGGGAGATAAATGTTAGCTATTAGTATTATTACTGCAATTGTATGATTGTGATTTTGTCACGTGTATGATGCTAAAGTAAATGTGGACTACTGTTATTGGTCTGATTGTTACAATTATTACTGTGTCATATATATGATACTCAGAAAGGCAATGGCAACCCACTCCAGTACTCTTGCCTGGAAAATCCCATGGATGGAGGAGCCTGGTAGGCTGCAGTCCATGGGGTCACTAAGAGTCAGACACGACTGAGCGACTTCACTTTCACTTTTCACTTTCCTGCATTGGAGAAGGAAATGGCAACCCACTCCAGTGTTCTTGCCTGGAGGATCCCAGGGACGGGGGAGCCTGGTGGGCTGCCGTCTATGGGGTTGCAGAGTCGGACACGGATGAAGCGACTTAGCAGCAGCAGCAGCACCATATATGATACTTCCAGGAACTTCTGCCCTGTGGAGAGTAAGAAAAGGAAGATTTGTTCCTGGACTAAACTGGGGAGTGGTAGTGAACTAAGGAAAATCCAAGTGGCCACATGTGCTCAGATACAGGTCACCAGTGTCTTGGTCCATATATTCCACAGCCTTCTCAGGATTCATGGCATTACCATGCCTGGTTGCTGCTGCTGCTAAGTCACTTCAGTCGTGTCTGACTCTGTGTGACCTCATAGACGGCAGCCCACCAAGCTCCCCCGTCCCTGGGATCTCCAGGCAAGAACACTAGAGTGGGTTGCCATTTCCTTCTCCAATGCATGAAAGTAAAAAGTGAAAGTGAAGTCGCTCAGTCGTGTCCGACCCTCATCTACAGCCTTCCAGGCTCCTCCGTCCATGGGATTTTCCAGGCAGGAGTACTGGGGTGGGATGATAGCCAAACCACACAAGGGCTTTCTAAGCCCTTTCCTCTCAAGGCACTAATTCTGGAGTTTTACCCAGTCCTAATTGAGCACAGCATTGAAAGATTTTATTAAACTGGACTTCATAGTCTGAATAAATAACCTAGCTTTGTCCTACCCTCTTTGAGATGCTAGCAAGCCTCAGTTGACAAAGGCTGTCTTCCTCTCCAGGGTAAGCACCAATACCAACTTTGTCTTACTAGAAAAATAAGAACATTCTCTAAAACCATATACAAAAATAAACTCAAAATGGATTAAAGGTTTAAGTGTGAGACTAGATACTATAAAACTCCTGGAGGAAAGCAAGCACAACACTCTTTGGCATAAATTGCAGCAACATTGGATCCATCTCCTAGAATAATAGAAATAAAAGCAAAAATAAACAAATGGGACCTAATTAAACTTAAAAGCTTTTGCACAGCAAAGAAAAACAATAACAATACAAAAAGACAATCTATGGAATGGGAGAAAATGTTTGGAAACAATGCAACTCCAAAATAAACAAACAGCTCATATAGCTCAATACAAAAAAAAAAAAAAAAAAAAATCAAGAATTGGGGTAGAAGATCTAAGCAGATATTTCTTCAAAAAAGACTTACAGATGGACAATAGGCACATGAAAATGTTCAACATCATGAATTATTAGATAAATGAAAATCAAAGCTACAATGAGGTACCCCTCTCAACAGTCAGAATGGCTGTCATCAAAATGTCAACAAATAATAAATGCTAGAGAGGGTGTGCTTTGGCTTCATCCCTTCATTCTTTCTGGAGTTATTTCTCCACTGATCACCAGTAGCATTTTGGGCACCTACTGACCTGGGGAGTTTCTCTTTCAGTATCCTATAATTTTTCCTTTTCATACTGTTCATGGGGTTCTCAAGGCAAGAATACTGAAGTGGTTTGCCATTCCCTTCTCCAGTGGACCACATTCTGTCAGATCTCTCCACCATGACCCTCCCATCTTGGGTTGCCCCACGGGCATGGCTTAATTTCATTGAGTTAGACAAGGCTGTGGTCCTAGTGTGATTAGATTGACTAGTTTTCTGTGAGTATGGTTTCAGTGTGTTTGCCGTCTGATGCCCTCTTGCAACACCTACCGTCTTACTTGGGATTCTCTTACCTTGGGCGTGGGGTATCCCTTCACGGCTGCTCCAGCAAAGCGCAGCCATTGCTCCTTACCTTGGACGAGGGGTATCTCCGCACCGCCGCCCTTCCTGACCTTCAGCGTGGGATAGCTCCTCTAGGTCCTCCTGCGCCCTCGCAGCCACAGCTTCTTGGACGTGGGGTTGGTCCTCCCGGCCACCGCCCCTGGCCTCGGGCATAACTCCAGAAAGAATGAAGGGATGGAGCCAAAGCAAAAACAATACCCAGCTGTGGATGTGACTGGTGATAGAAGCAAGGTCCGATGCTGTAAAGAGCAATATTGCATAGGAACCTGGAATGTCAGGTCCATGAATCAAGGCAAATTGAAAGTGGTCAAACAGGAGATGGCAAGAGTGAACGTCGACATTCTAGGAATCAGCGAACTGAAATGGACTGGAATGGGTGAATTTAACTTAGATGACCATTATATCTACTACTGAGGGCAGGAATCCCTCAGAAGAAATGGAGTGGCCATCATGGTCAACAAAAGAGTCTGAAATGCAGTACTTGGATGCAATCTCAAAAACGACAGAATGATCTCTGTTCGTTTCCAAGGCAAACCATTCAATACTACAGTAATCCAAGTCTATGCCCCAACCAGTAACGCTGAAGAAGCTGAAGTTGAACGGTTCTATGAAGACCTACAAGACCTTTTAGAACTAACACCCCAAAAAGATGTCCTTTTCATTATAGGAGACTGGAATGCAAAAGTAGGAAGTCAAGAAACCCCTGGAGTAACAGGCAAATTTGGCCTTGGAATACGGAATGAAGCAGGGCAAAGACTAATAGAGTTTTGCCAAGAAAATGCACTGGTCATAACAAACACTCTCTTCCAACAACACAAGAGAAGACTCTATACATGGACATCACCAGATGGTCAACATTGAAATCAGACTGATTATATTCTTTGCAGCCAAAGATGGAGAAGCTCTATACAGTCAGCAAAAACAAGACCAGGAGCTGACTGTGGCTCAGACCATGAACTCCTTATTGCCAAATTCAGACTTAAATTGAAGAAAGTAGGGAAACCGAAAGACCATTCAGGTATGACCTAAATCAAATCCCTTATGATTATACAGTGGAAGTGAGAAATATATTTTAAGGGACTAGATCTGATAGATAGAGTACCTGATGAACTATGGAATGAGGTTTGTGACATTGTACAGGAGACAGGGATCAAAACCATCCCCATGGAAAAGAAATGCAAAAAAGCAAAATGGCTGTCTGGGGAGGCCTTACAAATAGCTGTGAAAAGAAGAGAAGTGAAAAGCAAAGGAGAAAAGGAAAGATATAAACATCTGAATGCAGAGTTCCAAAGAATAGCAAGAAGAGATAAGAAAGGCTTCTTCAGCGATCAATGCAAAGAAATAGAGGAAAACAACAGAATGGGAAAGACTAGGGATCTCTTCAAGAAAATCAGAGATACCAAAGGAATATTTCATGCAAAGATGGGCTCGATAAAGGACAGAAATGGTATGGACCTAACAGAAGAAGAAGATATTAAGAAGAGATGGCAAGAATACACAGAAGAACTGTACAAAAAAGATCTTCACGACTCAGATAATCATGATGACGTGATCACTGATCTACAGCCAGACATCCTGGAATGTGAAGTCAAGTGGGCCTTAGAAAGCATCACTACAAACAAAGCTAGTGGAGGTGATGGAATTCCAGTTGAGCTATTCCAAATTCTGAAAGACGATGCTGTTAAAGTGCTGCACTCAATATGCCAGCAAATTTGGAAAACTCAGCAGTGGCCACAGGACTGGAAAAGGTCAGTTTTCATTCCAATCCCAAAGAAAGGCAATGCCAAAGAATGCTCAAACTACCGCACAATTGCACTCATCTCACACACTAGTAAAGTAAGGCTCAAAATTCTCCAAGCCAGGCTTCAGCAATATGTGAACCATGAACTTCCTGATGTTCAAGCTGGTTTTAGAAAAGGCAGAGAAACCAGAGATCCAATTGCCAACATCCGCTGGATCATGGAAAAAGCAAGAGAGTTCCAGAAAAACATCTATTTCTGCTTTATTGACTATGCCAAAGCCTTTGATTGTGTGGATCACAATCAACTGTGGAAAATTCTGAAAGAGATGGGAATACCAGATCTGCCTCTTGAGAAACCTGTATGCGAGTCAGGAAGCTACAGTTAGAACTGGACATGGAACAACAGACTGGTTCCAAATAGGAAAAGGAGTTCGTCAAGGCTGTATATTGTCACCCTGCTTATTTAACTTCTATGCAGAGTACATCATGAGAAACGCTGGACTGGAAGAAACACAAGCTGGAATCAAGATTGCCGGGAGAAATATCAATCACCTCAGATATGCAGATGACACCACCCTTATGGCAGAAAGTGAAGAGGAACTCAAAAGCCTCTTGATAAAAGTGAAAGTGGAGAGTGAAAAAGTTGGCTTAAAGCTCAACATTCAGAAAATTAAGATCATGGCATCCGGTCCCATCACTTCATGGGAAATAGATGGGGAAACAGTGGAAACAGTGTCAGACTTTATTTTTCTGGGCTCCAAAATCACGGCAGATGGTGACTGCAGCCATGAAATTAAAAGACGCTTACTCCTTGGAAGGAAAGTTATGCCCAACCTAGATAGCATATTGAAAAGCAGAGACATTACTTTGCCAACAAAGGTTCATCTAGTCAAGGCTATGGTTTTTCCTGTGGTCATGTATGGATGTGAGAGTTGGACTGTGAAGAAGGCTGAGCACTGAAGAATTGATGCTTTTGAAGTGTGGTGTTGGAGAAGACTCTTGAGAGTCCCTTGGACTGCAAGGAGATCCAACCAGTCTATTCTGAAGGAGATCAGCCCTGGGATTTCTTTGGAAGGAATGATGCTGAAGCTGAAACTCCAGTACTTTGGCCACCTCATGCGAAGAGTTGACTTATTGGAAAAGACTCTGATGCTGGGAGGGATTGGGGGCAAGAGGAGAAGGGGACGACAGAGGATGAGATGGCTGGATGGCATCACTGACTCGATGGACGTGAGTCTGAGTGAACTCCGGGAGTTTGTGATGGACAGGGAGGCCTGGCGTGCTGCGATTCATGGGGTTGCAAAGAGTCGGACATGACTGAGTGACTGATCTGATCTGATCTGATCTGAGAGAGGTTGTGCAGAAAAGGGAACCCTCTTACGCTGCTGGTAGGAGTGTAAATTGGTACAACCATTATGGAGAACAGTATGGAAGCCCCTTTAAAAACCAAAATAGAACTACCATATGACTCAGCAGTCTCACTTCTGGAACAAGAGAAACTTCCTGTCTAGCATGGCAGACTGTATTCAATATTGTGTAATACCCGACAATGTAATAACCTATGTAATAGATACATGCCTGAATCACTTTGCTGTACACCTGAAACTAACAGGACACTGCAGATCAACTATACTTCAATTAAAATTTTTTAAATAAAATAATAATAAAACAAACTCAAATCAAAAAACAACACAACAATTCACTGTGCAATGGACGTTGGGGGCATCTCCCTGCCTGTTCCCCAGACTGAAGAGAGTCAGGGTGTCACTGGCTCCTGAAACACCCCTTTGGGACCTTGTAAGAAATATTTCCACATTCCACATCATTTTTGACAATTTAACAGTGAAGTGTGTGGGCAGATTGAAATGGAGACCCAAAACTGGTGAGTTTCCAAAGAAAATTGCCATCAACTAGAAACCTGAATGTAGCCATTCATCCTCTAGTCTTGGGATATGAATAGGTCATTAATTAGAGCCAGGAAAAAAATGGTGTGGCCTTGGACAGGATAGCCCAAAGGAAAGACTCTTCCTGAGCAGTGTGAGCTCCTTGCAGGCGGGGCCCACAGCCAAGACACAGACCCCTGGTGCCCAGCCCAGCTCCAGGCACATGGTAGACGGTACACAAATGAATGAATGAATATAAAGTTGATGGCAAAGGATTCGGGTTTGATCTCCTGTTTGTCGTTGCCACGGTGCACAATCCAGAAGGAATTCTTTCCAATTCCAGATTTCCATCTCTGGAAGGCAGAGATGAAAAACAACATATTTCTCTTAAAATTGTAGTGAGAATTACATAAGCTAATTCTGACCACATTTTTACAAGCCACCAAGAGACCATGTCTAAGAAAAAAAGGAAGAAGAGTTAGACTGTGTCTAACATTTCCTTCTTGTTGTTGCTGTTTAGTCACTCAGTCATACCCAGCTCTTTGCAACCCCATGCACTGTAGCCCACCAGGCTCTATCCATGGAATTCTCCAGGCAAGAATACTGGACTGGGTTGCCATTTCCATCTCCAGGGGAAGTTCCCGACCCAGGAATCATCCTGGGTTGATGCAGGTTGCATCCTGCATTGCCAGGCAGAGTCTTTGTTGCTGAGCCACCAAGAAAACCCAACATTTCTTTAGAACATGTTATTTGCTAAACAGACGGCCAAAGATTTTTCATGCATATGACCTCCTGTGATAGAATACAACACGGATTACTGTTAGGTCTTCACTAGTGAATATGCTTTGATTGACTTGTTTTCTAAGTGGATTTGGTTGCCATCATCACTTTGCTGGTGAAGTGGGCTGCCCTGGACTGGTGTCACTCAGAACCCGCCCGTGGTTCCCACTGCACGAGACAAGCAGGATCTCCAAGACAAGCAGCATCCCCAGGACCAGGAGCTCAGAGAGGATGCTCAGAGCTGTGGCTTCTTATGGCTTCCTCCTCACCTTATGGCTTCTGCGTCACCCTCTCCTCGCCCACTCCCACAGTCCCCTTCTAAAAGAGGATAAGAGGATATGCCAACAAGCAGGAATCCTAAACTTATTCAAGAAAGGACAAATTCAGTAGTGCTGTGGGAACTAAACAAGGCAATATATTTAAATAAAAATAATAACTCCCATCCATCCATCACTCTGTGCCAAGTTCTGTGCTAGGTGCCTTATCTGGACTGCTTTGAATCTCTGTGAAATGAGTATAATTATCCCCATTTTACAGATAAGGAAACTGAGGTCCAATGAAAATATATAATTTGTCCAAAGACACAAAGGTTTATTTAATAGTAGCTGTAGGTTTGAAATAAAATCTGAATGACTCCCAAATCTATTCTCAACCAATACATCACTTCTGTAGCCTCCCCATTACCTCCTGTGCTCACAGCCACCCAGTGAATGTCATGTCTGCTCCCTGCCTCTAGAAACGTCAGCATCATAGAGCTTCAACAACATTTCATGAAAACTTGCCAATCAATTAAAACATGTATGTGAACATGTATGTGTATATGTGTGTGCATTGATATATGTGTGTGATCTCTTATTGATTTATTTAACCACTGATCTACTTGTAAGCCTATTTCCCAAGAAGGCTTAAATGATAAGATTTGGCAGTCACTCAGATTCCTATCCCTTTTTTGGTTACAGAGGAATAAGCAACGGGTATCTGACACACCCAATTCTAATCCTGATTCCACTTCTTCCTGGCTGCATCAGTTGGCTTATCAACTGCAAACAACAGAAACCATATTTAGCCAAAAGAGTGTGTTGAAAGAAAGTCTCTCAAGACAGAGGACAGAGATGGAGATCCAGGCTTGCAAACTGTAGGGACTCGGCCAGGCAAGGCCAGCCAGGATCACCCTAGGAGCCCTCTGCTTAGAAAGCCACTTAGGAGGCCCACTGGGCCTCACACAGCTGCTGTGAGTAATCCCTGACTCTCCCTGCATGTGGCCAACCATCCAAGCCAGAACCTCAGGCAGAAGCTTCCAGGCAGCAGGCTCAGGCCACAGGCCAGGGAGCTGTTGGAGAGACTGCCCTTATCGGTCCACTCCTCTCACTGTGATGCCCCAGGAAGTATGTGCTTGTGTCCCATAATGTGAACTCCCTGCTCCCCTCTCCCCTTCTGGCCCCACCATGGCTGATGGCCCAGGCTCACCATCTGCCAGTCTCCTGCAAACAGCCCAGACGCTGGCCAACCTCTGAGAAGCACCAATTGGTTGACACATCTTGAAACGTCACCCACTCTTTCCTAGAATGAGTTTGGTTTTTTTTTTTCCTGTGGCCAAAAAAGTAAGATTTTCATAGTCTCTGAATGGTTCTAAACTACCAGGTCACAAAAGATATTAATACTCTGTTGGAAGTTTAATAATGGAAGTGCAGCAAACCAGTGCAGGCTGTATTCTGAGACTCTCCTTCAGAAGTAACCAGGCATGCAGAGAGAGCTTCACCCTGGACTTTTAAGTGATTTGGGTTCAAACCCAAGGTCCTTTACTAACCCATGTGTCCTCGGGCCCACCAGTTCATCTTTCCACGTCTATGTCCTCACCTAAGAAATGGTGCGAACGATGTTTCCTGGCCAACCTGCAACACCAGCACCACCTGGGACCATGGAGAGAGCTGCCCAAACAGGAGTCTAGCTTTCTGAGGGAGAGATGGCTGTAGGAGGAAAGATGGAAAGGAGAAAGGCTTTGAAGTTTCCACCTCACTCTCCTAGGCCCCGTTCAAAGGCAGATCTGGTACAAATTCCCTCGGCTATGCGCTCTCCCTACAAAAGGTGGTGCTGGAGCAGAATCTTGCCTCCTTCAACTAGATTCACTCTCTCCATGGAAGTCTCAATGGCTTGTTCTGATGACTAAACTCTAAAAAAGTGTATGCTTTTGGTTTTGTTTTATTTTTTTTTCCTTTTGCTCTGGATATATCATCCAGGTTCTCATTGTGGATAGTTTACACAGCTAACACATCATAAGAGAAATTTCACTTAGTCCCAGATGACCATCTATACATTCTCATCCATTTGCACATGAACAGAGGGGTCACCCTGTAAGAAGAGTGCATTTATGCTCCCCTCTCCAGCCTGGAATGAAGTAAAAATGTTCATTTTTTTTTTAAGGCACAAAAATAAACTTAAAAACTCACAATATCAAGGTTTGTTTCTTTCTGAAGATGGAAAGTAGTTTGATAAAAATGAATGGCAGCTCAAATTTGACAAGGAGAAACAACATAGTTATTTCTAAACACATACTGTAGTGATATAAAATATTTCCTCCCTTCTTGAGATAGTCTAGTCCATTTTTCTTCCTCAAAAGCCTTAACTTTGAAATTAAAAAAAATAGTAATTAATATACTCATCCGTATTTCTTAATTCCAAGATGCAGTGTTCGTGCTTGCATTTCCTCTTGTATTTTCCACTGGAAATCAAAGAAATGGCCATTTGCATATCAGAAAGGAAACACAAAGAAAACAGAAAATTACAACTGTTACTGAACAGCCACTGCCATTCAAGTGACTTTTTAAAAACAATTTTGAACAGTATAAATCTTTTCAAAACCCAGACTTTAAAAATCAGCAGTGACTTATTGATGTATGGCAGAGACCAACACAATATTGTAAAGCAATAATCCCCCAATTAAAAATAAATAAATTAAAAAAAAAAACAATGACCTATTTCTGATGACAATATAGAGATGAAAAAAATCACTCACTGAACAATAAATCATCTTCAGAGAAGCTTTACTATAAAACTTAGCTTTATACGTGGGATCAAACTTCAGAGCATGAAGAAGCCTTGCTCCATCCCCTTATTTCATATCCAGATGAGCAAACTTGACTTCTAAAGGTCTAGTGACGTGTCCAAGGTCCCCCAGCAATAGTGACCAAGACAGAAAAGGAACCAACACACCTCTGCTGACACTGGTGTTCTTCCACTGCCCCACCTGAATAGAGCAGGAATTAATCTGTTACCACACAACTGGCTACATGGAAGGTGAAGTACATAAGAGGTACTATATCAGGACAAACAAAGTTTACCTAATATAAAGAACATCAGAAAACATTCAGCAGGAAGAGAGCCACTTCAGGTGGTGACAGGTTTTCATCTAACTTGTTTTGGAGCTAGAAATTTGCAGTGATTTATCCTTCCTCTCAACCCGTTAAGTCACCACCTTTTCATCATCAAACATACTCATTTATTGAACATTCTTGCCAACCTTAATTTTTGTTTATAAATATCTCATCAAGATTTAAAATTTTTATTTGAATCCAATACAGTATACTAGTGCACATATATGGAATTTAGGAAGATGGTAACAATAACCCTATATGCGAGACAGCAAAAGAGACACAGATGTATAGAACAGTCTTTTGGACTCTGTGGGAGAAGGCGAGGGTAGGATGATTTGAGAGAATAGCATTGAAATATGTATATTATCGTATGTAAAACGGATTGCCAGTCCAGGTTCGATGCATGAGACAGGGTGCTCAGGGCTGGTGCACTGGGATGACCCAGAGGGTGGTGGGAGAGGGGTTCAGGATGGGGAACACATGTCCACCCATGGCTGATTCATGTCAATGTATGGCAAAAACCACTACAATATTGTAAAGTAATTAGCCTCCAGTTAAAATAAAAATTAAAAAATAAATTAAAACACACAATTTTTATTTGAATCCAAAATCATTATTATTATAACCTCCACTTACAAACAGGTTCCGTTCCAAGGTCCATTTGCATGTCATTTTAGAGCCCAGAACTTGTTTTCTATCAGAAATAATTCTACCAATGGGAATTCAATCCCCAGCTAGTTCTCATCAGGGGTCGAATCCAGGATGCCCATAAAGTAGCTCAACAAGCACACAGGACCCTGGGATAGGAGGCCCTTTCTTCCCTGTTCCTCCCTCACTCCTACAGAGAGCAAACTATTCCATTCCTTTCCCTCTCCCAATGCCTACCAAAATCATCATCATCATCATCATTATCATCATCATCTGAACTTTAAACTGTACAAGCAAACCAAGAGTTGGCTCTGCAACGTTTTTCACTTACATTTCTT
The DNA here is from genome assembly GCF_003369695.1 of Bos indicus x Bos taurus. Lineage (NCBI taxonomy): Eukaryota > Metazoa > Chordata > Mammalia > Artiodactyla > Bovidae > Bos > Bos indicus x Bos taurus. Next base: position 87,611,492 of record NC_040084.1, on the reverse strand, counting down.
GTGCTGCTGCATGAGAAAAACCCAAGACCCTCCTTCTGCTCAGACCAATGGGCTGTGGGCCTCTTGCATTAGAAATTAAGGAAAATTTTACTTCATAAATCTAGGTGACATTGAGAGTTCCTGAAAATTCTGCCAGTTTCCTCCTAATTCAAAAATACTTAGTTAAGCAGTTTAATGCATGCCTCAGAGTGTTCTTGTTTAGTCACCAGTTGTGTGTAATTCTTTGCAGCCCCATGGACTATTGCCCACCAGGCTCCTCTGTCCATGGGATTTCCCAGGCAAGAATACTGGAGTAGGTAGCCATTCCCTTCTCCAGGGGATCTTCAAGACCCAAGGATCAAACCTGAGTTTCCTGCATTGCAGGCAGATTCTTTACCGCTGAGCCCCCAGGGAAGCCCCTTGCCTCAGTATACACAGGTATTAATACATATGCATATACACAGGCTTTTGGAGTCTGATCAAGCACCAGCTTAAATCCCTGCCCTACCACTTCCTAGAGTGCCACCTATGGAAGATATTTCACCTTTGGAAACTTTTAGATCTGCTTTTCGGTGTTCTCCAAGGTTGGGGTTCCAGGTGCTAGTGGTAAAGAACCCGCCTCCCAGTGCAGGAGACATATGTTGGAAACATCCCCTGGAGGAGGGCATGGCAACCCACTTCAGTACTCTTGCCTGGAGAATCCCATGGACATAGGAGCCTGGAGGGCTACGGTCCACAAGGTCACAAAGAGTCAGACATGCCTGAAGCAACAGAGCACGCATGCATGCACATATGGCACTGATATCCTTTTCCAACTTCACCATCCATCATTTTCCTGGCGCAGCTGTTACAAGCTCTTCCCCAGACCCTCCGTGCCACCCAGTTTCATGTCTTCACTCCTACCAGAACCCCTGCCCCATCACATCTCTTACCCTCCAATTTCTACTCCAGGTCTCCCTCCCCTATGCAGCATTTCTGCCCTTCTGATGTGATTTCAACAAGGTTCTGACTGCACTCTAGTAGTTGATGTTATCCGTGTTATTTATTTACTAAAAATAAGCTCCATGAAGACAGAGCCTGTGGTTTGTACATCCTGTACTTTCTGCTGAGGGTCCCACACAACATCTTCAATGCGAAGGATGTTCACTAAATGTTTGTTGAATGAGTCGTGATTCCTAACTTAGACCAGCCGTTAAGTGCCCATAAATTCATCCCAATCAGAAAGTAGAGGAAGGTAAAGTAAGAAATACTAACCAAAGGAAGAGCAGTCTTTCTCATATTTCTTCAAAATCCCAACTGTTTACTGGGGCAGAGAGAAGGGGGTGGCGGCTGGGGCTCTTCTATCCCAGGGACTCCCTGTCCAACAAGCCTCATTCTCATTAGGAGATTGGTTTTCCAAGTGTGTTGAAAGGAAGGATCGCAAACACTTTTCCACCCCTAGCCTGCCTAGGCTTCATCCTGCCATCAAAACTACTTGTAAACATTAGGGATTTTCCCTGTGCTAGTGAGGAGGGTCATAAATTTAATAACGTATGTTTGTTTTACAAAATTGTCCATTCACTTCTTCCCTGGTAAACCCCCCTGATTTGTCAAGACCCACCTCAGTGCCACCACCTCTGTAAAGCCTTCCATGACTGTTCATTCATTCAACAAGCATACATTAAGCACCTATGTTGTGCTCACCACTGTGTTGAGTGCTGGAAATACGTTGCTGAGTGAGACAGACACAGTTCCTACCCATGGAGTCCATGTCTAGTACAAAGGTGATGTAGAGGCTTGTAACGGAGATTCAACCATGCTGGGGGAAATCAGAGCAGGCTTCTCTAAGGAAGCTATGTTTACCACCGTTTCCCTCCCCCCATGTTTCCCTTTCTTGTTACATCTGTAATCACAGAGATCTGGGATTAGGGGCCCCACTTACGTGTATGTGTTACAGATCGTGACGTATGTCAATAATATCCTGACCACAGAGCCTGGCACATAGCAAAAGCCAGTAAGGAAGATGAATGAACCAGTCTGTGACCCCGTTCTGCTTTGGGGAGTGGACAGTGGTCACTTAGGAAGGACAAACATCAACACACCATATCCCAACCAAATCAAAGAGATGCCACGAGCAAGCTCTTCAGAGAATACTTGGAAATGGCTCTGTATGACCTTCTAGCAGACTGAGGTGACCTTGCATCCCAGTCGCATAGCTGTCAGATCATCAGCCTTTTGTCCTGACAGAGGTGCAGTCATGACACAGGTGATAAATTACACCTTCTAGTAGAATGGTCCAAGTCTGAGGTCAGAAGGAGCCCATAGCTCACAAGCATTCAAGTCACTCTCTTCCCCAGCACTTCCCTTCCTGGTCGCTGCTAGCAGGTAAGGTCTCAGAGACACAGCTGTGCTCTTCTCTCCCCAGATGACTGCAGAGGGTGAGAGTGAGGGCTGATGTTACTGCCCCAGTGGACCCTGGAACCAAGCTCTGTGTATGAGGGTGCTAATCAGCCTTCTAAAGGAGGTCCACTTCCAGTCACAGTTACTTCATCCCCCATGAGGAGAGAACTCTTGAGGGCCATCAATATCTTCTCTGAGACCAGAATGACCTGCAGAATATTTGCCATCTCTCTACGACAAACCTAGACAGTGTGTTAAAAAGCAAAGACATCACTTTGCCGACAAAGGTTCATCTAATCAAAGCTATGGTCTTTCCAGTAGTCATGTACAGAGGTGAGAGCTGGACAATAAAGAAGGCTGAGCACTGAAGATCATCAGCCTCTTGTCCTGACAGAGGTGCAGTCATGACACAGGTGATAAATAACACCTTCTAGTAGAATGGTCCAAATTTGAGGTCAGAAGGAGCCCATCGCTCCTTGATGTTTTTGAACTGTAGTGCTGGAGGAGACTCTTGAGAGTCCTTTGGACAACAAGGAGATCAAACCAGTCCATCCTAAAGGAAATCAGTCCTGAATATTCATTGGAAAGACTGATGCTGAAGCTGAAGCTCCAATACTTTGGCCACCTGATGCAAAGAACTGACTCATTGGAAAAGACCCTGGGAAAGATGCTGGGAAAGAGTGAAGGCAGAAGAAGAAGAAGAGGATGACAGAGGATGAGATGGTTGGATGGCATCACTGATTCTGTGGACATGAACTTGGGCAGACTCCATGAGGTGGTGAAGCACAGGGAAGCCTGGCATGCTGCAGTCCATGGGGTCATGAAGAATCAGACACTGGCAACTGAACAACAATTAAAAAAAAGCCCAGAGAATTAATTAGTATGAAATGAGTTGTGGGAAGGCTGAAAACAATTGCCAACAGACCAGCTGCTTTAACTGACCTGTTCCTACACAAGTCGTATATTTCTTCACAAGACCCTGCTCCATCATGGAGCTATGAGGCTCAGCAACAACCTCAGAAGGGTTGGTTGGGCTGGAGCCAGCATGGTCTAAACAAGTTTCTAAATATTGTCTCAGTGATATTTGAACTCTTACCAGCTGGGACGGGGCCAAGGCTGTTCATATTAATAGCTGTGAAGAGGGAGACTGGGTAAGAAGTTCCAGGGACTCATAAGCCAGAGTGGACTTCTCATCTGGGGACCTGGTATCTTAAAACGTTATTTATTCATTCATGCGCCCATTCCCTCATGTACTTGCGGAGCCCACACGTCACACGCGCGCAGCTCCTGATCTCTCAATCCATCTCTGGAGGCGGAGGCAAACACTGGGGCGGAAAGTGAGAAACCACTTCACAGGAGCATTCGGGAGGGGACCCCAAACTGGGGGGCCCTGGGGGAGGCGACAGGGAGCTGGGAGGTAAGGAGGGGGCAGGAAGAGTTCACCAGCCAACAGTCAGGGGAGGCATGGCAGACAGAACACATAAATAAAACACTTAACTTCTGTGCCTTCAGCGTCTGTATCTATAAAATGAGAGACAGCACAGCCCAACCTAATGGCGTTTTTGAGAGGATTAGGCAGCAAGGCTGAGCCCAGGGCTTGACAACACCCCACACCCAGCAGATCCGGGTTCCCAGCAGTTGCGGGGAGGGAAAGTGTTGGTGGAGGTTCCTTCTTGCTCTGACTCCTCCTAGGGGCCTGGGTATGAATTTCTAGTTTCCATGGACCAGGATTAGGAAAAAGTCCATAACCAAGGAGCAAAACAAAACTTGGCAGTGGGGGCAACCTGATGAGTCACGAACCACAGAACCTGCAGACAAAACAGCAGTCAAGAACACAAGCCTGAAATTAGAACTGCTCATGAGAAGCCCACTTTCAACCCTTATTAAAGTAGCTTCAAGGGGTGGACTCTAGTCTTTGGGTTCTATCTCTCTCTCTTTTTTAATTGAGTAAAATATACATAAAATTTACCATCTTAATTTGTAAGAGCACAGTTCAGCGGTACTAAATACATTCATATTGTTGTACCATCCATCCACATTAATACTTATCTTGTAAAACTGAAATTCTGTACTTATTAATCAATAACTCCCCCATTCTCTGCTCCTCCAGCTCCTGGAAACCACCATTACACTTTCTCAGTGGATCTATTTTAATTTACTTTCTGTTTTCCCTACGCTAGGTGTTCCTTGCTGTTTGCGGGCTTTCTCCAGTTGCGGCAACCGAGAGCCGCTCTCTGGTTTCGGTGCTCGGGATTCTCACTGCGGTGGCTCTGCTTGTTGCGGAGCACAGGCTCAGTAGTTGTGGTGCGCAGGCTCAGCTGTTCCACAGCGTGTGAGATCTTGCTACACCAGGGATCAAACCTCTGCACTGGCAGGCAGATTCTTAACCACCAGACCACCAGGGAAGTCCCATCATTACACTTTCTGTCCTTATAATTTTGACTACTCCAAGTTTCCTCACTTAAGTGGAATCAATACTTTGGCCACCTGCTGCTAAGAGCTGACTCATTGGAAAAGACCACGTTGCTGGGAAAGATTGAAGGCAGGATGAGAAGGGGATGAGAGAGGATGAGATGGTTGGATGGCATCACTGACTCAGTGGACATGAGTTTGAGAAAGTTCTAGGAGACGGTGAAGGACAGGGAAGCCTGTTGTGCTGCAGTCCATGGGGTCACAAAGAGTAGGACATGACTGAGCCTCTGAACAACAACAAAGTGGGATCATACGGTACTGTGAGTGTGTGTGGGTATGCTTGTGACTGTCTTATTTCATTTAGCATAATGTCCTCAAGGTTCATGCATGTTATAGCACGTTGCAAAGTTTACCTTTTTAAAAGGCTGAATGTACACAACTTATTTGCTTATCCTTTCATCTTTTGATAGACACAGGTTGCTTCCATGTTTTCACTATTGTGGAATAACACTGCTATGAACACGATGTACAAATATCTCTTCAAGACCCTGCTTTCATTTCTTTGGGTTACATACCCAGAAGTGGAGTTGCTGAATCATATATAATTCTTTTTTTTTTTTTTTTTTTTTTGAGGAACTATCATGCTGTTTTCCACAGTGGCTCTACCATTGTATATTCCCACCAACACTTGGAGTCATTCTAATGAGTGAGATGGTAACTCATTGTGCTTTTGATTTGCATTTCCCTCAATGATTAGTGATGTTGAGCATCTTTTCCTGTGCTTATTGGCCGTTTGTACGTCTTCTTTGGAGAATAATCTATTCAAGTCTTTTGCCCATTTTTGAATCAAGTTGTTTGTCTTTTTGTTGTTGAGTTGTAGGAGTTCTTTATATATTCTGGATACTAATCCCTTATCAGATATATGATTTGCAATATTTCCTCCCATCTTGTGGGTTGCCTTTTTACTTTGGATACTGTCTTTGGACATACAATTTTTTTAAAATTTTTCATGAAGTCCAAGTTGTCTATTTTTTTCTGTTCATACCTTTGCCTCGGATGTCATAGCCAAAAAAATTATTTCAAGTCCAAAGTCATGATTTGCATTTCCCTCAGTGATTAGTGATGTAGCATTTATCCTGTTTTACTCTAAGAGTTTTATCATTTCAGGTCTACATTTAGGTCCTTGATTCACTTTTGAGTTAATTTTTGTATATGGTGTGGAGTCCACCTTTATTCTTTTGCATATGGATATCCAGTTTTCTCAGCACCATTTGTCAAAAAGTGGATTCTATCTCTTTTTACAGCATTTCAAACTTCACATATACTGCCTGGTTTGATCTGTCCAACAGCCACACAAGGCAAGTACAATGGATTTTTTATTTCTTTATTTTAAAATGCATTTCTTCATTGCCGAGGGACTGGGATACTGAATTCCCTTGTTCAAGTTACACAGGCAGAACAAGGACTAAGTTTATGGACAGCCCTGTGTTCTTCAGTATTACTAAATCATGCTTTCTCTGAATTTTCTACTTGGGTTTGGGAATGGAAAGCAATATTTGAGGTTTATGGAAGGTATATAAAGCTCAAATCACACTTACAGATGACAAGTTTTCTCTTTGTGTTTTGGTTTTCTTGGATGTCAAATGAAATTGCTAAACAAGAATTGCAGATGTTTCCCCTAAAATACCATTTGTGGTGGAACAGGAGCAAGCAGTTGCTTCCTTATCTAAAGACCAAGAAGCCCAGCCCAAAGGAGCCTTCTGCAAGAGAAAAAATTCCCTGAAGTTCCATGTTTTCACTGAAAAAAACATCAATACAGTTCTGCATTTTACTTCATAATATACTAGATAGCATCGCCAACTCAGTGGACATGAATTTGGGCAAACTCCTGGAGACAGTGAAGGACAGGGAAGCCTGGCACACTGCAATTCATGGGATTGCGAAGAATCGGACATGACTTAGTGCCTGAAAACAACAATACTTGGATTTGTTTTAATATAAACATAAATTAGGGACTTCCCTGGTGATTCAGTGGTTAACAATCGATCTTCCAATGCAGGGGACATAGGTTCAGTCCCTGATAGAGGAACTAAGATCCACATGTCATGGGATAACTAAGCCCATGAGCCACAACTAGAGAGAAACCCACGCACTGCAACGAAAGATCCTGCGTGCCACAGCTAAGACCCAACGCAGTCAAATACATAAATCTTTCTTTTAAAAAAGCATAAATTAGTATGCTTATACCGTACAATTTTGACCACATGGATTCTCTAAGGTGATGCACAAACTTATCCTCTGATTTTTAACTGTTGTCATTCAGCATTGTACTAACCGTTTCATGTACCCAGTGTGAGATACAGAAAATTATCTCTTAAGTTTCCATCTCCCACTTTGAAGTCCTATTGTTGTTGTTCTTGTTTAGTCGATAACTTGTGTCTGACTCTTTTACAACCCCATGGACTATAGACCACCGAGCTCCTCTGTCCATGGGATTTCCCAGGCAAGAAGGTTGAGTGGATTGCCATTTCCTTTTCCAGGGAATCTTTCTGACCCAAGGATGGAACCCAAGTCTCCTACATTAGCAGGTGGATCCTTTACTACTGAGCCACAAGGGAAACCCTTAAAGTCCTATACCTGGATTTCAAATAAGGTGTGAAGTCACACTCAGGTTTGATATGAGTACTGACAAGTAAATTTAAAAATAATGCTTTTTTACATTTATACCAGCTCCAAAAGAGGACAGACCCTCAACTTGCACCCACTCCAGCCTGGCCCAGAACGCAAGTGTTCCCTGAAGGAGGATTGCTCCAGGCTGAACCAATGAGCATATCTCAGGTTGCACAGAGTAACACTCAAGAGCTAGAAATCAGCTCAAATGCTACACACTACCCCATCATTTATTAATCACTAGGGAATGGCTACCCATTCCAGTATTCTGGACTGGAGAATTCCATGGACTGTATAGTCCATGGGGTCGCAAAGAGTTGGACAGGATTGAGCAACTTTCACTTTCAAGCAAGTTCACTGTCAAGTTCTAATGGAAAGCATCCACGCTTCTTTTGATAGTTCCTGGTTACCAAAAAGATTTTTTAAATTGAATTTAAGCCCTTCCTTTCATGGAAGTAGCTAGTGTACTGTATAGGTATCAGTTTTTTGAATTTCCATAGGTCAGAGCTACAATTACAGCTAGTAAGACTTTCCAAGTTTCTAATCATGTAGTACCTTGATAAAGACAGAAGGCAGCAGTTAATGGAAATCTTTTGTTTTCTATGAGAGGTTTCATTTGCCCAGTTTTTCATTATTTCTGACCCATAGGGCAGTTTATCGTATTATGAAAGGACATTTGCATAAAGATCTTTTTTTATTGTTGCCTTGAACTGATGTTAACTGGGGAGTGGGGGAAAGACTATAGGACAGAATAAAAACCCTTGTCACATTAACAAACATAGGAAGATCATCTATGAGCTCTATGAACTGAACATTCCTAAGGTCATAATCTGAAGTTGCTTGTATTTCTAATTTTTAAAAAGCATCATTTCTGTGAGAGTTAGAAATGGTTCATTTAGGTAGTATAATTTCAATGGATTATATTTCAGTTATTACGCATCCATCTGTATCCATCACTAAGGTTTATTATAGTCTAATATGCTTTCCTTTGAACCTGTGTTTTCTTGGGGACTGAAGGCACCGTGCATATACTGCCACCAGGGCAGTTTACTCCCGGGTTCCTTTCCCTGAGTCATGGGAAGGTCTGGAGTGCTGACAAACACTGTAAACAGTGTTTTCTGGTTCACCAAGTACCAGACATCTAGAGACACCGGCATGGCATAAGAATCCCCAGCAAAAGATGAAGACTTTGTCTTTGCTGTTTCTTCTTATTAATGGGACCCTTTAAGCTTTGTATCAACAATCCAGATGAGGGCAACAAAACTACACAACCACCCTCCCATGTCACGCAGGTCCAGGAAGCTGAAAATGAAATTAAGTTACATTTTTCACATGATTTTCATGAAAGACTAAACTCCTACTACTTTCACCATCAGGCCTCTTGCTCTCACTTTCTTTTCACCTCCTAAAAAGACTGCCAATGTTTACCTGAACTTTTTTCCACCTGAGATATGCAGATGACACCATCCTTATGGCAGAAGGTGAAGAACTAAAGAACCTCTTGATGAAAGTGAAAGACAAGAGAGAAAAAGTTGGTTTAGAACTCAACATTCAGAAAACTAAGATCATGGCATCTGGTCCCATCACTTCATGGCAAATAGATGGGGAAACAGTGAAAACAATGAGGGATTTTATTTTGGGGGGCTCCAAAATCACTGCAGATGGTGACTGCAGCCATGAAATTAAAAAAAACGCTTGCTCCTTGGAAGAAAAGTTATGAACAACCTAGACAGCATATTAAAAAGCAGAGACATTACTTTGCCAACAAAGGTCTGTCTAGTCAAGGCTATGGTTTTTCCAGTAGTCATGTATGGATGTGAGAGTTGGACTATAAAGAAAGCTGAGCACAGAAGAACTGATGCTTTTGAACTGTGATGTTGGAGAAGACTTTTGAGAGTCCCTTGGACAGCAAGGAGATCCAACCAGTCTATCCTGAAGGAAATCAGTCCTGAATATTCACTGGAAGGACTGATGCTAAAGCTGAAACTCCAATCCTTTGGCCACCTGATGCGAAGAGCTGACTCATTTGAAAAGACCCTGATGCTGGGAAAGATTGAAGGCAGGAGGAGAAGGGGACAACAGAGGATGAGATGGTTGGATGGCATCACCGACTCAATGGACATGAGTCTGAGTAAACTCCGGGAGTTGGTGATGGACAGGGAAGCCTGGCGTACTGCATTCCATGGGTCACATAGAGTCGGACACGACTGAGCGACTGAACTGAATTGTTTCACCTCACTCTTTAACTCAAGTGCCCTCTGGTGTTTTTCTTTATTTTAGCAATTGAAGTCATGGAATCCTGTTTAAAGATGCTTCCCGCTATTAGTTTCATCACCATATTTCTCTTAATTAGCATCTAGCGCTAAAATTATAAGACTTTGTGTGGAAAAAAAGAAATTAAAAATTAGAACGTCTAGATGCCAGACTCTCCAACCTAATTCCTTAGTAGGCTAATAGCTTTTTTCAGTGCTTCGCTTTCTCCAGTCATGAAATCTAGAGATTTGTAGCTCAGAAACTCACCTTACAGAGCATGTAAGACAAGGCCCTCATCTGAAAAACAAAGAAATCAGGACTCAGAATTTAAGAGACTTGCCAAGGCAATATAATGAGGGTTAGCAACTAGATCTTTTGTCATCCCTATGATGAACAGTTAAAATTTTCTAAGTACTTATTGTGAGGTCTATTAAAGGCCTTATTTTATTTGAGCCCCACAGCAAATTTTTTAAGCTCTATTTTCATGCAGACCATTTTTAAAGTCCTTATTGAATTTGTTACAATATTGTTTCTGTTTTATATTTTGAATTTTTGGCCACAAGGCACATGGGATCTTAGCTTTCCAACCAGGGACTGAACTTGCACCCCCTGCATTGGAAGGTAAAGTCTCAACCTCTGGACCGCCAGAGAAGTCCCTCCACAACATTGTTTTAAAGTAAAAAAAAAAGTAGGTACTATCAGTATACCTATTTTACAGACAGAGAACTAGAAGTTTGAGAGAGAATGGGGAAATACTCCAGGTCACAAAAATACAGGTTTTAAACCAGGCAGCGTGATTCCAGAAACCAAGCTTGAAGTCACAACTGATCTTTCTGCCTTTATAGAAATTGTCTACATAGATGGGGGCTTCCCTGGTGGCTCAGATGGTAAAGTGCAGGAGACCTGGGCTTGATTCCTGGGTTGGAAAGATCCTCTGGAGAAGGGAATGGCAACCCACTATCACTTTCACTTTCATTCCAACCTGACCTAATCGGAGCACAAAAGTCAAGTTTCTGCTGCTCCTGCTGGCAAGCCCAGTTGCGAAGACATTTGGTGCTTCTGCGGAGTAGTAATAGAGCTGCTGGGCTCTGGTTACTGGCCTTGCAGTGTTGAGAGCAGGGCTTGTGGCACATGGCATACATTCATGCCAACCATCACCTGCGTGCCTGCACATTGTGGTTCTGGAGTTCACAAAATCAGTTGTGGTTTCTGATTGTGGTGACTTCCTGAGTAGTTTTACAGTCCTAATCTTGGCGGCTTTCAAATTGCAACAGTATTGATATAATAATGGCATCACAGTTTTTTAAGCCTAGAAGCAACATTTCTGTCTTGGTGGCTTATGCAGGCTTTGGACAATAGAGCAAACACGTATTGAAGTCCAGGGTAGGGACCCTGGTAAGCTTCCTGCTCTTTGGGTAGAGATGCTGAAGGATTGCACCCTAGGAGTAAAGGTCAACTGCAGGCAAACCAGTCCTCAAACAGACTGCAATCCAGCTTCAAAGGTTCTGCATGGCCAAAAATATCTAACTCCTTGATTTACAGCAACCAAGCGCCTCATGCTTTGTAGATAAGACAACAGAAGCAGAAAACATGCAGAAGGTCTAGATCAGTGCTCTGATAGAACTAGAATCAAACCACAAATGTGAATCATGCACGTAATGTCAAATTTTCTAGTAACCACATTAAAAAGCAAAATGAAACAATTGAAAGTATTTTTTTAATTTTAACTCAGTATATTTTGACTCAAGTTTTTATTTAACCCAAATTGCTATTTCAAACTATTTCAGCATGTAATCAACATAAATATAAAATCAATATAAAAGTCATAATGGGATACTGGACAATTTTTTGTACCAAGTCTTCAAAATCTGACATGCACTTTACAGTTACACTATCCCAAATCAGGCTTGCTGTATTTCAAGTGCTCAGGAGCCAAATGTAGCTAGTAACTACCATTTTAGATCTTATTGTTTTAGATTTTAGAAATATCAGGCAGGAATTAAAAATAGCTATACTTAGCATGTTTAAGGAGCTAAAAAAGATGGAAATTCAATGTAGGACTATAAATTATATATACTTGATATATGGAATAACCTATGACTGTAAAACTGAGTAACTAAAATTAAGAATTCAATACATGTGTCTAATAGCAGGTTATACATGGCTGAAGAGAGAATTAGTAAACTGGAAGGTAAATAAAAAGAAATTATCTGGAATGAGGTACAAAAAGTCCAAAGCGTGAAAAAATACAGAAGAAAGAGTAAGAGACATGGCAGACACAATGAAGTTTACCCCACATTTCCCTGGAATCCCAAAGGAAGAGGTAAAAGAAAACATGTCAGAAGAGATGTCTGAAGAGATGATGGCTCAGAATTGTTTAAAACTAATTAGAAGTCTGGTGTCAATTTGATTGTTTTTCCATTACAGATAGCCTGTATTTTATCAATAGTCACTTTTAATTTTTTCTCCTTTTTCTCTTAAGATCTTGAAGATATTTTGCAATTTCACTACAATACATCTAGTAATTAATTTATTTTTGTGTATCTTTCTTGGGATTTGCTGTTTCCAGAAATTGAGAATTAATGTTTTTCATAAAAATCTGGGAAATTCCTAGCTCTTTGAAAATTTCCTCTCTCTCATTTTTTTCCTTTCTCCTCTTGAAAGTCCTGTTAGATGTAGTTTGGGCCCTCTTATTGTTTAGCTTTCTCTTATACCTCTCTCTCAGTTTCAGAATGAAACTCTCTGCTGAATTTGGATTAATTTCTTCAGATCAGTCATCTAGTTCACAGATTCTCTATGCTGCTTTGTCTAAAATGCTGGTTCACCAATGCAGTGAGTTTTAAATTCAGCAAACATTTTCACTGCTAGAAGTCTATTTTGACAATGTCTCATTATTTGCAATTATTTTTGTTCTTTCCTTTTGAACTGTGGTGTTGGAGAAGACTCTTGAGAGTCCCTTGGACTGCAAGGAGATCCAACCAGTCCATTCTGAAGGAGATCAGCCCTGGGATTTCTTTGGAAGGAATGATACTAAAGCTGAAACTCCAGTACTTTGGCCACCTCATGCAAAGGGTTGACTCACTGGAAAAGACTCTGATGCTGGGAGGGATTGGCGCAGGAGGAGAAGGGGAAGACAGAGGATGAGATGGCTGGATGGCATCACTGACTCGATGGACGTGAGTCTCAGTGAACTCGGGGAGTTGTTGATGGACAGGGAGGCCTGGCGTGCTGCGATTCATGGGGTTGCAAAGAGTCGGACACGACTGAGTGACTGATCTGATCTGATGTGCCTTTATGATTTATATATATATATATATATATTATGCAAAAGTAGGAAGTAAAGAAACACCTGGAGTAACAGGCAAATTTGGCCTTGGAATACGGAATGAAGCAGGGCAAAGACTAATAGAGTTTTGCCAAGAAAATGCACTGGTCATAGCACACACCCTCTTCCAACAACACAAGAGAAGACTCTACACATGGACATCACCAGATGGTCAACACTGAAATCAGACTGATTATATGCTTTGCAGCCAAAGATGGAGAAGCTCTATACAGTCAACAAAAACAAGACCAGGAGCTGACTATGGCTCAGATCATGAACTCCTTATTGCCAAATTCAGACTTAAATATTTCTATATATTTCAAAATGATCACCGTAAGTCAGTAAGTCGAGCTACCTTCTGCCACCATGCAAAGATGTTAAACTCTACTATGTTCCCCACATTGTACTTTTCATGCCCCTGACTCATTTATTTTGTAACTGTGGGTCTGCTCCTCTTAATCTCCACCCCCAACTTCTTTCACCCTCCACCCACTCTGACAACCACTTGTTTGTTCTTTGTATCTATGACTCTGTTCATTTGTTTTGTTTTTTAGATTCCACATGCAAAGGCATACAATATTTGTCTTTCTCTGTCTGACTTATTCCACTTAGCTTCCCTGATAGCTCACTTGGTAAAGAATCCACGTGCAATGCAGGAGACCCCGGTTCGAGTTCTGGGTCGGGAAGATTCACTGAAGAAGGGATAGGCTACTCACTCCAGTATTCTTGGACTACCCTGATGGCTGAGCTCGTAAAGAATCCACCTGCAATGCGGGAGACCTGAGTTCAATCCCTGGGTTGGGAAGATCCCCCGGAGAAGGGAAAGGCTACACACTCCAGTATTCTGGCCTGGAGAATTCCATGGACTGTATGGTTCATGGGGTCGCAAAGAGTCAGACACGACTGAGCGACTTTCACTTTCACTTTCTAGGGCCACCCACGTTGTCACCAATCGCTGTGGCTCCTTTTTAGGGGGTGGGGGCCCACACCATGCAGCAGGTAGGACTTCCCTTTCCAGGGCCTGAACCCATGCCCCTGCAGTGGAAGCACAGGGTCTTAACCCCGGACCACCAAGGAAGTCCATATCTTTTAAAGTCTATAATCAACATAAGTGTTTCCAGTGACTAAAAGTGAGTGGGCAGTTCGTTAAAATACCTATCATACTTGTAATAAGTATAGTATTATATGGACTAATTTTATGAAGCTCATAAACTATAAACATCATAGTAAGTGGAAGTGACTTCTAGTTCTGGCATTCACTTGGTCTAAAAGATCAAGGGCTTCACTGAGAAAAATCATTAGTTTTTTCAGTTCTGCAAACTTGAAAATAGTACTGCTTGGAAATATGATTCTCCACAGAATTTACAGGTTGGTATGATGATTCATGGCTGAAGTAATATCATTCATCTGCTCTTACTTCCATAGCCTGGGAACGTGTCTTATAATTTTGCCAAATGCCTACATGTTTCTAATATACTCCCAAAGATAAAGGACTTTAAGCTGCTTTACTCAAAAGGAAGGCACTCTATAAAGTATAACTCAATAACTTTCTATAAATTATATCTCAATTATAACTGTCTGTAAATTATGTCTCAGTAACTGATGTACATTAAAGACGGAAAGAGAGAAGACTAATAATAGTGGGACAAAAGAAAAACAGTGAACTTGTCCCACCTATGAGCACATCTATTGATCTGTTGTTTGGAAACGGTTTTTAAACCTTCCCCCCCTCCACTAGGACTAAATGACTGCCTGTGTGTGCACGCATGTGAAGTTGCTTCAGTTGTGTCTGACTCTTTGCGACCCCACAGACCGCAGCCCGCCAGGTTCCTCTGTCCATGGAATTCTCAAGGCAAGAATACTGGAGTGGGCTGCTGTTTCCTTCTCCAGAGGATCTTCCCAAGCCAGGAATGGAACCAGGTCTCCTGCATTGGCAGGCAGATTGTTTTTACCACTGAGACACCTGGGAAGCCCCTAGGAGCTCTGTCGCCAAAGTCTTACAGGAAAAGAGTTTGGGGCCTACAGTTTTATATCCAGACAGTTTCATTTAAATGGGATGGGTGTGTGTATTAGTTTTCTATTTCTGCCATAACACACGACAGACTCAGCTGCTCAAATCAAACCCACTATTTTCACACACTTCTTGCCTGCAGGACAGAAGTCCGAGGTGACTCCCTGAGTTTCGCTGCTCTGGTCCTCCCCAGCCTGAAATCAAAGTGTGGACCAGCTGGGCCCCTGGCCTGGGGCCCTGAGAGGAATCAGCTTCGCACCCCTCCTCCCCACCTCACTAGATCACTAACAGAAGCCATTTCCTTAGAGTTTCTGGACTGGGAAGCCATTAAGACCCAGGACTAGGAGGGGGTGCCCCAGAAGTTTCTTGCTGGTGGTTCCTTACCCCTGACTTATTTCTCCCTGCAGGCTCTTCCTCCTTGTAAATTCTCCTGGGGCTGGTTGACATCCCCCGGTCAAGGCAAGGCCAGATAAAATTTAAAAACTGGCAAAAAAAAAAAAAATGTACAGTATGGAGGAGAGGTAGCACACAGAGAAGAGGGCGTGGCAGGAAATGCTGCTGCCCACAGGCCGCCCCTCCCCCTCAGAAAGCAGGAGCCCCTGAGTTGGGCAGGGCAGGATAAGGCAGTTCCTCCCTGTGGTTCCCTGGAGAACCCTGAGAAGACCTGAAATGCTTTAAAAAGCAAGTGAGCAAGTGAATGCACGCACGCGCACAGACACACATACAAACACACCCCTCCCCCTCAGCTGATAAATTCATGACACCTCTGCTTTTACTCTTGAACTTGCCAGAGGAAAACCACTAATCAAAGTGAGTTAGCGCCCACTTCCCCCAAACACTGGCATGTTACCCTTTTGCCTGAGACAAACCCCAGTGAAGCCCTCAGTTCCTGAAGTAGGAGGAATGGAAGTACAGTTTCCCAAAGTGGGGCTTGGGCCGTGAAGGTGAGGATGGGCACCCCACTTCTACCCTCTGGTCCCAGATCCGTATAGTCACCTGCTGGGGACACAAACGTCACAGTGGTACTTGACTGAGGCGGGACTCTGCAAACTTTTCCCTGCAGGCCGTTTGGAATCAGTCTCTGTCTCAGGGACCCACCCCCACCTTTGTAGAGCAAAAGCAGCTGAAGACAACAGGCAAATCAATGAGGGGGACAGGAGTGCCACTGTCCCAGCTTACCATCCTCAGATTTAGGGTACATGGGGTCCCAGAAATGGGAGCCTCACCCCTAGTGAACCTGCTGAGGGGCTCCTCAGCCTGTCTTTGAAGAGCCCTGGCTGTGGTTTTGGGACAGTGGATGTGCTAGGAGTGTGGGTGTGCTATGGAGTGCCTTCCTGGTCTAAGGGGCCACGAGAGATGATTTGTGAAGCTGAAGGTGTGAGGAGAGGGTGTATCTGATGACCACTGAGCCCACCTGACTTAATGAGTACTGAGTTGAGGAGTGCAGATCACGACGGGCACTCCTGGGTTGCCAGGTCCCTTGATATCCTATGGTATCCAGCTTTAGATTCTGTGCTCCTCGCCCCCTCTGTGTTCCCGCTTCCTCAAGAGCGGCCTCCACATGTTTTCCATCTCCCTGCAACTTCCTCTTCTGCCTCAAGCCAGCAAAGGGCACCCTTTTGACTGGTGATGGGGAGGGCTGGGCAGGGACAGTCCTTGCTCTGCCAAGCGCAGCCCTACAGAGGGACACACTTGCTGTCACAGGGATCAGGAAGGGATGCCTGTGGGTCCTTTCCTCCCAACCCCAACCATCACCTGCATTTCTCTGTCACAGACTCTCACTCTCTTTGCGATGACTTCACCACCAATCTTGAGCCCAGACTAGGATAACCACAGGGTGTGGTCTAGGCCAGGTCAGTGAGACTTTCATTTACTATCCTTGTTTAGTGAGAAGGTTAAATTCTTTGGTCCTCTGGGACATGAAGGTGAAGGCCAGGGAAGACAGACAGAGACTCCAAAAAACCTGGGGAAGAACTAAAAACAAAGCCAGCTTGACATGAAGCTGGAAACTGTCACAACCAATGGGAAGTAGGAAGGCCCAGGGCAGAGGCAGAAGAATCACTGTAGGGTTACAGAACTATGTGTTTGCATACAGACTGGAAGTTGGTCCCACCTAAGAGGCCCAGCAGCCAGGGCAGGGACAGAGAGGATAGAGCAGGACCAGGAGACTGGAAGAAAAGCAGAGGAGTGATGGGGCATTGAGACAGGTTGTCTAGACCAGACACAGACCTCCTCTGCTGGGGGTAGGACTTCCCACCCTGCAGGGAGGGTGATGTGTCAGGGCAAAGCAATGGATGCTCCAGCAGATTCTGGCAGTTTGGCTTTCAAGGACAGAAAGAATACTTTTTGGCTCAGAGAACAGAAACTGAACAGTGGTTCATCTTGGAGGCAGACATTGGACAATCAGAGAGCTGTGACTGAGTTCCTCATGAAAATCCCAAATGGAGACTGTAAGGGCTGGCTTGAGCAAGCTTTCGTGCACTGGGATAAATTGCCAAAGACAATAGGTAATTGAGATGCTCAGGATGGAGTGGTAGTTCTCTCGAAATGAGATAGACCTATCCCACTCTGTGTGTGTGTGTGTGTGTGTGTGTGTGTGTGTTCGGGAAAATGGTCCATGTGCCATGACTTGGTCCAGGGAGGACAATTGCCCTGGGGATGCTCTGTCATCCTCCCTTTCTCTTCCCACCTCCTGACATCTCTTCCTCACATCACAGGCCTTTGGACTATTCACTAATTGAAAAGATTCAACTATGGAATCATTTTGATTGCAGAGATTTACTTCTTATCCCCTCTTTCCAGAATCTTCTTTTTCGTCTCACTTGTTCTATTTCTGGAATACCTTCATACCACCTGACATGCCAGCTTCTGGAAACACTCTCTACTACCTTCCTCATGAGTCACCTCATTTTCCGTCACAGCAGGAGTGACTGCATATACAACCTATGCTTCCCATATTAGGTGTTTGAGCTGCGTGGGCCCAATCCTAAGACCTGAGCCCTTTCCTCACCAAACAATAGGAGTCACAGCCCTCCTACACTACACATTCATCAACTGATGGCAAGGCATCTATTGACAATAAATTCTACTGTGCTGCAGCTGTGGGGAGGCAGAAGAACCTGTACCAGGACACAGGATCTGTCTCTGCCCTGGGGCAGGGCCATGGGACGGCAGGTTTGTAAATTACCAATTATAAAGAAAAGGCATTACTCTTCCAGTATTCTTGGGCTTCCCCTGTGGCTCAGCTAGTAAAGAATCCGCCTGCAATGTAGGAGACCTGGGTTCGATCCCTGGATTGGGAACATCACCTGGAGAAGGGAAAGGCTACCCCTCCAGTATTCTGGCCTGGAGAATTCCATGGACTGTATAATCCATGGGGTCGCAAAGAGTCGGACACGACTGAGCGACTTTTACTTTCACATCACTTATTCACTCAAGTCTCTATTCAGGAGGGGGCCTGGATGGTTTGGGGACAAGAGACACAGGGGGCCCTGGGAGAAGGACAGGACGCAGGCTTGGGTGAGGCACCAGCTTGGTGGGTTCAGGTGATCAATGTGTCAGGGGAAGACTCATGCATAGGCCTGGGGGACAAGGGCCTGGGTTTAATCCCTGGAAAGAGGCAACATGGGGGGCCTGGTAGCCTCAGTGGAGCAGGCTGGTGAAGAGGCAAGTGACTGGGAGAGCACGAGAAAGACAGAAGGACAGCATTAAAGTCCTGGTCAGGACAGCCAGGTGGGGGAAGACGGACCTCTCCTGACACCTGGACAGCCCTGGCCAACCCTACCCCGTGCATGCTCCTGCACCCGGGCACATTGCAGACCCCAGATGGGAGTGAAATCAACTGGGAGGTGATTTTAATGGGTGTCTGCAACAGAGCATACTTCCAAGAACCACATTGTTCTTGCTACTTCCTTAAAATTCTGCTTGCATCTTTAAATAGGAAACCCAGCCTCACTCAGTGACAAGACATGAAATGGGGCACTGCCCATGCTGAGGACTCCGCATGCCCCTCCTAGTTCAGGGCTCAGTCACCCCTGAAGCCAGCAAAGGCCAGGACCCCCATGATAACAGAGATGGAGCCCTCTGTCACAGATATTAATGTCACTGGCAGTCTCCTGGAGTGAAAAATAATGTCCAAAGACAAGAACCCACTTTCTAAGGATTAAGAGGGCTTTTCAGTCCCAACAGGAGATGAGCTCACTCTTCATCACCAGATAGATAGCCCCAAGACGTGAATTCAGAGATGTTGAAATCTTGGTTGGAAGCAGCACAAAAGACTGAATGAATGAGACAAATGTGAGGGGGGAAAATCCTCCACAAAGGTTCTGTTACGGGAACCGCTGACCAAAACCACGGGCCCTGGCCAGGCCTGATACTGACCACTTGCATGAATTGTCTTACAACCGGAAGTCCTGGTGAGGAATGCAGAACTTACAAGATACCATCAACCAGAAGAACCGGGGGAAGGTCCAAAGGGGAGAGGATACGACAGTCCATATGTCCTACCAGCTTGCCGGAATCCTCCCTGGAATCCATCTCTTGGTTGAGAGATGCCTGCACCTCCAGAAAGAATCCTAAGACCAAATATGGATCAAGCAAGGTGACCAGCCAGAGACAATTTCCAGAGGCCTGGAAATTAACCCCATCACCATAAAATCTGAGACCATGAGCCACGTGGCAGAGCAGTTCTCCTGGGTTCCCTTACGCTGTTTCTCTCCACCTGGGCAACCCTTCCCAATGAAGTCTGTTGCGTTGTCAGTGCCTGGGTCTCCTCGGACAATTCACTTCCGAATGTTAGACAAGAGCCCACTCTTGTTCCTGGGAAGGGCTCCCCCTTCCTGCAACAAAGGGCAACTCTGGTGGGATTTCTTCAATACAATTGACCACTCAGGTACTCAGGGACCAGCTCGTCTGCTGACCAACCAGACCCAGTGGTAGAAACAGGGACTTTTTGTCCCTGTTCTCCTCCTAATGCAGACAACTGGCTATTGCCCCAACTGGGTAAGAAACAAGAGACTTTATTGACCTTTTCCCCTTTCTTCTTTTCAGTCCCTCCTTTTGTACTTTTTTCTTCTATCCTGGTCCCGAATGCAGGAGTCTAGTTGAAGGGCCTCAGCCTGAACTGAGGGTCGGAGCCTGATGACCTCCAGTGAGCAGAGAACTCGAATTCTGGCCTGCTGTCTGGTTTCTGGAGGGCTGAGCTCCAGTCCTCCCTGCCTGGAAGTCCAGGGGAAAGTCCTGCAAGGCCTGGTGGCAGGTAATGTCCACAAGGCCCCCTTTAGTCCCCCCTCCTCCCCTCTTCTTTCAACCTGGCCTCCTTTCCTCCCTTTGCAACATTTCAAGACCCGAGCTATTTCAGTTTACTCTGTTAGTACTTGGAGCTGAGTTCTGGGTCTCTGTAGGAGGTTTTCTGAGAGACTGCAGCCTTTCATTTACAGGGGCAACCAATTAGGGCGGCTGGGCCTAAGTGTATAGTTTGTGTTCTGTGTTATGATATGTGATGGCCATTCTGCCTTCTGAAATCAGAAATTCTGGTTCTGTTGCACTGTGGAGGTATCTTGAGTGAATGCTGCTAAGCTAAGTCACTTCAGTCGTGTCCAACTCTGTGCGACCGCATAGACAGCAGCCACCATCCCTGGGATTCTCCAGGCAAGAACACTGGAGTGGGTTGCCATTTCCTTCTCCAATGCATGAAAGTGAAAAGTGAAAGTGAAGTTGCTCAGTCGTGTCCGACTCTTCGCAACCCCATGGACTGCAGCCGACCAGGCTCCTCCATCCAAGGGATTTTCCAGGCAAGTGTACTGGAGTGGGGTGCCATTGCCTTCTCCATGAGTGAATGCTCAGTTCAGTTCAATTCAGTTCAGTTGCTCAGTCGTGTCCAACTCTTTGCGACCCCATGAATTGCAGCACACCAGGCCTCCCTGTCCATCACCAACTCCCGGAGTTCACTCAGACTCACGTCCATCGAGTCGGTGATGCCATCCAGCCATCTCATCCTCTGTCGTCCACTTCTCCTCCTGCCCCCAATCCCTCCCAGCATCAGAGTCTTTTCCAATGAGTCAACTCTTCTCATGAGGTGGCCAAAGTACTGGAGTTTCAGCTTTAGTATCATTCCTTCCAAAGAACACCCAGGGCTGATCTCCTTTAGAATGGACTGGTTGGATCTCCTTGCAGTCCAAGGGACTCTCAAGAGTCTTCTCCAACACCACAGTTCAAAAGCATCAATTCTTCGGTGCTCAGCTTTCTTCACAGTCCAACTCTCACATCCATACATGACTACTGGAAAAACCATAGCCTTGAGTAGACAGACCTTTGTTGGCAAAGTAATGTCTCTGCTTTTCAATATGTTATCTAGGTTGGTCATAACTTTTCTTCCAAGGAGTAAGCATCTTTTAATTTCATGGCTGCAATCACCATCTGCAGTGATTTTGGAGCCCCAAAAATAAAAAGTCTGACACTGTTTCCACTGTTTCCCCATCTATTTCCCATGAAGTGATGGGACCAGATGCCATGATCTTTGTTTTCTGAATGTTGAGCTTTAAGCCAACTTTTTCACTCTCCTCTTTCACTTTCATCAAGAGGCTCTTTAGTTCCTCTTCACTTTATGCCATAAGGGTGGTGTCATCTGCATATTTGAGGTTATTGATATTTCTTCCAGCAATCTTGATTCCAGCTTGTGCTTCTTCCAGCCCAGGGTTGCTGATGATGTACTCTGCAGATAAGTTAAATAAGCAGGGTGACAATATACAGCCTTAACGGACTCCTTTTCCTATTTGGAACCAATCTGTTGTTCCATGTCCAGTTCTAACTGTTGCTTCCTGACCTGCATACAGGTTTCTCAAGAGGCAGGTCAGGTGATCTGGTATTCCCATCTCTTGAAGAATTTTCCACAGATGATTGTGATCCACACAGTCAAAGGCTTTGGCATAGTCAATAAAGCAGAAATAGATGTTTTTCTGGAACTCTCTTGCTTTTTAGATGATGCAGCGGATGTTGGCAATTTGATCTCTGGTTCCTCTGCCTTTTCTAAAACCAGCTTGAACATCTGGAAGTTCACAGTTCATGTCTTGCTGAAGCCTAGCTTGGAGAATTTTGAGTATTACTTTACTAGCGTGTGAGATGAGTGCAATTGTGCGGTAGTTTGAGCATTCTTTGGCATTGCCTTTCTTTGGGATTGGAATGAAAACTGACCTTTTCCAGTCCTGTGGCCACTGCTGAGTTTTCCAAATTTGCTGGCATAGTGAGTGTAGCACTTTCACAGCATCATCTTTCAGGGTTTGAAATAGCTCCACTGGAATTCCATCACCTCCACTAGCTTTGTTCGTAGTGATGCCTTCTAAAGCCCACTTGACTTCACATTCCAGGATGTCTGGCTTTAGGTGAGTGATTACACCATCGTGATTATCTTGGTCATGAAGATCTTTTTTGTACAGTTCTTCTGTGTATTCTTGCCACCTCTTTTTAATATCTTCTGCTTCTGTTAGGTCCATACCGTTTCTGTCCTTTATCGAGCCCATCTTTGCATGAAATGTTCCCTTGGTATCTCTCATTTTCTTCAAGAGATCTCTAGTCTTTCCCATTCTGTTGTTTTCCTCTATTTCTTTGCATTCATTGACGAGGAAGGATTTCTTATCTCTCCTTGCTATTCTTTGGAACTCTGCATTCACATGTTTATATCTTTCCTTTTCTCCTTTGCTTTTCGCTTCTCTTCTTTTCACAGCTATTTGTAAGGCTTCCCCATGCCATCTGACTGCAAAGATTCTAGCTATGAGCCCATGATTCTAGAGGGAAGGGATGGGACACAGCAACTGGCAATCAGGAACCAGCCGGTCTTTCAGGACAAGCCTGGCCAAGTTGGTTCAGCCCAGCCCAGCGGGCGGGACCCAGAGGCGTGCCGCTGGAAAGGAGCAGGCACAAAGAAACCAGCCAGAGCCAGCTAGGTCTCAGATAATCCCCACTTCCAACCGGCAACCTAGCATTCCTGCGAAATTGGGATGAGGTGACAATGGCCTGGATCCGGGGTTTCAAGCCCGGTCTTTGCTTTCTGCTTCTACTTCTGTTTTACCCGTTCAGCGCGACGCCAGGCGGTGAGTTCAGGGATGAACTCCTCGGTTGTGGGTGGAGGGGTGGAGGGAATGACTTAACCCGGGAAGGGATGGGGGTATACGAGGGGGTTAGGGAAACTTTGTGCTGTGTGACCCCCGCCCTCCTCTGTCCCTTCCCCTGGCCCCTTTGCTCCTGGGGTGGGGGGCTTTCCCGGGCTGGTTACCCACCCTCTGGGCCAAAAAAGAGGTGACTTTGGTGAAACAGTGGTTGGTGCCGGGAGTTTCGGAGGTGAAGTTGGTAGAAAAGGTGGCGAGAAAGCAGCAGGAAATGCTGCCCTCAAGACCCCGGCCTGCCCTTGCGAAGTGGGAGCCCTGGAGCCAGGGGGTTTGGGACAGGTGGCCGTCCCCGGGAGAAGAGACCCAGGTAACTCCTCGAAAAGCACGCCCTCCCCCGACCCCATCTGCTCACACAAACCCTTCAGATCGGTACCGCTCTCTGTCCTTGTAAGACCAGAGCTCTTTACAGGTAATACATTTCACCTGCAGAACGGACGGGGCTGCAGAGAAGGCAGGGCCGAGATTGAGAGCGCGGAAGTGGCGGCCGCGGCTGGCTGCCACGTGCTAGGACGAGATGAGCTGCGCGGCGGCCGAAGCTCGGGTCTGTGAAGGGCTCGCGGGCGGCGGTGGCGACGGCCCGCGGCGGCCCAGCTTCTCCTGGGCGGCGGAGGCGCGGTCCCAAGCGGGACGGATCTGCTCGGCCTTACCCGGGGCCGCGCATCCTGCGGGCTGCCGCTGCCGCCGGTGCTGCTCCTGCTGGCTCTGCTGCGCTCGCGCCAGCCACGCGAGGCCCCGCCCCTCCAGCTCCCAGCGCCCTGCCACCAGCTGCCGGGGTCCGGGGAGATGGTGGGGGGAAGGGGCTGGGGGAGGGAGGTCAGCGCGACCCTCTACCTTAGCGAGAACCGGGTGTGTTGGCTCTTCGGTCTTGATGCATAACTTCATTGTGTGAGAAATGATCTTATTTCGGTAAAGAATCTGCCTGGTTTGATTCCTGAGTTGGGAGGATCCCCTGGAGAAGGGAATGGCAACCTACTCCAGTCTTCTTGCCTGGAGAATCCCATAGACAGAGGAGCCTGGAGGGCTACAGTCAGTCCATGGGGTCGCAGAGTCAGACAGGACTGAGCGATTAACACTAATCCTTTAACCTGTTAATACCCAGCGAGACAAATTCCCTGCCCTTCACTTGGCTTACAGAGTCAGTTTGAACATAAAGCAGGTTTCCAAGTAAACAATTTCGTGGGAATTCCCTCTTCATCGTTTCTACTCGGGGGCAGTGGCCACGCATTGTGTCTGTGTTTCGGACTGAGTTTTTGTTCTGGCAAAGTAGATTCTGAGGTTATAAGAATCTTTTAATCTTCCAGTGCAGCTCCACTTGACAGTAGTCTTCAAAAAGCTTTACAGTCTTAACGTTGAAACGATGAAAAATGTGCCACAAAAAATTTGAAGTAAAAACTTCAGTTTGTACAGAATCACTAGCAGAACTATTTATGATCCTGTCCCAGTAGTTCCCAACACGTCCCAAGCCATGTTGCAGATGACTCAGCATCTGAGAGGCGACACACCCAGCAGTGCAGCTCCCATCTCCAGTTATTGTACCCTTGGGAGAGAGGAGTGGGAGTTGAAAAGTGTCACTTTTTGGAGACAAAAGCTAAGGTGAAGGATATTGAGATATCCAGGGAGATCAGTTTTTATCAGTTTAGTCGCTCAGTCGTGTCTGACTCTTTGCGACCCCATGAACTGCAGCACGCCAAGCCTCCCTGTCCATCACCAACTCCCAGAGTCCACACAAACCCATATCCATTGAGTCAGTGATGCCATCCAACCATCTCATCCTCTGTCGTCCCCTTCTCCTCCTGCCTTCAAGCTTTCCCAGCATCAGGGTCTTTTCAAATGAGTCAGCTCTTCGAGTCAGGTGGCCAAAGGATTAGAGTTTCAGCTTCAACATCAGTCCTTCCAATGAACACCCAGGACTGATCTCCTTTAGGATGGACTGGTTGGATCTCCTTGCAGTCCAAGGGACTCTCAACAGTCTTCTCGAACATGACAGTTCAAAAGCATCAATACTTCTGCGCTCAGCTTTCTTTGTAGTCCAGCTCTCAGATCCATACATGACCACTGGAAAAATCATAGCAATGACTAGATGGACCTTTGTTGACAAAGTAATGTCTTTGCTCTTTAATATGCTGTCTAGGCTGGCCATAACTTTCCTTCCAAGGAGTAAGCCTCTTTTAATTACATAGCTGCAATCACCATCTGCAGTGATTTTGGAGCCCCCAAAAATAAAAAGTCTGACACTGTTTCCACTGTTTCTCCATCTATTTGCCATGAAGTGATGGGAGCAGATGCCATGATCTTCGTTTTCTGAATGTTGAGCTTTAAGCCAACTTTTTCACTCTCCATTTTCACTTTCATCAAGAGGCTTTTTAGTTCCTCTTCACTGTCTGCCATAAGGGTGGTGTCATCTGCATATCTGAGGTTATTGATATTTCTTCCAGCAATCTTGATTCCAGCTTGTGCTTCCAACAGCTCAGTGTTTCTGATGATGTACTCTGCAGATAAGTTAAATAATCGGGGTGACAATATACAGCCTTGACAGACTCCTTTTCCTATTTGGAACCAGTCTGTTGTTCCAAGTCCAGTTCTAACTGTTGCTTCCTGACCTGCATACAGGTTTCTCAAGAGGCAGGTCAGGTGGTCCGGTATTTCCATCTCTTTCAGAATTTTCCACAGTTGATTGTGATCCACACAGTCAAAGGCTTTGGCATAGTCAATAAAGCAGAAATAGATGTTTTTCTGAAACTCTCGTGCTTTTAGGATGATGCAGCGGATGTTGGCAATTTGATCTCTGGTTCCTCTGCCTTTTCTAAAACCAGCTTGAACATCTGGAAGTTCACGGTTCACGTATTGCTGAAGCCTGGCTTGGAGAATTTTGAGCATTACTTTACTTTACTAACTACAAAGATTGTCCATTCATGTCAGAAATCCAGGCGATGTGAAATGAGGGTGGTGTGGATCTGTGGACCCAGGGACAAGCACTCTTAGCAGGGACAGCTATCCACTGTTACCAGGCACAGCTATCCACTGACTGCCTGGAGCCCCGAGCCTCACTTCAGAAACAGGGAGGCCATGATGATACTTCAGTCCCTGTGCATAATGCTAGTAACATGCCAGGTCCAACATGAATGTGGGAGTAGTTTCTGCTTCTTCAGGTTCACTTACCTGAGTCCATGGTCATGTGGCTCATTGGAAAAGAAGGAAAGGACTTTCGGGCTTACTGTGGCGATGAAAGGGCACTCCTCACTGGAACGTGGCTTCCTTCTCCAGGGATGCGTTCTGAAAAGAGGCTCTGTTCTAAAAATGAAATGCTCCTCAGAAGCAGCCCCCACATGCTCTCCATCTCTGGCAGGACACTGGGTTCGATTCTGAAAGTCCTCTTCCACCTAGGCTTTTCCTGCAGACTGTCTGGCATGTAATCCAGCAAGGCTGTGTGTTGGTCAACCCTGGGTACTGACTGGTGGGCAAGGGGCTATATCCAGGATGTGCAGTTTCTGCCCAGCAGGGGACCTTTCCTTCTCCACAAGGAAGGGAGGGGCACTGGCTCTATGGAGTGTCAGGGATGGAGCAGGAGGGACCATGCTTGCTTTGCCAGGCCAGCCCTGCTCCTTTACTCTGCTCTCACGTAACTGAGGGGAGGAGGCCTATGGGCCTTTTTCTGCCAACCCTGCCCTCACCTGCCTTTTGCCTTCACAGATGCTCACTCTCTTTGCTATAACTTTACCGTCGATTCTCAGCCCAGACCTGGACAACCATGGTGTGTGGTTCAAGGCCAGGTGGACGGAAAGGTTTTTCTCTCCTATGACTGTGGTCGTGCTAAGATCCAATTCACAAGCCCATTGGGGGAGGAGGTGAAAACGACAAAGGCCTGGGAAACACAGACTGAAACACTCAGAGACATCGGGGACTTGCTCAGGGAACAACTGCCTGATGTTACGTCAGAGAAACGCACGGTCACAGGTGAGTTAGAAAGTCCAAGTGCAGAAGGAGCAGACTGGGGGCTTAAACTCTTTCATTGTTTTTGGGTAAAGAATAAAATGGAGGATATTGTTCCTTCCCTAGTAGTCCAGTGGAAGGAGCAGGCCTTGGAGGAGGGAACAGGGCCAGATTAGCTGGGCTCAGGGGAGGTGGACCCAGGTGGGGCAAAGAATCTGTCAAGCCCAGAGGCTGAGCTCTTTGCCACGGCGGGGGCAGACCCTCTCACCCTGCAGGGCAGGATGACATGTCGGTGTGAAGATGATGGACACATCAGTGGATCCTGGCAGTTCGGCTTCAGTGGACAAATGTGCCTCCTCTTTGATTCGGAGAATGGACACTGGACAGAGGTTCATTCTGGAGGGAGGCGGATGAGAGAGAAGTGGGAGAAGGACAGAGCTGTGACCAACTTCTTCAAGAAGGTCTCCATGGGAGACTGTCGGGTCTGGCTTCAGGATTTCTTGGTGCATTGGGAGGAAATGTTGAAGACCACGGGTAAGTGAGACTAGAAGAAAGCAGTGGTAGTCCACTCAAAGGGGCATGGACCCACCCCTCTGTGTGTGTGTGTGTGTGTGTGAAAGTGATCTATTCAAGCTGAACAGTTCCTGGGACAACAATGGCCCTGGGGATGCTCTGTGATCCTCTTTCCTCTTCCGCCTCCTGACATCTGTCCCTCACATCACAGGCCTTTGAACCATTGTACATGGATTCTTGCTGACCCCTAACATGAGGGCACCACTCTGATTCTAGAGATTTCCTTCTTACTGACCCTCTCTCTACAAACTCTTTAAAAATATTGACTATTCTAGTTCTGGAAATCTGTCAATACCGCCTCAAACATCAGCTCCTGAGAGGACTTAATCTGTTCCCATCCTCGTGTCGCCTCATCTGACGTCATGCAGGACTGAGGGGCTGCGTGGGGACCCTTGCTCGCCCATTCACTGTCTGAGCTCTGTGGAGATGGGGCGCCTCCCTTCCTCCATCTCACTTCAGGACCTGTCACAGGGGCTGCCATATGGTTGATTCAAATGACTGCATGACACAGAGACAGACTTGTGAACAGAGCAGGGGAAGGGCAGGGTGGGACAAACTGAGACGGTAGCAGTGACGTATATACGTACTATGATGTGGAAAATAGCTAACCAGTGGGAAAATGCTATATAACACAGGGAGCCCAGGCTGGCGCTATGTGATGACCTAGAGGGGTGGGATGGGAGCGGGAAAGAAGGTTCAGGATGGAGGGGATATATGTATCTAATTATGGCTGATTTGCATGGTCCTACAACAGAAACCAACACAGCATTGTAAAGAAATTATGCACTAATGACTCCATAGTAGGGTACCCGGGTCCGGGGGGCTGAGAAGGCATCTGCTTAGTTTAGAGGTCGGGACAAGGGCTTCACTCTCACTTTCCTTACAGCATCACCAGCTGAAGCTCCCCTCAGAGTCAACTCCTCGGCCCCAGCCATCAGGCACATCACCTGGATCCTCCCCGTGCTCCTCACCGGTTTCATCATAACTGTCTTCCTGGGCTGAGTCCTTTCCAGGAACAGGTACTGAGGGCAGAATTCAGAGGGAAGGCAGGGGCACAGGGCCTGGTGTGAGGCCGGGGAAGGTGAATCCCACCCAACCCCTGCCCCTCACTGAACCTCCTCATCCTGGAAATGAGCAGGTGAATAAGACTCCATATCACCTGAGAGCAAGAACTGCAGACCCAACTCCAAAGGCCCGTTCTCACAGGAAGTGGCCTGGGTCAAGCAGGCAAGGCAGGAGCCCCACAGCAGAGACTGTGGGAAGGGCAGAGGCCAGGCCTGTGCTCCAGGAGCAGCAGCAGTTGTGACTCAGCCTGTGGCCTGCACGCCACCAGCCTCCTGGGGACCCAGAGCCTCCATCACTGAGAGGCCTTGCCTTGAACAGAGGTGACAGGATGAGTGGGCCTGAGCTGGGGTGGAGGTGCCCTACTGGGGGGACCAGGAAGAGATGGGGGGCAGGGACCCTGGTCCTTAGAGCTGTGTGTGCTGCTGGCTCTGAGGCTGAGGGGAGTGAAGGAAAGAGGTTTCCCTGAAACCCCTCAAGGCTGTCAGGAAGCAAGGCCCCTCCTCCCTGGACCTGCCCCATGAGGGAGGATCAGGACAGGAGTAAAGGGAGCAGATTGATTCTTTACTCGCTTCAGTCCTGAGCCTAAGCAGGTGATCTGTGTGTCAGGGAAAGGTTCTCATGCACAGGCCTGGAGGACAGGGGCCTGGGTTTAATTCCTGGGAAGAGGCAACACGGGGGACCTGGTAACCTCAGTGGAGGAGGCTGGTGAAGAGGCAAATGACTAGGAGAGCAGGAGAAAGGCAGAAGGACAGCATTAGAGTCCTGGTCAGGACAGCCAGGTGGGGGGAGACGGGGCTCTCTGGACAGGCTTGGCCACCCCCACCCGTGCATGCTCCTGGCACCTGGACACAGTGCAGACCCCAGATGGGAGTGGAATCAACCAGCAGGTGATTTTAATGGGTGTCAGCAACAGAACATACTTCCAAAACAGTGGTCATGGTGAAATTATCTGATCGCTTTGTGTTTCTTTCTTAAACTTCTGCACGTGTAGTTTCCACATATGTCAATAGGAATCCCAGCCTCACTGAATGAGAAGACATGAAATGGGGCACTGCCTGTGCTAAGGTTTCAGCACACTCCTACTTCAGGGCTCAGTTACTCCTGAAGTCAGCAAAGGCCAGCAGCCCCATGATAACAAAGAGATGGAGCCCTCTGTCACAGGCTTTGACCTCTCTAGGTCATTAACAATCTCTTTGGATGGAAATAATGACCAAAGACAAGGACCTATTTACCTATTTACCAAGAATTAGGAGGCCTTGTCAGTCTCTGGCTTCACTCTTCATCACCAGAGAGCCCTGAGATGAGAATTCTGAGATATTAAAACACTGGTTGGAGGTTGTGCAAAAGAAAACGAATGAGACAAACACCAAGGGGAAAAAAAGTCTTTCATAGTGGTTACGAGTGTCATTTGGAGAACAAAAAACCTTAAGACGTCTCCAGGTGGCCGACAGTGGCGGCTCTGGATCCCAGTCTCCCTGCCAAACTTGGAAAGAGACACTCCAAGCTGAGTCCTCAAACTTTTTCTAAAGAGCAATTACATTGGTCCACAAAATGTCCTGGGCTCCCCTGGAACAGAAACAACTAGAGAACGTACTGTTGATGGCACTGCAGGTAGTGGCTGTCTTCTATCCCTTTCACGTTGTTGTTCAGTCACGTCTGACTCCTGCGACCCCACAGAATGCAGGATACTAGGCTCCTCTGTATTTCACTATCTCCCAGAGTTTGGTCAAACTCTGTTCACTGAGGTGGTGAAGCTATCTAACCATCACACCCTGTGCTGCTCTCTTCTTTTGCCTTCAATCTTTCCCAACATCAGGGTCTTTTCAATGAGTCAGCTATTCGCATCAGGTGGCCAAAGTATTGGAGTTTCAGCTTCAGCATCAGTCCTTCCAATGACTCTTCAGGACGGATTTCTTTTAGAACTGAATGGTTTGATCTCCTTGCAGTCCAAGGGACTCTCAGGAGTCTTTTCAGCACTGAAGTTCAAAACCATCAATTCTTCGGCCCTCAGCCTCCTTTATGGTCCAACTTTCACATCCATACATGACTACTGGAAAAATCATTGCTTTGACTAGACAGACATTTGTTGGCAAAGTGATGTCTCTGCATTTCATACGCTGTCTAGGTTTCTCTTCACTTTCCTTCCCAGGAGCAAGTGTCTTTTAATTTCATGGATGCACTCACTATCCACAGGGATTTTGGAGCTGAAAATGACTCAGTTTCAGAATGACTAAAACTGAGAATGGAGAGGAGGAAAGCTGAGGTATCAGAAGAACCATGTGGTGAAAAAAAGGAAGAGGGGCAGGAGACAGGTTTGGAATGATTGGAAACTGCAGGAATGGGCAGCTGTTGGGGCATGGATGATGTGAGGAGTGGTATGACCAGAGAAGGAGGCCCCATGCCCACTTCCCCATTTTGCTGCAGGAACTGGAAAATCTCTTTTCCTCTCATTCCTTCTCATCCAAGCAGGGTCTCAGTCTGCTGAGTTGGGTCGTCTCCAGGCTCCAGGTGGTATGTCTTGGACCACTGTTCCAAGGTTGGTCTTGGTTTCCTGGTGCTGCTCCTCTCTGGTTCTGCATGGCCCCCCGAGGCTGTGAGTTCGGGGTGAACCCAGGAGAGCAGTGGGGGTGTCCTGGGCATCCTGGAAACTTTCCCAGTGGGGTGCCATCCTCCCTCCTCTTAAACCTCTGCAGGCTCCTTTCCTCCTGGCAGGAAAAGAGATGATTTGGGTGAAAAAGTAATCCCAGCTGGAAGGGAGGTGAGGCAGAGAGATGTGGGAGCCAGGGCAGTGGCAGAAAATGCTCCTGCAGCCCCCCTCCCCCAGCCCACCCATCCAGAATTTGTAGCCACTGGAGCAGGGTGGGGTGGGGGGGGCAACAGGTGGCCGTCCTGAAGGACCAAACCCACTGGGGTGGAGGGGAGGGCTGGGGGGACTCGGTCATGTTGTGATGATTGGGGAGGAGGTGCAGGGGGAAGGAGTCCAGGGAATGGGTGGAATCTGTTCCTAGAAGGCTCCTTCCTCAGGGTCCTGCTTGGTTACAGCACCATTTATTACTCATCTCTGTGCATCCCAAGAAGCCCAGGGCCTCCAACTTTCTCATCTATGTACAGATCCTAAACATGCCCTCTATCACCTGACATCTTATCATCTTGCTTGAGGACTCGCCCCAGCAAAAGCCTCCCAACCTGGCCTCTAGGAAAGACAGGAGCCCAGTCTCCCAAAGCATGACTCGGGGCATGAGGGTGAGGATGGGCACACCCACTTCTGCCCTCTGGTCTCACATTCATGTCTACAGACTGTGGAAACAGTTCAGTTCACTCGCTCAGTCCTGTTCTTCACATCAGGTGCTCAGATTACTGGAGCTTCAGCATCAGCCCTTCCAATACATATTCAGGGTTGATTTCCTTTAGGATGGACTGGTTTGATCTCCTTGCTATCCAAGGGATTCTACAGAGTCTTCTCCAACACCACAGTTCAAAAGCATCAATTCTTTGGCATTCAGCTTTCCTTATGGTCCAACTGTCACATCCATACATGACTATTGGAAAAACCATAGCTTTGACCAGATGGACTTTTGTTGGCAAAGTAATATCTCTGCTTTTTAATATGGTGTCTGGGTTGGTCATAGCTCTTCTTCCAAGAACCAGGCGTATTTTAGTTTCATGGCTGCAGTCACCATCTGTAGTGATTTTGGAGCCCAAGAAAATGAAGTCTGTCACTGTTTCCATTGCTTCCCCATCTCTTTGCCATGAAGTGATGGGACTGGATGCCATGATCTTCATTTTTTGAATGTTGAGTTTTAAGCCAGCTTTTTCATGCTTCTCTTTCACTTTCATCAAGAGGCTCTTTAGCTCCTCTTTGCTTTCTGCTATAAGGGTGGTGTCACCTGCATATCTAAGGTTATTGATATTTCTCCCGGCAATCTTGATTCCAGCTTGTGCTTCATCCCACCCAGCATTTCGCATGATGTACTCTGCGTATAAGTTAAATAAGCAGGGTGACAATATGCAGACAATATACATTACTCCTTTCCCAATTTGGAACCAGTCCATTGTTCCATGTACGGTTCTAACTGTTGCTTCTTGACCTGCCTACAGGTTTCTCAGGAGACAGGTAAGGTGGTCTGATATTCCCATTTCTTTAAGAATTTTCCACAGTTTGTTGTTATCCACACAATAGGTCATTCAGGTGTGACCTAAGTCAAACCCCTTATGGTTATTCAGTAGATAATTCCCTAGGGGATGGATCAACCAGTCCTGGGGTTAAATCCTAGTCATGCTTAGTTGTTTGATTTGTCTGATTCATTTTGACCCCAAGGACTGTACTCTACCAGGCTCCTCTGCCAGGCTTCTCTGCCCATGGGAGTATCCCAGCAAGAATTGTGGAGTGGGCTGCTGAAGGAAAGTTTCTTGGCTCAAAATAACCAGGAGTTAAAATTCCCCTCTGGGTCCTCCCCACTATTCTATGCAAAACAAAGAACTCTTTCACCTGAAGAAAAAAAATGGACATTAAGGTTGATTACTCCCAAGAACTACTCCAAACAACCTTGAAGAATAGGCCCCCTTAAGACAGTAGACTTCCACCTATATGCCTATATAAACTTACTCTTTTCTTGGGTTAGTGCAGCAGCTCACTAATCTGACTGCTGCCCCTTCTCGCCTCTTTAAAGGTGATCTGTTCCTGTAAAGTGCCAGTCTCGTTCTTTTTCTGAGCCTTGCCTTCTCTAACTCCCTTACCCTACAGTTGCCATTTCCTCCTCCAGGGAACCCATGGACTGAACCCACATCTCCTGTGTCTCCTGCACTGGGAAACCCAGTTGGTTTTCATGTTCTCTCTGGCTGCTGTTGTCTCACAAATGTGGAGGTCTCTAAGTGGACACAAATGCAGATACAAAATCTATCTGGTTTGTCTGAAGAGACAAACAGATTTACTGTCTTCTTTAGAAAAAGTTCTCCAACTCTTGTCTTAATTAATAAATATTAATATTACAGGCTGCTGTCTCCACAGGCTTCAGCAGTACTTGAACCAAAATGTTCAAGCTGGATTTTGAAAATGCAGAGGAACAAGAAATCAAATTACCAACATCCACGGGATCATAGAAAAAGCGAGAGAATTCCAGAAAAATATCTACTTCTGCTTCATTGACTATTCTAAAGCCTTTGACTGTGTGGATCACAATCAACTGTGGAAAATTCTGAAAGAGATGGGAATACCAGACCACCTGACCTGCCTCTTGAGAAACCTATATGCAGGTCAGGAAGCAACAGTTAGAACTGGACATGGAACAACAGACTGGTTCCAAATAGGAAAAGGAGTACGTCAAGGCTGTATATTGTCACCCCGATTATTTAACTTATATGCAGAGTATGTCCCCTGGAGAAGAAAAAGGCAACACACTCCAGTATCTTGCTTGGAGAATCCCATGGAAGGGCGAAGAGCTGACACACTGGAAAAGACCCTGATGCTGGGAAAGATTGAAGGCAGGAAAAGAAGGGGACAACAGAGGATGAGATAGTTGGATGGCATCACTGACTCAATGGACATGAGTTTGAGCAAACTCTGGGGGTTGGTGAAGGACAGGGATGCCTGGCGTGCTGTAGTCCATGAGGTTGCAAAGAGTCAGACATGACTGAGCGACTGAACAACAATAAAGGGAATTAAACAAGGGGTTCCTCAGTTGTGTGTTTATGAACCAGAAACTTGCCCTGTACCTTCTAGGTGTTGTGAATGTGATAGGAGTGTGGATCTGGTAGTTAAAGGCTAATGTTCCCCCTTCTTCTCTGTGGACCGACTTCCTTGGTCCAAGGAGTTACAGGGGATACTGCATGAAGCCCCAGGTGTAAGTAGAGGGTAGTGGCCATGCCACAATTCTGGTATCACATCTAGGCCACTTGCTGGCCTCTTATTTTCCCTGTGGCCCTGGTTATGCCAAACCAGATAATCACTTCTATGCTATGAGAGCTGGCCTATCTGAACTAATGATTAGGGGTTGGTGAACTCAGGTCATGATGCGCAGCTCTGACATTCCGTGGCCAGAGGCCTCATCTCTGTCAGACCACAGGACCATACCAGGAGCCACTTTTAAATGGTATGGCTTTCCCACTGCACGTTGGATGGCCTTGCTTCAAGACACAAGGAGTCTGTGTTGTGAGCAGCCAAGTAGTAATGCCATATACTGCACATAGCACCTTTCAGACCACAGATACCTCTAATGTCACAGTTTCTGCTGGGTCATCTGCCCAAGAAGCAGGTCTGCCATGCTCATTATTCACCAATCATCTGTAACTGCTTTTGTGCAAGGAGAACAGTTGCAACAGAGGCCTATGATCTCCAAAGCCTGAAATATTTCAGATGTGCCATTACAAAAAATCTATGGCCACACTGGTAATTAAATGGAGACAGCATAGGGATGACACCTCTGCAGCTGTAGAGAGGTTGTAGGTTGGTACTCATCTCTGTCATTTCCTCCAGGATATGATATTGTTTATAGATACAACTGGGGGGTGAGGAGTCAGGTTAGAAGTGTGAAAGTGGAAATCACTACTATGGTAGACCTCACTCCGTGATCACTTACTAACTGCAAAGATTGTGCACTCATGTTACAAATACAATGCGTGTGAAATGAGCACTCTGTGGGTCTGTGGACGAGTGACACTTCTGTGAGCAGGACCTGGGACAGATGTCTATTCACTACCCAGTACCTTATGTATCGCTTCAATGACAGGGGGTCCTGAAGCTTCAGATCCACGGACATGATGTGAGTCCCACAGTAGGTCCATATGAATGTGGGGGTATCTTGCTTCCCGGTGTACACTTACCCAGGTCAATGACCAGGTGGCTTTCAAGGATGGGGAAGGCCAGCAGGACTTTTGCACTTGCCATGGTGATGAAAGGGCCCTCCTTGCTGGGACCTGGCATCTCTCTCACTCTCTGCAGTAATGGATTCTGAGTATCAGACCCGACTCAGTTCTGGAAACTTGGCAGAGGATCTAGACTTCCTCTGGGGATGGCTGCTTTCAGCCTCATGATCATTCCGCCTTGTGTTTTGTCTCCCTTTGTTTTGTTTCTTTCAGTCATGCAGTTTGTATCCCAGTTGGCTGCCTATCTATTTGCCTCTAGGATCGACCTCTGCTACTGACCAGCATTGTACTCTCTGCAGTCAGGCCCTGGGTGCACTGGGACTCTCTAGTCTGATTGACTATTGCACCAACTTTGCTCCTGACATACAGGAACCCCACCTGGCATCTGCGCTTTCCACCTTCTCCCTCCCTGTTCCTGCTGGAAACCCACTGGGCACACCATCTATTACCGCCTTTCCTGACCTTCAGCAAAAGTCATCCTTGAACTGTTGGAGATACTTCTCATCCATCCTTTCCACTTAGTCTTTCCCACGGAGCATGGCGGACTGGAAACTTTTCTGCCCTTTTGTTAGGGAAAGCATAGTGACTGAAACCGCCCACCCTGGCCAGGCACCATAGTAACTATTTGCATGAGTTATTTTACAACAGGAAGTCTTAATAAGGAAGAAGAAACTAATAAGCAGCCACCAACTGGAAGCATTTGGGAAAAGTCAAAAAGAGACACCATGTGTCCTACCACTTCCCAGAATCCTGCTTGCTGGCATCCATCTTGGCTGAGCAATGCCTGCGCCCCTAATTCAGAATGATTGGCCAAAGAAAAGCTGGAAACTAATCCCACTTCATAAAATGCAGGACTGTAAGCCACATCACAGAGCTGTTCTCCTAAGTTCCCGTACCCTACTGATCTCTGCCTGGGTGCCCCTTCTCAATACAGTATCTTTCTTTGCCAGCACATATGTCTCCTCGGACAAATCATTTCTAAGTGTTACACAGGAGCCCACTCTTGGGCCCTGGAAGGGGTTCCCCTTCATGCAACCGTATTAGTAAAGTCACAAGTAAGAATTTCAGCCAAGAACTTTCATAAGGTATAGCCAAGTATCAGTTCAGTTCAGTCTTTCAGTCGTTCCTGACTCTATGTGGCCCCATGGACTGCAGCACACAAGGCCTTCCTGTCCATCATCAACTCTCGGAACTTACTCAAACTCATGTCCATCGAGCCGATGATGCCATACAACCATATCATACTCTGTTGTCCCCTTCTCCTCCCGCCTTCAATCTTTCCCAGCATCAGGGTCTTTTCCAATGAATCAGCTCTTCGCATCAGGTGGCCAAAGGATTGGAGTTTCAGTTTCAGCATCAGTTCTTGCAATGAATATTTAGGATTGATTTCCTTTAGGATGGACTAGCTGGATCTCCTTGCAGTCCAAGGGACTCTCAAGAGTCATCTCCAACATCTCAGTTCAAAAGCATCAATTCTTTGGCACTCAGCTTTCTTTATAGTCCAACTCTCACATCCATACATGACTACTGGAAAAACCACAGCTTTGACTAGACGGACCTTTGTTGGCAAAGTAATGTCTCTGCTTTTTAATATGGTGTCTGGATTGGTCATAGCTTTTCTTCCAAGGAGCAAGTGTGTTTTAATTTCATAGCTGCGGTCACCATCCACAGTGATTTTGGAGCCCCCAAAAATAAAGTCTGTCCCTGTTTCCATTGTTTCCCCATCTATTTGCCATGAAGTGATAAGACCAGATGCCATGATCTTAGTTTTCTGAATGTTGAATCTTAAGCCAACTTTTTCACTCTCCTCTTTCACTTTCATCAAGAGGCTCTTTAGTTTTTCACTTTCTGCCATAAGGGTGGTGTCATCTGCATATCTGAGGTTATTGATATTTCTCCCGGCAATCTTGATTCCAGTTTGTGCTTCATCCAGCCTGGCATTTCCATGATGTACTCTGCATATAAGTTAAATAAGCAGGGTGACAATATACAGCGTTGACATACTCCTTTTCCTATTGGAAACAGTCTGTTGTTCCATGTCAAGTTCTAACTGTTGCTTCTTGACTTGCATATAGATTTCTCAGGAGGCAGGTCAGATGGTCTGATATTCCCATCTCTTGAAGAATTTTCCACAGTTTGTTGTGATCCACACAGTCAAAGGCTTTGGCATAAAAACAAATAAGCAGAAGTAAATAATAAAGCCTAAGTTAATAAGCAGGAGTTAATAAAGCAGAAATAGATGTTTTTCTGGAACTCTGTTGCTTTTTTGATGATCCAACAGATGTTGGCAATTTGATCTCTGGTTCCTCTGGCTTTTCTAAACCCAGCTTGAACATCTGGAAGTTCACAGTTCACATACTGTTGAAGCCTGGCTTGGAGAATTTTGAGCATTACTTTGCTAGCGTGTGAGATGAGTGCAATAGTGACCACACACCTGACCCCTCTTCCTCAGAAGCGGCCTTCCCATGCTCCCCATTTCCCCTCAGGACACTGGGCTAGATTCTGCCAGTCCTCTAGGTTTAGGGCTTTCCTTCTGAACTGGCCTGGCACAGCTCTGGAGAAAAATATGTTGGCTAATGCTAGGTGTTGGCCTTGTGAACAGAGTGGACATAATGTTGCATGGCTTCTTGCCTGACAGAGGCTTCGTGCTCTTCCTCAGCCTGTAACTGCTGAGGGTGGTGCCAGGCAGAGAGGTCCTTGCTTAGAGAGCCCAGACCTGCAGCTTTATTCTGCTCTCACATAACTAGGGGTGGAGGGGTGCCGGGAGGGCTATGGATCTCTTTTTCCCGACCCCACCCTTGCTGTGTTTTGCCTTCATAGATGCTCACTCTCTTTCGTATCATTTCACCATTGATCCTCAGACCAGACCTAGGCAACCATGGTGTGTGGTTCAAGGCCAGGTGGATGGAAAGGCTTTTCTCTCCTATGATTGTGGTGGGTCTAAGATCGAGTACATCAGCCCATTGGGAGAGGAAGTGAAAACTACAGAGGTCTGGAAAACACAAGCAGAGACATTGGGCATCAGGGAGTTGCTCAAGGAGCAACTGCCTGACATTACATGGAGAAACACAGGGTCCTGGGTGAGTTGGGTCGGTGGGAATGTAAATTGATACAACCACTATGGAAGACAGTATGGAGATTCCTTTAAAATCTAGAAACAAAACTACCATATGATCCAGCAATGCCACTACTAGGCATATACCCTCAAGAAACCAAAAGAGAAAAAGACACATGTATCCCAATATTCATTGTAGCACTATTTACAATAGCTAAGACATGGAAACAAGCTAGGTATCCATCAACAGATGAATGGATAAAGAAGCTTTGGTACATCTATCCAGTGGAATATTACTCAGCCGTAAAAAGGAATGTATTTCAGTCAGTTCTAATGAGGTGGATGAACCTGGAGCCTATTATACAGAGTGAAGTAAGTCAGAAAGAGAAAAACAAATACCATATATTAACCCATATATACAGAAATTATTATGACTCTATTTGCAGGACAGCATGGAGACTTTGACATAGAGAACAGACTTATGGACATGGTGGGGTGGGAGAAGGAAGGAGAAAGCGGGACAAATGGAGAGAGTAACACGGAAACACTACCATGTGTAAAATATATGACCAATGGGAATTTTCTGTATGACTCAGGGAACTCAAACCAAGGCTCTATAACAACCTAGAGGGGTAGGATGAGAGGGAAGTGGGAGGGAGGTTCAAGAGGGAGGAGACATATGTACACCTATGGCTGATTCATGCTGATGCATGGCAGAAACCACACAATATTCTAAAGCAATTATCCTTCAAGTAAAAAATAAATTGAAAAAGAAAGTCCAAGGGCAGGAGGGCCAGATTGAGGCCTTAGCTACATTCATTGTTTTCAGGTAAAAAATAAAGAATATTGTCCTTGCTTAGTAGTCCAGTGGAAGGACCAGGACTTGGAGGAGAGACCAGAGCCAGATTAGGTGGGCCCAGGGGAAGTGGACCCAAGCGGGGCAAAGACTCTGTCAAGCCCAGAAGCTGAGCTGTTTCTTTCCCACAGTGGAGGCAGCCCCTCTCACCCTACAGGGCAAGATAACGTGTTGGTGTGAAGAGGATGGACACACCAGTGGATACTGGCAGTTTGTTTTCAATGAACAAATGTCCTCTTTGATTCAGAGAATGGACACTGGATAGTCGTTCATTCTGGAGGGAAACAGATGAGAGAGAAGTGGGAGAAGGACAGAGCTGTGACCAACTTCTTCAAGAAGTTCTCCATGGGAGACTGTCGGGTCTGGCTTCAGAATTTCTTGGTGCGCTGGGAGGAAATGTTGAAGACCACGGGTAAGTGAGATGAGGAGAAGTGGTAGTCCACTCAAAGGGACATGGACCCACCCCTCTGTGTGTGTGTGTGTGTGTGTGTGTGTGTGTGTGTGTGTGAAAGTGACCTATTCAAGCTGAGTAGTTCCTGGGAGAACAATGGCCCTGGGGATGCTCTGTGATCCTCTTTCCTCTTTTGCCTCCTGACATCTCCCTCACAGCACCGGCCTTTGAACCATTGTACATGGATTCTTGCTCACCCCTAACATGAGGGCACCACTCTGATTTTAGAGATTTCCTTTTTACTGACCCTCTCTCTACAAACTCTTTAAAAATATCAGCTATTCTAGTTCTGGAAATCTGTCGATACCACCTCAAACATCAGCTCCTGAGAGGACTTAATCTGTTCCCATCCTCATGTCGCCTCACCTGATGTCACGCAGGACTGAGGGGCTGCCTGGGGACCCTTGCTCGCCCATCCACTGTCTGAGCTCTGTGGAGATGGGGCGCCTCCTTTCCTCCATCTCACCTCAGGACCTGTCACAGGGGCTGCCATATGGTTGGTTGAAATGACTGCGTGACACAGAGACAGACTTGTGAACAGAGCAGGGGAAGGGCAGGGTGGAGGAACTGAGACGGTAGCAGTGACGTATATGCACACTGGAAGTGAAAGTTGCTCAGTCATGTCTGACTCTTTGCAACCTCATGGACTGTATGGGATTCTCCAGGGCAGAATACTGGAGTGGGAAGCCTTTTCCTTCTCCAGGGTATCTTTGCAACCCAGGGATCGAACCCAGGTCTGCCACATTGCAGACGGATTCTTTACCAGCTGAACCAACAGGGAAACCCAAGAATACTGGAGTGGGTAGCTTATCCCTTCTCCAGCGGATCTTCCTGACCCAGGAATTGAACCAGGGTTCTGCATTGCAAGCAGATTCTTTACCAACTGAGCTATCAGGGAAGCCCCTATATACACACTATCATGTGGAAAATAGCTAACCGGTGGGAAGCTGCTATATAACGCAAGGAGCCCAGCCTGGCACTATGTGATGGCCTAGAGGGTTGGGATGGGGGCAGGGAAGGAGGCTCAGGATGGAGGGGGTATATATATAATTATGGCTCATTTGCTTTGTCCTATAACAGAAACCAACATAGCATTGTAAAGAAATTATCCTCCAATTAAAAAAAAAACCCAGACTCTATAGTAGGCTACCTGAGTAAGGGGGGTTGAGGAGGCATCTGCTCAGTTTAGGGTATGTAGAAGGGCTTCACTCTTATTTTCCTTGCAGTATCACTAACCAAAGCTCCCCTCACAGTCCAGTCGACAACCATAGCCATCAAGTCCATCACCTTGATCCTCTCTGTGGTCCTCATGCATTTCATCAAAACTGGTTTCATCAGCCCGGATTCTGGGCTGAGTTCCAGAAACAGGTACTGAGTGCAGAATTCAGAGGGAAGGCAGGGGCACAGGGCCTGGCGTGAGGACGAGGAAGGTGAATCCCAGCCAACCCCTGCCCCTCACTGAACCTCCTCATCCTGGAAATGAGCAGGGGGATAAGACCCCATATCACCTGAGAGCAGAACTCGACAAGCTCAGCCCTGAGTTCTGAGAGGTCCCCGCTGTCAGGTGACATTGTGAAAAGGGAGGGGCCCTCACTAGGCTGAGGGCCTATTGATGCTTAAAGGGTTCAGCCAAGTCCCCTGACTGAGCACAGACTGCTGGCTGGCAGGGCCCCCGGTAGGTGGTGTGAGAATAGCAGGCACTCAGGGCGAG
Source organism: Bos indicus x Bos taurus (assembly GCF_003369695.1). Taxonomy (NCBI): domain Eukaryota; kingdom Metazoa; phylum Chordata; class Mammalia; order Artiodactyla; family Bovidae; genus Bos; species Bos indicus x Bos taurus. The sequence goes on along the minus strand of NC_040084.1, from coordinate 87,569,799 downwards.
GGCAGGACTCACGGGGGCTGAGAGCAGCTGGGGGGCTCCACATGATGTGTCAGCGGGGAGGGGACCCACCCAGGGGCCAAGATGAGAGGGGCCGGGCTCTCATCCCAGGAGGAAGGGGCAGGAAGGCCTTTGCAGACCCAACTCCAAAGGCCTGTTCTCATAGGAAGTAGCTTGGGTCAAGCAGGCAAGGCAGGAGCCCCACAGCAGAGACTGTGGGAAGGGCTGAGGTCAGGCCTGTGCTCCTGGAGCAGCAGCAGTAGGTCTTTGTGAAAAACTTCTATACCTTGAGGGGAGGCTCAGTTCAGTGGTCCCTGTCCAGCAGGGAGAAGTTTTGATAGAAGAAAGCTTCAGCCCCTTAACCCTTAAGAATAAGGGTGTAGAACCCCTCAGTGGGGAATGAGACAGGCTGGGACAGTTTGCTGCAGTGAATGTACCTGGACAAAAGTCACATCAAGCATCAAAATATGAAGAAATTATAAAGGACTGAAAATAATTGCATGCATGTGCAGTTGGGGCAAATAATCAAAACAAGATACAAAAAGACCAAAAACCCAAGGGGATTTCAGAGCAGCCGGGAGCAAAAGCAGGGTACTGGTCATGATCCCTGCACACAGCACCACCAAGGGGGAACAAACCACCCAGGTCACCCCTCTGGCCTGAACCCAGGACCCGCCCCCACCCTCAACTCATATGCGGGACCGGCTCCCCCACCCTCTGGAGTCAGCAAGGGAACATGTTACTTGTTTTTGCTCCCTCATGAGTCCCAATAAAGCTTCTTTCCCCCTGAATTTGTGTCTGGCCTTTTACCAACTTCTATTGATCGAGTCCAAGAGCACTGGTCGGTAACACAGGAGGGCTTTTGCTGAAGGTCAGGATGCTGCTCGGAGATGGTGTCTCCAGTGGGCTTCCAGCAGAAACAGGGATTGAACATATGCAGATCCCAGGTGGGGAAGCACCATGTCAGGAACAAATCACATGAAATGGTTGATATGAGTAGAGAGACGGGACGGCTGCCAGGTCCTGACTGCAGAGTATGATGCTGGTTCCCAGCACAGGGCGATCCTAGAGGCAAACACCCTGGATGGGCGGCCAACCTAGACACAAACTGCACGACTGAAAGGAATGAGACCAAGGAAGGCCCTGGGGCTCCACTGGTTAGGACTCTGGGCTTTCGCTGCCAGGTGCCCGGGTTGATCACTGGTCAGGGAACTAAGATCCCCAAAGCCAGGCAGCCGACCAAAAAACAAAAAACCCCAGAAACGAAAAGAAAGTAGAACACAAGCTGGATGATCAGGACGCTGAAAACAGCCATCCCAACAGCTTGTCTGGATACTTTGCCCATTTTCTAGAACTGAGACAGTTATCAGAACAGAGAATCCATTACTACAGAGAAAGGCCAGTTTCCAGCAGGAGGGCCCTCTTATCACCATGGCAAGCGCAGTGCAGCAGTCCTCTGGCCTTCCCCATCCTTGGAAGCCACACGGCCATTGACTCAGGTAAGTGCACACTGGGAAGCAGAAGCCATCCCACATTCCTATGGACCCAGTGTGTGACTCACATCATGTCCAGGGATCTGAACCATCATCGCGACCCTGCTGTTATCAATGTGATGCATGAGATGCAGGGTATTGAATACATGACCATCCTGCATCCTGCTTATAGGGGTATCACAGTGTGTGAAGACCCACACGGTGGTTATTTCACATTCTCCAGATTCGAACCAGTGATGGAAAAATCTCCGTAGTTAGGAATGGGGTGAAGGCTGCCATAGTTGAGAAGTATGAGTACATTCTCATATTGCCTTTCCTTTGCTACAAACAGAATGTGCAAGACCACCCTTTTCTGGGTAAAATGACAGATTAGTGACAATCATGGCCTGAAAGCATGCAGGGCTGTGATCCCTTCACATCTGCTTTTTATATCTGCCTGGTGTAAAGCATTTCTATCAATGGCCGGACACTAAATATTTCAGGATTTGCAGACCAGAGGCTTCTGCAACTGCTCAACTCAGCTGTGGAAGGTGTTCATGGAAAGGACATGAAGGAATGAGTGTGGCGGGAACTGCCCCTGGGACCCTAGGACCCTGCAGCACCCATGACACAGAAGTCCACCAGTGGGGGAAATCATGCCAGGGATAACCTGCCTGCCTGCTAAGTCACTTCAGTCATGTCTGACTCTTTGCGACCCTATGGACTGTAGCCCACCAGGTCCCTCTGTCCATGGGATTTTCCGGGCAAGAATACCAGTGTGGGTTGCCATACCCTCCCCCAGGGACAGCTTGTGACATCCTAATCAGAGCATCACAACCCAGCCCCACAAGGTCAGAGGCATGACCACACTACTTGAGTGAGGAAACCCTATCATTTAAACATGGCTACTGATATGGTCCTGAGTCTGGTAGAGAAGGGACCTCCGGTCTTGATGAACTGGGCTCAGCTGAGAGGTCAGCTGTCATAGGATAGAAGTGATCGTGTGGTTTGGCATAAGCAGGGCCACAGGGAACAGATAAGATGACCAGCAGGGGACCAAGACTCGACAGCAGAACTGTGGTACCTTCCTGTCCTCTGCTCACCTCTGTGGTTACACAGGGTCCCCGTGGCCCCTTGGACCGAGGAAGCCACTCTACAGCAGAAGAGGGGGGCCTTAGCCTGTAACTGCAGGACCCACCCTCCTATCACATTCCCACCACCAGAGGCTACAAGGCAGGACCGCGCAGGGTTGGGATTCATAAACAGGCAGCTGAGGGAGCCCCTGGATAATTCCCCAGGTGATGAGTCACCCAGTGCTGGGGTTCGCAAACCAGGGCAGTGGTCAGAGGGATTCCTTTGGTTTTTCACATTGTCTTTGCCTGTTGTCGCACCACAAACCTGGAAGTGCACAGAGACAGACGCCAAAAGGCCTGAAGAGATGAACAGATTTGTCTTCTGTAGATTTCCCCAACTCCTGTCTTAATCAATAAACATTATAGGCTGCCATCTCCATGGTTTGTGGACGATATGAATGTGGGACCAAAGGGTAGAAGTGGGGGTTCCCCCTCCTCACCCTCAGGCCCCATGTCACACTTTGGGCGACTGGGCTCTCATCCCTCCTGGGGACCAGGCTGGGAAGCTTTTGCTGGGGTAAGTCCTCAGGCAAGGGGATAAGATGCCAGTGGTGGAGAATGTGATTCAGGTCCCTTCACAGGTGGGAAGGTATTGGACGCCCTGGGCTTCTCGGGATGCAAAGATGTGGAATGAACTTAGTGAGCTGTGGGGCAGGAGTGTGGCCACTAAGGGGATGTGTCTGGGGAAGGGAGAGCCTTTCCAGGTGGCACGGGTGGTTTATAGCTGGTAAAGATGCCTGGGAGTCAAGGGCAGGGAGTCATGTCGAGGAGAAGGGTTTGTGTGAACAGATGAGATCAGTGGTGTGTGCTTTTCAGGGGGTGTCTAGGTTCCTCCACACAGGAAGGTCGCCTGTCCCAGGCCTGCCACGGGGGCTCCCACTCCTGGAGGCATGGCTGAGGGGCTGGGAGCTTAGGGATGGCAGTGTTTCCTGCCATGCTCTCCTTGTCCTCTTGCCTCCCCACCTCCCATTGTGTGAGCATTGCTATTTCAACAAGTTTGCCCATTTGCTGGTCTGAAAGTGGCCAACCAGCCCAGCAGGTGCCAACAAGGAAAGGAGCTCACCTAAGGATTGAGGAGGAGGAGGCGGAGGCAACACCACGCCCGTGGACTTTCTAACCAAGGCCAGCTCAGGTCCCGCTCTCTGCTTATAATGCATCAACTCCACCCTCTCCCAGCAGGTTCACTGGGAACTCACCACGCTGCGCTTCGTGGACACAGTTGGGCAGCAGAAGCAGGACCAGGATGGCAAGACTGAAATTGATGCCAGCAGCCCATGCGACCTGAAGCCCCAGGGTGACCCACTCTTGGGGAGGAGCCTGGTTGGCCAGTGGAGAAGGGAATCAGTCCCCAGAGTCCTCCCACTGGAGTCTCTCCTGGGGGCTCCCCCAGGCTCCCCACACCCTCTGTGGGACTGATGTTCCTCAAAAGTTCAGTGATCTGTCCCTCACCTTTCTTCTATCCATCCCCTTCTCTGGATCCCCGTGGTCCTTGTGTGTTTTTAGCGGCACTAACACCTGATAAGGGGCTTCCCAGGTGGCTCAGCGGTAAAGAATCCGCCTGTCAATGTGGGAGATGTCTGTTCCATCCCTGGATGGGGAAGATCCCATGCAGGAGGAAATGGCAACACACTCCAATATTCTTGCCTGAGGAAATCCCATGGACAGAGGAGGCTGGCGGGCTACAGTCCACAGGATCACAGAGATACGACTTAGTGACTAAACAACAACTCCTGAGACGGGGGTTGGCGAGTCCTCAGCATGTACAAATTCAGGGTTACCTGCATGATCTCCTCAGGTCCTAAATGAATGTTTAGCCTCTCTTCATTCCCGTAGGTAGCGTTTCCCATTTACAAATGTGTAAATTGAGGCATGGCAAGATGAAGAAACTAGCAGAGTCAGAATTTTGTCTAGATTCCTGTTTCTGGAGGTATCTATAGTCCACATCTGTGAAACTGCTTCAGGTACTAATTCCAGTCTCTGTAGCCCTCCACCTCTGACCTCACGCCTGGGGATCTGGGGTGAGGCCGGGCGTCAGGGACATGCCTGGGGTGAGTCTGGGTGCCCAGGTCCCTGGGGCCTACACTCCTCACACGGGGCTGACCCGGCCCATCTCTCACGGCAGCCTCTGACTTCCTCCTGTTCTCCCAGTCCTTCCTCCCTGTGGTCTGAGTCTACCAGGGGCTTCCGGGTTGCCTCCTCTGGGGGATTCAACCCAGGCTCCCGCCCCCGGCCCTTTTATGAAGGGAGAGTCTCCCTACTCAGCTCACCTAGCCCCACCAAGCTCTTGCCCCACCCAACCCTGAGTCCTGCCCACCCTTGTGGGTCTCTTGTCCTCCAACCAGCCTCCCAGCACAGGTCTGTCCCACAAAGAGACTCTAGTGAGTCTGTTGAGAACCTTCTTATCTCTTTTGCACCTGTTGATTCACAGAGTTTGCTGCTCTCCTTGAGTGGCAGCTTGTGTCACCCCAAGCTAGAGCATGGCGCCAGACTGCGTGTGAGTCAGGGCTTCTACCAGATAAGCCTGCCTGTGGCATTGCGGTCACACAACTCATCAAGATCCCAGGGACCTGCAGTGATTGTCTTAGCCTGGGCTGGTGTCACATGGAGATGGGGCAGAGCTGAGAGATTGGCTTCTCCCTGTGTGCCTGTGTGTGTATATGTGTGTGTGTGTGTGTGTGTGTGTGTGTTGGGGGGATGGATTGCAGGGAGTCTCCCGTCTGGAGCTCTGTTGGCTGTCAGCCCCAACCAATGCTAGGCATGGTCTCCAAATGTTGGCCAGCACACCAGACACTTTGCAATCTGCTGACTCTGTGCTGGGACAGGGAGCAAGCAATTCTGTGCTCATGGTCTCTAGGAGTGGTGTCTCCATTTCCCACAGTCCTCCAGTGCTCCAGATCATAAACCCTCTTGGTTTCTAAAACAGGAGTGGGGGTGTGAGGCTGCTTCTCCCAGCAATGCACCAGGGCTGGGGTGCCTTATGTAGGGCCAAAACCTCCTGCTTCTTAGGCAGAATGCTCCAGTTTTTGATGACCCTTCCATTTCAGAGTACCTGGCCAAAGGGTCCCAACTAGATCCCTTCTTTTCTGTTCCTGCCCTTCTCACCGTGGTTCTTTCTCTATGCTGGTTGTAGAGGGGATGTTCTGCTGGTTTCAGGTCATTTTCTCGGAAAGAGAGCTGTTTTGTATGTGGTTGTAGTTTTGGTGTGTTCATGGGAGAGTGGAGCTCAGGGCGTCCTACTTGGCCATCTTGATTTTGCCTTTGTGTGATCAATGATCTCTCATGTTAGTATTGTAATTGTTTTGGGGTGCCAAGAACCATGGGCACATTGCCATCCGATATGTGTGTGTGTCCTGACTGCTCTGTTGACCCGTCCATCTCTCTCCTGAGACTCCTGAGTCCCTGAGACACAGCAATATCAAAATTATGCCATTGACAGGAAGAATCACACATCTCTCACTTTAAATCCAAAGATAGAAATGGTTAAGCTTTTCAAGAAGGCACGTCAAAGCCACGATGGGCCAGTAACTAGGCCTCTTGCCCCAAATAGTTAGTCAAGTTGTGAACGCAAAGCAAAGGAAATCAAAAGTGCTCCTCCAGTGAACTCACGAATGAGAAGAAAGCAAAACAACCTTACTGCTGATATGGAGAATGTTTCAGTGGTCTGGGTGAGAGACCACAAGAGCCACAACACTGCCTTAGGCCAAAGCCTAATCCAGAGCAAGGCCCTAGGCTTCAATTCTATGAAGGCTGAAAGAGGTGAGGAAGCTGCAGAAAAAAGTTGAAAGCTGGTAGAGGTGGTTCGGAGAAGGCAATGGCACCCACTCCAGTACTCTTGCCTGGAAAATCCCATGCACGGAGGAGCCTGGTGGGCTGCGGTCCCTGGGGTCGCACAAAGTTGGACACGACTGAAGCGACTTAGCAGCAGCAGCAGTAGCAGCAGAGGTGGTTCATGAGGTTTAAGGAAAGAAGCCATCTTCCTAACATAGAGTGCAGAGTGGAAGAGCGAGGGTTGATGCAGAAGCTGCAGTAATTTATCCAGAAGATCTAATAAAATAATCTATGTTGATAGCTATCCTAAATTAGAGCTTTCCAGTGTAGAGAAAAGAGTGTTCTATTGGAAGAAGATGCCCCGAGGACTTGCATAGCTAGCAAGAAGTCAGTTCCTGGCTTCAAAGACTCAAAGGATAGGCTGACTCTCTTGTTAGGGGCTAATGCAGCTGGTGACTTGAAGCTGAAGCTAAGCCTCATTTACCTTCTGAAAATCCTAGTGACTTTCAGAATTATGCTAAATCTGCTCTGCCTGTGCTCTGCAAATGGAACAACAAAGTCGAGATGACAGCATATCTGCTTACAACACTGATTACCAAAAATATTAAATCCACTGTTGAGAACTACTGCTCCCAAAAAAGGATTCCTTTCAAAATATCACTGCTCATTGAGAAAGCACCCAAGGGCCCTGACGGACAAGTAATGAGATTCATGTTGTTTTCACACCTGCAAACACAGCATCCATTCTGTAGCCCATGGATCAAGGAGTAGTCATGATGTTCAAGTCACATATTTAGGAAACAGTTTCAGTAAGGCTATAGCTGCCACAAATGGTGATTCCTCTGATGGATCTGGGCAAAGTCAACTGAAAACTTTCTAGAGCAAATTCATGAAACATTTGTGATTCATGAGAAGAGGTTGAAATAACAACATTAATAGGAATTTAAACGTTGATTTTAACCTTCTTAGATGACTTTGAGGGGTTCAAGATTTCACTGGAAGAAGTAGCTACAATGTGGTGGAAATAGCAAGAGAGCTAGAATTAGAAGTGGAGCCTAATGTGAACATGGGACTGATTGTTGCACTCTAATGGAGAAGACTCTTGAGAGTCCCTTGGACTGCAAGGAGATCCAACCAGTCCATTCTGAAGGACATCAGCCCTGGGTGTTCTTTGGAAGGACTGATGCTAAAGCTGAAACTCCAGTACTTTTGTGAAGAGTTGACTCATTGGAAAAGACTCTGATGCTGGGAGGGATTGGGGGCAGGAGGAGAAGGGGATGACAGAGGATGAGATGGCTGGATGGCATCACCGACTTGATGGACATGAGTTTGGGTGAACTCTGGAAGTTGGTGATGGACAGGGAGGCCTGGTGTGCTGCGATTCATGGGGTCACAAAGAGTCAGACACGACTGAGTGACTGAACTGAACTGAATGATAAAACTGGAATAAATGAGAGTTGACTCTAATGGATGAGAAAAAAAGTGGTTTCTTGATATACAGTCTACTCCTGGTGACGATTCTGTGAAGACTGTTGAAATGAGAACAAAGGACTTAGAATATTAAGTTTAGAATAAATTTAGTTGCAAAGGCAGCAGGAGGGTTTGAGAGGATTAACTCCAATTTTGAAAGTTCTACTGTGGGTAAAACGCCGTCAAAGAGCATTCATGCGAAGAGAAATCTTCTGTGAAAGGAAGAGTCAAACAATGTGGCAAACTTCATTGTCTTATTTTCAGAAATTGGGCTACCCACCGCAACCCTCAGCAACCACCACCCTAATCAGTCAGCAGCCACAGACCTTGAGACAAGACCCTTCACCAGCAAAAAGATGATGACTCCCTGGAGGCTCAGATGATGCTCAACATATTTTAATTTAGAAACAAAGTGTTGTGTATTAAGGTCTGTACATTATTTATTTGCACATAAAGCTATTGCACCCTTAACAGAATTCCATGTCAACATAACACTATATTGCAGTGGAAATGAAAAAGTTTGTGTGATTCCCTTTATTGTGAAATTCACTTTATCGCCCTGGTCTGGAACCCAGCCTGCAATGTCTCTGAGGTCTGCCTGTATTTACATGGCTTTTAGTCCACGTTTTCCAGCCTAGAACTAACACTGGGATGGCTGCATAGTAGGGTGAACATATGACCTAGTGTTGGGATATGGTGAAATATACATTTAAAAATCCAGAGAATTTAAAGATCACTCCACAACTGGACTGCATGTTTGTTTAGGAGTGATCTTTAAATTCTCTGTTTCCACAAGAAATAAAGCGTTATCATTGGTTTTATTTAGTCTCATAATGTGGTGGAATGGTGAAATACCATGACTTTTCTCCTGGATTAGAAAACAGGCACGAAGTACTTAACTCTTTTGCAATATTAATTTAAGGATCAGTATAAAGGGAGGACCTGGTAGGCTGCAGTCCATGGGGTCGCTAGGAGTCGGACACAACTGCGTGACTTCACTTTCACTTTTCACTTTCATGCATTGGAGAAGGAAGGGCAACCCACTCCAGTGTTCTTGCCTGGAGAATCCCAGGGACAGGGGAGCCTGGTGGGCTGCTGTCTATGGGGTCGCAGAGAGTCAGACACGACTGAGGCGACTTAGAAGCAACAGCAGCAGCAGCAAAAAGGGTTCCCAGGTGGCACTAGTGGTAAAGAATTGGCCTGCCAACGCATGAAACACAGGAGACAAGGATTCGATCCCTGGGTCAGGAAGATCCCCTAGAGATGGAAATAAGGACCCACTCCAGTATTCTTGCTGTGAAATCTGATGGACAGAGGAGCCTGGTGGGCTACAGTCCATGGGGTCACAAAGAATCAAACATGACTCAGTGCCAATAGAGTAATAAATTATGAAGGGAATCAGTCAACGTAAAATTTTGTTCCATTGAAAATACACTGAAGTTGTTTCTCTGGACATAGAAAAAAATCCCTGAGTCCTGTAGTAACAGATGTATTTTTCCAGCAATATCATCATTTGTAACAATAAGGTCACAATGCAGGGAAAAGTCTAATTTTCCAAAAATTAGAAGAAGACTGAAAGAGTTCTGTTTGTGGAGATCTCTTGTTCAAATAGTTGAAAGTTTCAGTTCAGGGATTCCGTCACTCAGCACCAAGAGAAATTAGGTTTGAAAAAAATAAAGATGTTGAGGAGGATGCTCATCAGATTTGACAAGAGACTCGAGATGGTGCAGCCACTGTGTCATCATAACTGGTAGACAGACTTGAGACTCCTAAGGTCTGATCTCTTGGCTCTAAAGTGAACGCAGGAGAACAAAAGCAGCCAAGCAAAGATTGAGTCCTGAGGCCAACAGAGCACCTGTCAGGGGCTTCCTGGGAACACAGTCTCCTGCAGAAAAGAAAGAGGCCTTGGTCCAGGAAGCTGAGGAACTCCTGTCACTTTCCTGGAGCTGTCCCTCCTCAACCTCCCCTCCAGCCCCTCCCTCACTGAGGGGTTCCTATGTCCTCCACCCCCACCCCCACCCCAGGCCCAGCAGCTTCTAGACACCTCCTCCTTCCTTCCTGCATCACAGAGTCACCACAGGCCCTGACACCCCCTGCTTAGGCTCAGGACTGGAGCCAGTGAGGAATCAACCTGTTCCCTTTACTCAGATCCGGATCCTCCCCGAGGTGGGCCTAAAGGACTAGGGAGCATGTCCTCGGAGGAGGGGTGTTGCTTCCTGACAGCCTTGGGGGGCTGCAGGCAAACCTCCTTCCTTCGCTCCCCTCCAGCCTCTGAGCCAGCAGCACACACAGCTCTCAGGACCAGGGTCCCTACCCCCTATCTCTTCCTGGTCCCCCCAGCTGGGCGCCTCCACCCCAGCTCAAGCCCACCATCCCCAGGCACCTCTGCTCAAGGCAGGGCCTCTCAGTGATGGAGGCTCTGGGTACCCAGGAGGCTGGTGATGTGCAAACCACAGGCTGAGTCACACCTGCTGCTGCTCTAGGAGCACAGCCCTGGCCTTACCTCTTTTCACAGTCTCTGCTGTGGGGCTCCTGCCTTGCCTGCTTGACCCAAGCCACTTCCTGTGAGAACGGGCCTTTGGAGTTGGGTCTGCAAAGGCCTTCCCACCCCTTCCTTGTGGGATGAGGGCCCGGCCCCTCTCATCTTGGCCCCTGGGTGGGTCCCCTCCCCGCTGACACATCATGTGGAGCCCCCATGCTGCTCTCAGCCCCCGTGAGTCCTGCCCTCGCCCTGAGTGCCTGCTGTTCTCACACCACCTACCGGGGCCCTGCCAGCCAGCAGTCTGTGCTCAGTCAGGGGACTTGGCTAAACCTTTTAAGCATCAATAGGCCCTCAGCCTTCCTGTGCCCCAGCCACCCCTCACTTCCCATTGTCATCTGACAGTGAGGAACTATCAGAACTGAGGCCTGAGCTTGTCTGAGTTCTTGCTGTCAGGTTATATGAGGTCTCACTCACCTGGCTCATTTCCAGGATGAGGAGGTGCAGTGAAGGGCAGGGGTTGCATGGGATTCCCAAATCCAGGAGGAAAGGGTGGGAAGGCGTTTGCAGACCCTACTCCAAAGGCTTCTTCTAATATGCAGTGGCATATTAGAAGTGGGTCAAGCAGGCAAGCAGGAGCCCCACAGTAGAGACTGTGGGAAGGGGATAGGCCAGGCCTGTACTCCTGGAGCAGCAACAGTTGTGACTCAGCCTGTGGGATTCCCTTCCCTGTCCTCACACTAGGCCCTGTGCCCCTGCCTTCCCTCTGAATTCTGCCCTCAGTACCTCTTCTTGTAAAGGATCCAGGCTACGATGCCCTTTATGACAAAACTGACGAGAACCCCAGGGGCGATCCAGGTGACGTGACTGATGGGTGGAGCCGTGGGCTGCACTGTAGGTGGGACTGTGGTCGGTGATGCTGCAAGGAGAGTAAGAGTGAAGCCCTTGTCCAGACCCCAAACTTGGCAAATGCCTCCTCGCTCCCCTGACTCAGGTACTCCTATTATGCAGAAGTTTACACCCATCACATGGAGGCCCTTGAGATAGATCCCCAGGCGAGACGGAGGGAAGAGAGGAGTCCACTCCTCATGGGGCTCTGACAGCTAATGGGGGAGCAAGGTTTCCAACACAGCCACTCAGTCCTACTGTGACATCAGAGATGGTGACCTGAGGATGGAATCCTCAGGAGCTGACAGCAGAGGTGGTATTGACAGATTTCCAGAAGAAGGATTGGTGACATTTGAAAGAAAATTCTGGAAAGAGGGTACAGTGAAAAATAAATCCCAGAAATCAAAAAGATGTCTACAGGTTTGGGATCAGCAAAAATCCATGTTCAGTTGTCCAAAGGCCTGTGCTGTGAGGAGAGCTGTCAGGAGGTAGAAGAAGAAGGAGGATGACAGAGCATCCCGGATCATTGCTCTCCCAGGAACAACTCACCTCTGACGGATCAGTTCTTCAAACACACACACACACACACACACACACACACACACACACACACACAGAGGGGTGGGTCCATGTCACCATGAGAGGAGTATCACTTTCTCTTCCTCTTCTCACTTACCCGTGGTCTTCAATATTTCCTTCCATCGCACCATGAAATCCTGAAGCCAACCCCGACAGTCTCCCATGGAGACCTTCTTCAAGAACTCCATCACAGCTCTGTCATTCTCCCACTTCTCTTTCATCCATCTGCCTCCAGGTTGACCCACTCTCCAGTGTCCATTCTCCAAATCAAAGTGGAGGCTCATTTGTCCATTCAAGCCAAACTGCCAAGATCCACTGACGTGTCTGTCATCCTCACAGTGACATGTCATCCTGGCCTGCAGGGTGCGAGGGTCTGCCCCCACCATGGGAAAGAAAGAGCTCAGCCTCTGGGCTTGATAGATTCTTTGCCCCACCTGGGTCCACCTCCCTTGGCCCAGCTAATGTGGCCCTGTGCTCTCCCCAGAGGCCACTCCTTCCACTGGACTACTAGGGAAGAACCAGTATTCAATTATATTTTTTACTTATAAACAGTGAATGTAGCTAAGCCCCTAATCTGGCCCTCCTGTACTTGGACTTTCTAACTCACCTCTGGGCATGTGTTTCTCCAGTGTAAAGTCATGCATGTGGTCCTTGATCCAGTCCCTGATGTCTCTCAGTGTTTCGATCTGTGTTTCCCAGGCCTTTATGGTTTTCACTTCTTCTCCCAATACACTTGGGATTATGATCTTTGCATGACCACAGTCATAGGAGAGAAAAACCTTTCCGTCCACCTGGCTTTGAATCTCACACCACGGATGTCCAGGTCTGGGCTGAGGATCAACGGTGAAGTCAAAGGAAAGAGAGTGAGCGTCTGTGAAAGCAAACCGCAGTGAGGGTGAGGTTGGAAGAAGACCCATAGCCCTCCACCCCAGTTCTGTGAGAGCACAGTAGGACTGCAGGTCTAGGCTGACAGAGCAGGATGGCCCGGCCTGCCCTCCCCAGCCCCTCATCCGGTACGACTGAGGAAGACGAAAAGCCTCAGTCAGGCAAGAAACACCACAACCCTGGATATGCCCCATTTCCACTCTGCTCACAAGCTCCGCACGTGGCACTAACCGACAAATGCTTTTCCCAGGGATGGGCCAGGCTGGTTCAGAAGGAAAGGCCTAAACCCAGAGGACTGTCAGCTTCTCTCTGAGTGTCCTGTGAGAGATGCAGAGGGTGAGGGGGCTGTTCCTGAGGAAGCGGATCACAGTCAGTGAGGCTGGGGTTGGGAAGGATGAGCTCAGAACCCAGAGCTGGGGAAGGGAGAGTTTATAATCACGGGTCACTGGGCTTAGCAAGGCTGGGGAGACATGGTAATCTCCCACTAGGACAGGTCTTGGAATCCTGGAGAAAGGCCTGGCCCATCGGGCATGAAAGAGAAAATCCAGAACTTCCGAGGCAGGTGGTAGAGGAGGCGATCCAAGGCTCAGAGAAGTGAATCTGCCAGGGTGGACACGGTATGAAAGGGCAGGAGAGTGTGCAATCCACCAGCTCCATGGGAAAGCCTGATGGACTCTATGGAGCTCGAGAGGAAAGCGCAGATGAGAAGCATCTCCAACAGCTCAAGGTTGACTTTTGCAGAAGGTCAGGGATGGTGGTAGGAGACCGTGCTCCTGTGGGCTTCTACCAGGAACAGGGATGGAAGTTGTAGAAAAATCAGATTCCAAGTAGGGGTGCTCTAGGGCCGCAGAAAAGTAGGTGCAGTGGTCAAACTGATTAGGGAGTCTCAATGCCAGCCAGGGCCTGACTGCAGAGAATATGATGCTGGCTCATAGAGCAGGGCGATCCTAAAGGCAAACAGATGGGCAGGAACCTAGATACAAACTGTACCATAGAAAGAATTAAAGAAAGACAGAACACAAAGCTGGACGATCAGGAAGCCAAAGGCAGCCATTCCTACCAAACACCTGATCCAGGCCCATTTTCCGGATCTGAGCCACTTCTCAGAAGGTATCATCAGAGAAAGAAGCCATGTTCTAAAGAGGAGGGCCCTTTCATCACCACATCTAGTGCAAAAGTCCTTCCATTCTTTCCCAAAGAGCCACATGGTTATTTACTGGGGTAAGTGAACCTGCAGAAGCAGAAACTACTCTCACATTCACATTGCACCTAGTGTGTTTCTAATATCAGGCACAGGAATCGTAGCATCATCATGGTCCCCTAATTGTTGAAGCCATGCTTGGAGTACCAGGCCATCAGTGGACAGCAGTCCCAGGTTCTGCTTACAGTGGTTATCACTGGGTCCACAGACCACACAGCGGTCATTTCACATGCCCTGGCCTTGTGATAGGCATGGAGACCTGAGTAGCTAGTAGATTATCATGGGGTGATGACTACTGTAGTAGTCAATTCCAGATTCAAACTTCAGACCCTACCTCCCCATCCCCAATAGTATGTGTGTACAACATCCTGGAGGAAATACAGAGACAGGTACCAATCTACAACCTCTCGAGGGCTGCAGGGGTGTGGTCCCTATCCTATCTCCATTTAATACCACTGTGGCCTTAGGTTTCCTGTAATGGTACAGAAGAAATACTTGAGGCTTTGCGGACCCTAGGTCTCTGCTGCAACCTGCTGTCCCAGCACAAAAGCAGTCACAATAGGTGAATGATGGGCATGGCTGGAGCTGCTTCTTGGGCAGATGACCCAGCAGAACCGGTGACATCAGAGGTATCTGTGGCCAGAAAGGTGCTACGTGCCATTTTCCATGTGAAGGCTCACAACACAGACCCCAAGTGTTCTGAAGCTAGGCCATGCCACTTGCAGAGGGGAAAGTCACACCATTTAAACGTGGCTCCTGGTGTGGTCCTGGGGCCTGGCAGAGATGAGGCCTCTGGTCAGGGACTGGGGTTGCCCATCGTGATGTGTGCTCATCAACCCCTAGTCATTAGTTCAGCTAGGCCAGCCGTCATAGGACAGAAGTGGTTATGTGTTTTGGCATAAGCAGGGCCACAAGGAACAAACAAGACCCACATCTCTGGCCTAGATGTGAGCCCAGAGTTGTTATATGGCCACTATCCTCTGCTCACACCTGTGGATTCCTGTATGGCACTTTGGACCAAGGTAGCTACTCTGTAATAAAGAAGCGGGGAGCATTAGCCCATAACTGCTGGATGGTTTTTATTTACCTAATAAAAAGTACTGCATGTTGAAGACAAATCATTCTCAACACTAGTGAAAGAAAGCAAAACTTTAAAGGTGAATCAACTACATTACCTTGAAGAAGTTAAGAAAATAAAAAGCAGTTGGTAGTAAGATTGTTAGTTCAAATATGTGTGTTTAAACAATTTTTAAAACTATTTTGTAAAAATATACCTATACCTCAAAAGCTGCTGCTAAGTTGCTTCAGTCGTGTCCGACTCTGTGCGACCCCATAGACGGCAGCCCATCAGGCTCCACCATCCCTGGGATTCTCCAGGTAAGAACACTGGAGTGGATTGCCATTTCCTTCTTCAATGCATGAACGTGAAAAGTGAAAGTGAACTCGCTCAGTCGTGTCCGACTCTTAGTGACCCCATGGACTGCAGCCTACCAGGCTCCTCCATCCATGGGATTTTCCAGGCTGCTGAAGGGAAGTAGGTAATTTCCCTACTGTTCTCTGGTCCTTTCTTACTACTGCTGAAGGGAAGTAGGCCACTTCTCTACTGTTCTCAGCCATGAAGGACCAGCAGGTCCCTTCTCACTGCTCTCTGGTCCCTTCTTACTACTGCAAAAGGCAAGTAGGTCCCTTCCATACTCCTCTCGGCTCTTGAAGGACCAGCAGGTCCCTCCCTACTGCTCTCTGGTCCCTCCTTACTACTACTGAGGGGAGTAGCCCCCTTACATACTGTTCTTGGCAAAAGAAGGAGTGGCAGGTCCTTCCTTATGACTCTCTGGTCTCTTCTTACTGGGGCTAAAGGGAAGTAGGTAATTTCCCTACTGTTCTCTGGTCCTTTCTTACTACTGCTGAAGGGAAGTAGGTCCCTTCCCTGCTGCTCTCTGGTCCCTGTTTACTCCTGCTGAAGGGAAGGAGATCCCTTCCCTGAGACTCTCTGGTCCCTTCTTACTACTGCTGAAGGGAAGTAGGCCCCTTCCCTACTGCACTCGGCCCTTGAAGGACCAGCAGGTTCCCTTCCCTATTGCTCTCTGGTTCCTTCTTACTACTGCTGAGGGAAGTAGGCCACTTCCCTACTTCACTGAGCCCTTGAAGGACCAGCAGGTTCCCTTCCCTATTGCTCTCTTGTCCCTTCTTACTACTGCTGAGGGAAGTAGGCCACTTCTCTACTGTTCTCAGCCATGAAGGATCAGCAGGTCCCTTCTGAACTGCTCTCTGGTCCCTCCTTACTACTGCTGAGGGGAGTAGCCCCCTTACATACTGTTCTTGGCAAAAGAAGGAGTGGCAGGTCCTTCCTTATGACTCTTTGGTCCCTTCTTACTGGGGCTAAAGGGAAGTAGGTAATTTCCCTACTGTTCTCTGGTCCTTTCTTACTACTGCTGAAGGGAAGAAGGCCCCTTCCCTGCTGCTCTTGGCCCTTGAAGGACCAGCAGGTCCCTTCCCACTGCTCTCTGGTCCCTCCTTACTCCTGCTGAGGGAAGTAGGTCCCTTCCCTGAGACTCTCTGGTCCCTTCTTACTACTGCTGAAGGGAAGTAGGCCCCTTCCCTACTGGACTCGGCCCTTGAAGGACCAGCACGTTCCCTTCCCTATTGCTCTCTGGTTCCTTCTTACTACTGCTGAGGGAAGTAGGCCACTTCCCTACTTCACTCAGCCCTTGAAGGACCAGCAGGTCCCTTCCCTATTGCTCTCTGGTCCCTTTTTACTACTGCAAAAGGAAAGTAGGCCTCTTCCCTACTCCTCTCAGCTCTTGAAGGACCAGCAGGTCCCTTCCCACTGCTCTCTGGTCCCTCCTTACTCCTGCTGAGGGAAGTAGGTCCCTTCCCTGAGACTCTCTGGTCCCTTCTTACTACTGCTGAAGGGAAGTAGGCCCCTTCCCTCCTGCACTCGGCCCTTGAAGGACCAGCAGGTTCCCTTCCCTATTGCTCTCTGGTTCCTTCTTACTACTGCTGAGGGAAGTAGGCCCCTTCCCTACTTCACTTAGCCCTTGAAGGACCAGCAGGTTCCCTTCCCTATTGCTCTCTGGTCCCTTCTTACTACTGCTGAGGGAAGTAGGCCCCTTCCCTACTTCACTCAGCCCTTGAAGGACCAGCAGGTTCCCTTCCCTATTGCTCTCTGGTCCCTTCTTACTACTGCTGAGGGAAGTAGGCCACTTCTCTACTGTTCTCAGCCATGAAGGATCAGCAGGTCCCTTCTGAACTGCTCTCTGGTCCCTCCTTACTACTGCTGAGGGGAGTAGCCCCCTTACATACTGTTCTTGGCAAAAGAAGGAGTGGCAGGTCCTCCCTTATGACTCTTTGGTCCCTTCTTACTGGGGCTAAAGGGAAGTAGGTAATTTCCCTACTGTTCTCTGGTCCTTTCTTACTACTGCTGAAGGGAAGTAGGCCCCTTCCCTGCTGCTCTTGGCCCTTGAAGGACCAGCAGGTCCCTTCCCACTGCTCTCTGGTCCCTCCTTACTCCTGCTGAGGGAAGTAGGTCCCTTCCCTACACCTCTCGGCCCTTGAAGTACCAGCAGGTTCCCTTCCTTATAGCTCTCTGGTTCCTTCTTACTACTGCTGAGGGAAGTAGGCCCCTTTCCTGCTGCTCTCGGCCCTTGAAGGACCAGCAGGTCCCTTCCCTATTGCTCTCTGGTCCCTTTTTACTACTTCAAAAGGGAAGTAGGCCTCTTCCATACTCCTCTCGGCCCTTGAAAGACCAGCAGGTCCCTTCCCACTGCCCTCTGGTCCTGTCTTACTACTTAGGGAAGTAGGTCCCTTCCCTACAGCTCTCTGGAACATTCTTACTACTGCTGAAGGGAAGTAGGTCCCTTCCCTACTGCTCTCTGGAACATTCTTACTACTGCTAAAGGGAAGTAGGTCCCTTCCCTACTGCTCTCTGATCCCTTCTTACTACTGCTGAAGGAATAGGTCCCTTCTCTACTGCTCTAGGCCCTTGAAGGACCAGCGCTCTTTATCATGGATCAGTTAACACCAGCAGGGTGGCCGGGGTAGGAGCTATTCACCTTTCAAGGGCTCAGGCCAGGTGGGCAGCATCAGGTGGCCTGGCTTCTCCTGGGTGGTAGAGGCAGGCACTCACAGCAGGATGGATGTGCAGGGTGGTCTCCCTGGGATGGGGATCCGGCAGGCTGCCGCCAGTACCGCTTGGGTCCGCTAGGCTGCCTGCCGCCCCAGCGCCCCTTGGCCCCAGAACTCCCACCCACTGTATCAGTGTTTGGGCTTGAGCTGTCCTGTCCTGGCAAAGTAGATTCTGAAGTTACGACACTAAATGCACCTCAACTTGACAGTAACTTCAAAAAGCTTCACATCTTAGAGTTGAAACAAAGGAAAAGTTGCCATCCAGAAATCAAGGAAGGAAAACTTCAGCCTTGGACAAAACAACCAGCGGAGGAACCCATTTATGATCCTGTACATGCAGCTCCAGCCATGTCTACACGTGTGTTTTATATCAGCCTAGGGTTTTGCTGTCCAGGTATATTTCTTGTAGTACTAGTATTAGCTGTTTTGCATCTTCATAGTGTGAAAAGGATTGAACTGGGAGATAGCATCAGCACCAGCAGTAGTTCCCAAGGGCTGTCTCAGTCCCAGTCGTTCCCAGATGTCTCGGTATGTGAGAGGCAACACATCCAACAATACAGCTCCCATCTCCAGTTATCTGACCTTGTGGCTAGAGGAGTACGACTTGAGAAGTGTCGCTCTTTTGGAGGCCAGAGCTTAGGTGAATGATATCAAAATATCTATCCAGGGAGAGGAACTCAAAAGATATACACAGAAGGTACCTTTTGGTGTAGTATCCATGGGGTTTATGTAGATGAAAAAGATCCAGATAAAGAGCAACAAGCATTTGTAAAAACAGTTAGAGTTCGAGCTTGTGAAATTCAGCTGATAGCGATGCTCCCTGAAAGCTGAGAGCTATGAGATCTTCATCACAGAAATCTTCCTATTAGCCACGTGTGAACAGAAGAAGCGGAAAAGCCCATGGTGGACTGCCTTACATTAACTGGGGGTATCTTAAATTGTTTTTACGACAGTGCAAATATGTAGAGACCAATAGTCTGCAGGCAACTTCTCAACAAAACCTAGTTCACATGGCTGCCCAGATTGCCTGTGGAATGAGCTACCTGGTCAGAAGAGAAGTCTTCCACAAAGACCTGGCAGCTAGGATCACTGTCATTGATGACAACTTCAAGTTAAGAGCAAAGCCAATCCCTCTCCAAGTCTTGTTCCTCATGGACTCTCACTGTCTGGGGAACAACAAAAACACTGGATCGATGGATGGCCTTTGAAAGTCTGGTTAAAAATGAGTTCTCCATCCTTCCCTGGTGATCCAGTGGCTAAGACTCCACACTCCCAATGCAGGGGCGTGGGTTTGATCCCTGGTCGGGGAACTGGATCCTCCATGCCACAACTAAGAAGTCAGCATGCTGCTACTAAAAGAGCCCATGTGTTTATGACTCTGGCCAAACGCCCTAAGTGGATACCCATTTGATGTGGCCCAGTACCTGAAAGAGGGTTACCAAATAGCCCAGATTATCAACTGTCCTGATGAACTATTTGCTGTATTGGCTTGTGCTGGGCCTTCGATCCAGAGGAGAGGTGGAGTTCCAGCAGCTGGCCCAGTGTCTCACAGAGCTGCATGCAGCCCTGGGGGCCTGTGTCTGACTCTCCTCTCACAGTCCCCCAGCATCAGGAGGAAGGTGCCTGTCGAGGCCCACTTGGAGCCAGGTAGTCACATGCATCACCCAGCATCACAGAAGCACGTTTGTCTTCCAGAACACATGCCTTAGGAATGCTTTAGCATCTGAACTTTCGAAGACAGATTTAATGATGTGGAATACTTTCTCAATAGCAGTTTTATTAGCTTGAACTGAAAATGTTTATGTAAATTTTTTACACATAGTTGCCTTTGAGGTCAGAGAAGGCAATGGCACCCCACTCCAGTACTCTTGCCTGGAAAATCCCATGGATATACATTATATGATATATATACATGCACATGTATATACATACATACATACCCTGCATATAAGTTAAATAAGCAGGGTGACAATTTATAGCCTTGACAGACTCCTTTTCCTATTTGGAACCAGTCTGTTGTTCCATGTCCAGTTCTAACTGTTGCTTCCTGACCTGCATACAGGTTTCTCAAGAGGCAGGTCAAGTGGTCTGGTATTCCCATCTCTTTCAGAATTTTCCACAGTTGATTGTGATCCACACAGTCAAAGGCTTTGGCATAGTCAATAAAACAGAAATAGATGTTTTTCTGAAACTCTCTTGCTTTTAGGATGATGCAGCGGATGTTGGCAATTTGATCTCTGGTTCCTCTGCCTTTTCTAAAACCAGCTTGAACATGTGGAAATTCAAGGTTCAGTATTGCTGGAGCCTGGCGCAGGACAGCGGCGGCTGCGCGGCGGCTGCGACGGCGCAGAAGGGCAGATTATGGGCTTGTGGTTTTCAGGGCGGCTCTGGGTCCCTTCCCCGGGCTCCAGGACTCCCACTTCCCAGGGCCGGGCTGAGCCCTGGCGGGCCTCAACAGCATTTCCTGTACGTTCTGGCCCCGTTTTCTCCCAAAGTCCCCGCATTACTGCTTCACCAAGGCACCCCTGTTCTCGCCCGGAGAGCCCGCAAGTAGCCCGGGGGAGCCACCGAGGTGTAAAGGACCCAGGGGAGGGAAAAGAGGAGAGGGCGGCGGCACCACCCCTCAAGAAGTTTCGCGAACCCGCGCGCACCCAACTTCCCCGCGCCGCGCCCCCGCCCCGCGCAGGTTCATCCCGGAACTCACCGCCGGGCGTCCCGCTGAACCAGACAATGAGAAGCAAGTCCAGGAAGCCAAGACGCGTCTCAGGGCCACCTCTCTCTCCCTTTGCCATCTGGATCTCGATTTTGCAGGAGTGGAGGATGGCAGGTCAGAGGAGCGGATCCTTTCTGGGGCGCTGCGGGCGTTCCTCAGCCCGGGCGCCCCGCCCCAGGGCCAGGCCGGTGAAGTCATTAACCTGCGGTTTCCCCAGACTGCTAGCTCGCGACCAGGATGTTGCCTCTTCCTCCTCTAACCACTTATTTTAGCGTTTCGTGGTCTGATAGCCAGAACATTCCTAGTTAGATCATTTTGTCATTTTGGTCTTCCTAATTAATAGAAATTGATCAGAGGTCGTCAGGGAAGAATTTCTGGCAAGAAGGTCATGGAGGGGCGAGCTCAGGGCTTCCTGCTTCCCTATCTTGAGCTTGCCTTGGATGATCACTGACCTCTTCACTGTATTGAGTTTCCTTAGGGTTTTCCATACCATCTTATGAAAACTTGAAGAAACTTTTCAGCCAACTCAGTTATTGTTTCCGGTGCCAGTTCAGGTGGCAAACTTAATTGATAAACGTCGTCTGTGTCCTGACCGTTCCACTGACCTGCCCTTCTCTCACCCTCTCCCTCTCCTCCAGCTTCCTGAGTCCCATAGACACAACAGTATTGAAATTAGGCCAGTTCATCACTCTGCAAGTTTGCTTCTGTCCCATTTGTTTATTTTTTCCTTCAAAATTTCAATGCCAATGCATTTTGAAGAGGATTCTGTGTAATTCTACAGGTTGTGTGCCCTCCTTTTTTTTTTTTGTATAATTGTACAACTTTGGAAATTACATAAGTTATAATGATCCAGTATTATTTGTCATTCAAAAAAAAAAAACTAACTTTCTCTTTCTCCCAGCAACCATCTAAGGGGAATTAAAGTTCCTGACAGAAGGCCCGTTCAAGATGGCTTCTACTCTGGTAGAAACAGAAAACAAAAAGATGAGGAAAAGCAACAAAGAAATGGGTCCTCGTCAAACTTACATACTTTTGCACAGCAAAGGAAACCATAAAACAAAAAAGGCTAACTACAGACTGGGAGAAAAGACTTGCAAATGATGCAGCTGACAAGGGCTTAATTTCCAAAATATACGAAAAACTGTTACAACTCAGTAATAAAAACGGGGAACCCAATTAAAGAATGGACAGAAGATCTAAATAGACATTTCTCCAAAGAAGGCATACACATGGCCAATAGGCATGTGAAAAGATGCTCAATATCAATATTTATTATTTTTAATTAATTAATTAAATTTTTTATTTTATATTGATTGGAGTATATAGTTGATTAAAAATGTGTGTTAGTTTCAGGTGTATAGCAAAGTGATTCAATTAAACATATACATGTATCTATTTTTTTACAAATTCTCTTCCCATTTATGTTATTATAGAATATTGAGCAGAGTTCCCTATGCCACACAGTAAGTACTTGTTGGTGATCTATTTTAAGTATGGTAGTGTGCATATGTCAATCCTAAACTCCCAGTTTCTCTCTCTCCATCACCTATCACCTCTGGATATATGCCCAGGAGTGGGATTGCTGTATCATATGGTAGCTCTGAACCTGCCTGCAATGCAGGAGACCTGGGTTTAATCCCTGGGTCAGGTCCTGACCCTGACAGTAGGAGCCATTTGGCTTTTTAACAAGTAGGATAGGCGTTTTATAAGGAGAGTGAGTAGGGCACAAGAGACCCTGACGCAGCAGCTTAGAGATGTTGGGTTTTAATCCCTGTTGATGTATTTGGGAAATAGGATATTGAGGTTGATTGGAAACTTTGTTGGATCTTTTAGACAAATATAAATGGGAGTGTGGTGGGAGTATCCCAGACTATAGGGTTTACAGACGAGGAGGGTAATGGGGGAGGTGAAGAAATAGTAGGTTCGAGAAGGAGTAGCCAGGCCAGGTCAGGAGAAAGATTTGGAACAGTGAGGAAAGCCTAGAATTTGAAGAGTAGATCCCTTCCCAGGATTGGAGTGGGGCATTTTGGGAGTATGAGGAAAGAATGAGAGAAAGGGGTATTTTGAAGTGTGCAAGGCAGAGGCTTGGTAATCTGTGGTGTAGGCACTAAACCGTCAACCCCACGACAGAGATCTGAAAGACTAGTTTTTCTGGAATAAGCAGGCGTGGCAGAACAGGTGGCCCCTGTGTTGATAAGAAAAGAGATGGGCTTCCCTGCCACTGTGAGATACCCTGGACTCCGTAAAGGTGATGAGAGTTGGGGCCTGGGGCTCTGGGCACCTTCAGTCTTCAGCAGCCAGCCCGAGGAGCCTGGGCAGAGCTGGGTCTGAGGACTCCTGCTCGGGACTGGGAGGAGATGTCCGGATCCCTAGAGAGGATTAGGGCAGTCCACCTTCCAATGTCCCTTTATGCCACAATTAGAACATGGACCCGGAGGGGACCTGGGCTTTGGGCATGAGCGGGCCCAGTGCCCTTCTTTACTGCACTTGTAACAGGGCCTAGATGATTTCTTTTCTCTGTCAGAGGATTAAGGTTTGGAGCTGTGTAGAGCAGAGGTTCAGAGATGATATTTAGCCTAATCTCTTTGAGCGTTTACTAGTTTTGCCTGTTCTTCCCATTTATTGAAAAATTTTAAAGCCAAATTTAAAAGATCTCGTTGAGAGGTTTGCGGGCCTTCCTCTCTGCCTTTTTTTAGCTTTTTTTGAATGTCTGGGGACGATTGGGAATCAAATGGGTATTCAGGACAATAGTACCTTCTTTTGAAGTTGGATCTAATTTTGTATATTTTTGTGGGGACAGAATTCTAGCTAGGTTAACAGAACAATGCCTTCTGTTAACCTAGCTAGAATTTGTGCTGCATTTTCATCTGGTCTTTGAGTTATTTCTCTGAGTGTATCAAAGTTAACAGCCTTATGTCCTGCTTTTTGGAGGGCTGTAGTAAGGCAAGTCACCGTGTGATTATGGGCTGTTTACCCCAGATGCCCTGCCTGGTAGGCCCAGTCAGGGTTGTCCCTGGGAATGGCAGCTAGGTCTACAGGTTTAGTACCATCAGTTTGATGTATTTCATGGCATGAGCCTGAGAAGCTTGACAGACTTGTTCTTCCTCTTCTGGGAGGAGGGTAGAAGACAGTCTAGTGTAAATATCATGCCAGGTCAAGTCATAAGACTGGGTGAAGTATTTAAATTATTTTAAATAAAAGTGTCCCTTGAGAGTCCCTTGGACAGCAAGGAGATCTAACCGGTCCATCCTAAAGGAAATCAATCCTGAACATTCATTGGAAGGACTGACGCTGAAGCTGAAACTCCAATACTTTGGCCACCTGAAGAGAAGAACTAACTCATTGGAAAAGACCCTGATGCTGGGAAAGATTGAAGGCAGGAGGAGAAGGGGATGCCAGAGGATGAGATGGTTGGATAGCATCACCGACTCAATGGACATGCATCTGAGTAAGCTCCGAGAGTTGGTGATGGACAGGGAAGCCCCGCATGCTACAGTCCATGGGGACTCAAAGAGTCAGATATGACTGAGCGACTAAACTGAACTGAAACAAGTGTCAGGGTCAGAGGAAAAAGAGCCAAGACGTTTCTTGATTTGAGATAAATCGGAGAGGGAGAATGAGATGTGTACCCGAACAATGCCTTCTGTACCAGCCACCTCTACTAAGGGAAGGAGGGGAGCAGGAGGGATTCAGGGTCCTGTTTCTTTAAGGCCCTTTGCAGCCAGGTGTGAGGAGGGGATTTAGGGAGGTCAGGATGGGACTTGAGACTCTGGTAGCAGGGATGGATCAAAGCCCCAGAGCCCCTTCCAAACAGGCCTGGAGGGAGGGTGAGAAGTGGTGGCAGCCTGCACCTGAGAGCAAGAGGAGAGGGGGAACCTAAGGTGGAGGTTGGGGAACCGGGTCTGCTACGGTGGGATTAGAGGCGATTGGAGGTGCACTGTGGTCAGAAGGGTCAAAAGAAGAGGAGGAAAAATCCGAACAGGGATCAGGAGATGTAGTATTGGGGGGAAGTGGCCCGGGATGGGCTAAAAGTATTTGAGAAGTAGAACAGGAGAGGGCCTGGGTGGAAAGCAAAGAAAGCCTGAACATAAGGGATCTCTGACTACTTGCCATTGCGGCAGCCAAAGTTACAGAGGTCCCGTAAAGAACTGGAATGGAGAGTTCTGTTTTCTGGCCATTGGAACCTAATATCCAGTTGAGACTGTGGCCAGACAGTGTTAGAGTGATAAGGGAGCCGTGTTGGCCTTATCTCTCCTGGAAAACCCAAGATTTTTAGGTTTTGGAGAAGGCAGCCTAAAGGGGTAGATTTTGTAGGTTGGGACTGAGAATTTCCCATTATAGACGAATACGGAGGGAGGGCAAACTAGGGCGAGAGAAAAACGAGGAGAAAGGTCTCAGAGAAAAGGCATACCCACTCTCATGGGCTTCTCAGACAGCCTGACAGCAGCAGGATCTACCTTGAAATCAGTTCAGTTCAGTCACTTAGTCGTATCCGACTCTTTGTGACCCCATGGACTGCAGCACGCCAGGCTTCCCTGTCCATCACCAACTCCCTGAGTTTATTCAAACTCATGTCCATCGAATCCGTGATGCCATCCAACCACCTCCTCCTCTGTCATCCCCTTCTCCTCCTGCCTTTAATCTTTCCCAGCATCAGGGTATTTTCAAATAAGTCAGTTCTTCACATCAGATGGCCAAATGATTGGAGTTTCAGCTTCAGCATCAGTTCTTCCAATGAATATTCAGGATTGATTTCCTTTAGGATGGACCAGTTAGATCTCCTTGCTGTCCAAGGGACTCTCAAGAGTCTTCTCCAACACCACACGACGGTTCAAAAGCACCAATTCTTCGGTGCTCAGCTATTTTATTTTTTTGAAGTGGGTATCCCCTATTTCAAAGTGAGACCAGAGCCCAAGGGCTGAGGGGATCCTTTGCCTAGCTCTAGGGCTTCAAAAACCAGACCAGAGAAAGAGGATCCCAGAGAGCAGGAATTCACTCACCCCTGCAGCTGATGAAATTAGAGCCTGCGTGTGGATGTCAATCCAGGAAGGCAAGTGGAGAGTCCCATCCTGGTGACTCCCTTCGGTTTCTTAGCAAGGTCCAAGGGAGAGAACTACCAGAGGTGGGCTCAGGAGAGGATCCCACCTGGCCGCAGTGGGTCTTCCCTCCCATGTGTCAGTACCAGAAACGTAAGGCAAGCGCGATGAAAAAGAGAGTGAGCCAGGCATTCAAGCAGAGAAAGATTTATTATAGGAAGAAAGAAAGAAAGTGACTGGCTATAGAGAGAAACCAGTGCTCTCTTTTTACAGCCAACCCTTCTTCTACCCTGTCGATGGGAAATTGTGCCCTGGAGGAAGGGGGCCTCAGTTTATCTTTAGCCTGCAGCTGGGGTCTTATGGTCACTTAGTCGAAGGGGTCTCACAGTCGGGTGGTCATGTAGTCTTGAGAAACTGGCACCAGCAGGGAAAACAGGATATCGCCTTAAGGAAGGTACAGTCTGCCCCCAGGGCAATGTGGCCACTGTGACTTCATCCCTTGTTTGTCAGGGCACCATAATGGGCCATACTTTAACAATATGCTATAAGCCCCTTGCGAACTGTAGCATGTGCAATGTTCTTCTAAGTTGGATCCCATCGCAGAGGCCTATACATACATGTTCACGCTTATTATGGGGGGGGCCTCCCTTTTTGACCTCCAAGAAGCCTTCCTGAACATGTGCACACAGGGAAGTCTTCCTTAACCTCAGGAGTGGGCACCTTATCTCTGCTTCAGCAGAGCTCGACTTTTGCCATTAACTTTGTCCTTGGAGTGAGAACAAACTTGAATTTTATTCCACCTGACAAATACCAGGTGTCCAGCCCAGAGGCCCACTGTTGCCTACCTCACCAGAACCCAGGTCGGTACCACTTCTGGGGACAAACCCCTAACAGAAGCACAGGACCTGGAAAGGCAGGAGGGGCTGCAGCTTCAGGCCTGGCCTCCCATCCCTGTGGCCTTAGGTGAAGCTGAGGCTCCTGCCACTGCCTTGTCTTTGGAGCACGGCTGCACGATGCCTTTTCTCTCTCCTGGAACTGGTCATCGTTCTGCAGAGCTGGGTCCCCTCAGCCAAGGAGGAGGGAACTCTGCCTTGGTGGAGGAAGAAGATGAGTCTTTCTCATCCTTCCCTCAATCTTCTGAGCCAGGTGCTTGGGGCTTTGCCTGTTTCTTTCTTCAGATGTGTGTGTGTCTGTCTGTCTAATTTCCAGGTGTGTTTAGAGGGGCCTGTAGATTAGCCAGGAGGTACCAGGGAAGTTGTCCCCTCCCAGTGTTTGAGAGAGAGCCTGGCCCTCTGTCAACAGAAATAACCAAAAAACAATTTATAATAAGAATAGAAAAGAGTTCTATTGGAGCCAAACGAACAGCTAGCCCAGTAGCCAGCTTTCAGATTACTCTGAGAACGTGCTCCAGAGAAGTAGGGTTTTTTGCACAGTCTTATATCTTGTCAGAACAAAGAACATTGAAGAAGTGAGGCTTATATTTCTCCAATGATTCAAAAAAGAACAGACCAGCATGTACACATCCAGTCAGTACAGCCTTGGCCCCTGGGAAGGGTGTCTTACCATCAGAGAAGGACCAGCATTGGAATCCCAGGAGGAAGGGCATTTAATTCTTCATTTTTAGCATGGACATTCTTTACTTCTGGTCAGGGTGTCCTTTTCCCTAGTAATTAAAGCAGACGTACAAAGTTTGTTTGATAGGCCACAACCAGGTTATCTTAACTAACATAAAATTCAAGTGAACTCATGTATAAGCCAGAATGGCTTCCCTATATCCCAATATGTGAAAATCTCTTTCATCACTACTCTGGAATCTTGCCTCTTAGACCCCAAGGTAGATCCCTCCTCGCACTGCGCCTCTCTCTGGATCTTCTGGAAAGCAGACCCTTGGTTTATAACTGCTCCCTCTAGTCTTCCTCTTCACTCTGCCTCTTGCTGTGTCCTACCTTCTTCCCCAGGAGGCCTCTGGCCACCCTGTGCCCTGTGTTCACTTACCATGTTTTCCAGGATGTTCCGCCTCTTCACTATCCGCTGAACGTCCTGTGTGTCCAGACAGACTGTGAGCCTTTGGAGGATACGTGTGTTAGTAGCTCAGGCATGTCTGATTCTTTGCAACCCCACTGACTGTAGCCCACCAGGGATTTTCCAGGTAAGAATACTGGCATGGGTTGCCATTTCCTTCTCCAGGGGATCTTCCCAACACAGGGATCCAACTCATGCCTCCTACATTGCAGGCAGATTCCTTATTGCTGAGCCACCTGGGAAGCCCTGGTGGAGGACAGACTCTGTCTTGTACTGTCATAATTTGTCCCATACCCTGCCTCACGCTCTGCGTATAGTAGCTGCTCCCCCAACGTCTGACCATGGGAATGCACCTGGCAACAGAGAACATGCTCTCAGTGATCTGAAGAACTTGCCATTTTTTCTGAACCTCAGAGAGTCAGAGGAGTTAGGGCTGAGGATTTGGGGGCTGAGACCGCTGGGACCCAGAATGGAGGCCCCTCCCACTGGTGGCCCAGCCCTTCAGAGGTTTCCTTGTGGTCTCAGGGTCACTGGGGACATAAAGCATCCTTTTGTCCCCACCCAGCGCTCACCTGAGTGTTCCTCTCTCAGCTGCTCACTCTCTGGACTACCTTTTCACTCTCTGTACTCGTTCCAAACCTGGACAGCCCTGCTTAACTTACGTGTTCCCCCTTCTCTTACTTTTCTCCTGATATTCAATAAATAAGATGCATTCAATTCATAAATCCAGACGGTAGTCCAGGTTTGAGAAGAAGATTTCAAGATGGGGTTAACCTACAGGGATTTCATTGAAGAAAACCCCTGTGAGAGAGAAGGAGGAAGTCTGAGGAGGCTGGAGAACCATTCAGATGGACGCAGTTCTGACCCAAAGTGAAGGAGAGAGGGGCGGGAGGCAGGGTGGTGGCATCCCACACTGCCGTGTCAGCTGGGGAAAGTTCCATAAGGCTCTCGAGGAATCCATGTCCCCCAGGAAGGGGCCTGCCTCAGCCCCCAAGACTATCAGGCTTACTTCTTGGCTGGGAGCAGACATGGGGAGAATGACCTTGACACAAACACAGTGATGGACTTCAGAGCTCAGCTTGGGGCTTGCAGTCAAGGAAGCACACTGTAGTTCAAGACCTAAGGTACCCCTTCTGAAGCCCAACAAGCAAAAGCCAGACAAAGCACTCAGCTTGAGAAAGAATGAGTTTTTTGTAAATACAGGGGTGTTTCCCTGCTGGCTCAGTGGTAAAAAATCTGCCTGTCAATGCAGCAGACTGGGGTTCGTTGCCTGATCCAGGAAGGTTCCAATGCTGCAGAGCAACTAAGCCTTTGTGCCATGACTATTGCTCTAGAGCCCGGGAACCACAACTCCTGAGACCATGTGGTTCAGCTACTGACGCCCTCGCACCCTAGAGCGGTGCGCCACAGCAAGAGAAGCCACTGCAAGGAGAAGTCTGCGCACCACAACTGGAGAGGAGCCCCGGCTCTCCATAACTAGAGGAAAGCTCTCCGTAACTAGAGAAAAGCCTTCACAGCAACAAAGACCCAGCACAGCCACGACTACATAGATAGATACACAAAATTATTTTCTAAAATATTCGTATTGTAGGGGAGGAAAAATAATTTCCCCTCTACCCCTCTGAGTTCTAGGCTCTAATAAAAGACAGATTAACAAGAGAAAAAGAAACAAAAGTTTCAGTTCAGTTCAGTGGCTTGTGTCTGACTCTTTGCAACCCCATGGACTGCAGCACACCAGGCTTCCCTGTCTATCACCAACTCCCAGAGTTTATTCAAACTCATGTCCATCGAGTCAGCGATGCCACCCAACCACCTCATCCTCTGTTGTCCCCTTCTCCTGCCTTCAATCTTTCCCAGCATCAGGGTCTTTTCCAATGAGTCAGTTCTTTGCATCAGGTGGCTAAGTTTATTAACATGTATACCTCATGTATATATGGGAGATACCCAGGGAAAAATGAGTATCTCCTTAGAATTCAGACTTAAATACTACCTTTAATTGTACAGCACAGGAATACAGTCAATATTTTATAACTATAAGCGGAGAATAACATTTTAACATTGTGAATCACTGTGCTGTACACCTGAAACTTATATAATAGATATCTCAATACAATACAAAAAATTTTAATAAATGATAAGAAGCAGTTTATATACACACACAAAATATCACATTAATAAGGAAATGAGAGAGGAAAGGGATGTAGGCTTAGAGGAAATAAAAGATGTTTAAGAAAGTGAGAAATGGAATATCTTCTGCCATACCAGCAAACGAGGATGCTATAGTCACCAGTGATTGCAGCCTTCCTACGAGAGCTGGTGAGCCCTAAGGGCACTCAGGAAGGAGAACACCTATGATCTCGCGGCCATCAGGCTGCAGCCATTATTTAAGGGGCTAGAGAAATTCACATTGCGATATCTGACCAACAGTTATTTGGGGCAAGAGTTAGGCCAAGGGGCCTGACCATCTTGGCTCAACCCCACTGTGGGGATCCCAGAACTTTTTATATAGAACTAGATAAAATGGACAGGGAACGAAAGGAAAAAAAAAAAAACTTCCAATGTGCTTCCCCTGTGGCTCAGTGGTAAAGAATCCGCCCGTAATGCAGGTGACAAGGTTTGAACGCTGGGTCAGGATGATCCTCTGGAGAAGGAAATGGCAACCCACCCCAGTATTCTTGCCTGGGAAATCCATGGACAGAGGAGCCTGGTGGGCTACAGTCCACGGAGTCACAAAAAGTCGGATGCAACTGAGCTACTGAACAACAACAATGACGAGAGAAACTGAAGTTAAAAGGTATATAAGTTAATGGAATTTAGATAAAAGTATATAAAATTGGTATATTTAAATGGATTTATAGAAAATGTTTAAATCTCTTGTTTAATTATACAATGGGATAGACATGTTTCACTGGAGAATAGTTCTACTGCGTGGTATTATAAGAGATATAGATTGCCACCCAGGAGATAATAACTAAACATACTAACCAATAATGTTACCTGAGCCATACAAGTAAGAAAAAAAAAAAAAAAAACTGGGAACTAAAATACAAGGACTAATAAAAATAGTGATTTTGCTTTGGGTTTAATTTGTAAACTCCAAAGTATCTTTGCTAAATACTTTATATATAAACCTTTGAAGGCATGGTAAATTAAACTCTAAAGTTCTAAAACAGACAATTAGTAAAAGAAATTTCAGTTTTGTTAAAGATCTAATCTGACTGGCATGAAATGGTACCTCATTGTGGTTTTGATTTGCATTTCTCTGATAATGAGTGATGTTGAGCATCAGCAGATGAATGGATAAGAAAGCTGTGGTGCATACACACAATGGAGTATTACTCAGCCATTAAAAAGAATACATTTGAATCAGTTCTAATGAGGTGGATGAAACTGGAGCTGATTATACAGAGTGAAGTAAGCCAGAAAGAAAAACACCAATGCAGTATACTAACACTAACTAATAATATATATTATGGAATTTAGAAAGATGGTAACCCTGTATGATTTGGGAGAATGGCATTGAAACATGTATAATATCATATAAGAAATGAATCGCCAGTCCAGGTTCAATGCAGGATACAGGAAGCTTGGGGCTGGTGCACTGGGATGACCTAGAGGGATGGTATGGGGAGGGAGGTAGAAGGGGGGTTCAGGATTGGGAACACGTGTACACCCGTGGTGGATTCATGTTGATGTATGGCAAAACCAATACAATATTGTAAAGTAAAAATAAAACAAAATAAAATAAAAAAATAAAGATCGTATCACTGATTTTAATATCTTTAGGTGACAGAACTGTTCTTTAGAAAACTATAAAAGCAACTGGCTTTCTCTTAGAAATCTCTTACAAACCAAAATGTAAATACAAGCCACAAGGACTGAGACTGAGCCTAATCAGCTCCATCAGACAAGACCTGAAACCAAGGGGAAAAAGTGGCAGCTTTAAAATTAAAGGCCCTGGGAATGTTCTGTTAACCAAACCTTACAGATAGCAAAGCCTTAGTCATCTGAGCAAACAATGTTAATGTATTTCAGCTGTTCTTTGTAAACTAATAACTTTATATTGTAATACCTGATTCATGGTTAAGCTTTTAAGTGAAGCTATGAGATCTATGGTTTTGCCTATATATTTCTGTGTACACATTATACATGAGACATCTCTACTTCTAAAAAGTTTTATCAACATTAAATTTATAAATAACTATTTAATTTTAATAAAAAGCACTTTCATTTAAAGACAGTGACTAAAGTAACTTTCAGGTTCATGTGAACTGGCAAATATTCAATATTAAGTTGATATCTGGTATTAATGTTTGTTTGTTTATCTAACTGATATAGGTATGTCAAGAGTCATCAAAATTATGCAACTCCTTATTGTACCTAGATTTAATACGTAAGACCTTACTAGATCTGTTATAAGAAAAATAACTTGATATTATGAAATCTGAAAGTAAATGTAAATGAGATAAAAACATTGGGATAAACTCTTTAAAATAATTATATTTTAGAAATGTCTACCTAAAATAATCTTTCTAGATGTTTGATAACTGAGTTTGAGCAAGCTCCAGGAGTTGGTGATGGACAGGAAAGCCTGGCATGCTGCAGTCCAGGGGGTCGCAAAGAGTCGGACATGACTGAGCAACTGAAATGACTGACTGACTAAAAGTCCTAGAACTGTGTTAATTTAAGTGATAAAAGTTTATTAAATAAAATATACTGAAACATCAATTACTAAATAAAAAACTAAAGGTATTTAGAAATATCAAAAAATGTTGCTATCACATCGAGATGTTCTCTATAAGAGAACAAAAGTTTTAAAATCTTATCACTGGTGTTTATGATAACCAGTCTATAAAATGCTAGTGTAAAAGACAGTTCATTGTTTAATTCTTAGCTTTTACTAAAAACTAAGGTTTTAAGTGTTGAGGATTCTAATTTAAACATGTCAGTAAAGCTATAAGGAATAATACAGTAACATTTCAGTATATAGTAAGAAGTAAAATAAATGTTTTCAGTTAAAAAAGATATGAGAAATGAGATTACATTTTATGGAGGAAAAAAATTCGCTGGTTGATCATATTTAGATGGAAAAATGAGAGACAGGATGAATACGGAAAGTGATGAGAGATTATGCAAAGGAAGCC
This sequence comes from Bos indicus x Bos taurus, assembly GCF_003369695.1. NCBI lineage: Eukaryota > Metazoa > Chordata > Mammalia > Artiodactyla > Bovidae > Bos > Bos indicus x Bos taurus. The sequence goes on along the minus strand of NC_040084.1, from coordinate 87,536,887 downwards.
TGAGGAAGAAAAAAATTTTATTCATAGTTAGGATGAACAACGCTTAAGTGCTAAGTGAAGTCGCTCAGTCGTGTCCTACTCTTTGCGACCCCATGGACTGTAGCCTACCAGGCTTTTCCGTCTATGGGATTTTCCAGGCAAGAATATTGGAGTGGGTTGCCATTTCCTTCTCCAGGAGATCTTTCCAACCCAGGGACTGAACCCAGGTCTCCCGCACTGTAGGCAGATGCTTTGCCATCTGAGCCTTGAAGCTAACTAAACAGATTTTGTTAAGTAAGCTAATGCAAGACTGGAATTTGATTTCTCTTTCTGTTATAAGTGCTCCTGTTTGAAAAAAAATTGCATGAGTTTCTGTGCCCTTAGGTGAGCCATATTTATTTTAACTGTTTTTGTGATTTTGGTGAAGTGAATAAGTACTGTTTTAGTGACCTATGATCCTGTTGTGTTTTAAAACTTTTTTTTTTTAATATTTCTAACAAAATTCCCAAATAGTAAAATCTAACTAAGGCTCCTTTAGCCTCCAGCTGACTCAGGGATGCTTCAAAAAAACATCTCTGAGACATCTCAGAGAGAAATACTAAATTAAGTTTATTTTTAATTCAAAAACATTGTCAAGTTATTGAAGGTAAACTTTAGGTTGTAATGTATAGATAAATGTAATTAATATAGATATTCCAAAATTTATCCCTAACATCTGATATGTCCTGATATAATGTTATCAGTCATAATTCTAGTTATTATCCTAAAAGGTTATATGTTACAGAAATATCCAAGTTTCCTGCTAATTATATTGTATTCAAAGTTTTAACTATACTATTTTAAATTTGTCCTTCATAGAGTATTATAATTTTATATTGCTTGTACAAAATAAAGATTTTCAAAAAGACTCATAAAAAGAACCTGTTTAAACAAATGTAAGTTTTTGATAGACTTTAGTAATGCCACTAAATTGGATAATAAATGACACACTCTAATAGAAAACGTGACTAATTCCTGCAGATCAATAGGAATTAAGTACATGAGACTAAATAGATAAATATAATTTATAACTTTGATTTTAGAAAACATACTAACTTGAATCTGTCTTCCAGTAAACGTTTTTCTCTGATACTGTCACAAGTTGATATAGCAAGCCTTTGTAAACAAAGATGAAACATTTAACTTTTTATCTCTACCTGATACTGGCAAAATTTGGATTCTCCAGCTGGCTCTCCTATGAATTTGATGGTTTAGTACAACTAGTGATACTAATCTTTGTTTTAATTTATTTTTTGTTTCCAAATTGTTTATGCCTGTTTCTCTACTACACTATGACTCTGTCAATGTTTCTATTAATAGCTACATTACTTATATTTTATTTTATAAGATTGTTGTCTCAGAGTGTATAACCAGGCTTCCAACAAATGTAACTGTGACTTAAAACAATTAATCAAATATTTAGTTCTGTATGTGATCAATAATTATAATAGTGTGACTCTAGGTATGGGAAAAGAAAAGAAGGGAACTATCTCCTGGATCACAATAGGTTAAAAGACAGAGGACCCAGAAAATCTTTCATTGTCTATCAATGGGTCTAATCCAGAAACTAACACCTAGAGCGATATATCAATGAAAACCTTCACCTGACCTGGGATGAGCCTCCCAGCACCGTGGGACCAAAATTGGTCATGAAGTGTCTCCCAAATATCGGTCGAATTTCTGACCAAGGGAAAGGACTGGAAAATGGAATATTTCCTGTTATGTCAGTAAACAAGGATGTCACAGTCATCAGTGATTCCAGCCCTCCAGAGTACTCAGGAGGGAAAAGAACACCTGTGTGATATGGCAGTAATCAGGCTGCAGCCACTTACTACTGGGAGCCCTGAGGAACTCAGAAGGTGAAAACACAGACATTGGCCTCAGAGAGCTGAGATGCATATGAAAGGAATGAATTCAGTGAGCCCAAACTCTTGCATCTTCCCATATATAGGAAAGCACTAAATTCCCTAACTTGAGATATCTGGTTTTCTTTAATTCACAAAAATACTTTTGATGTTCAGACTACCTGCCCTTTGTTGCAAACTTCTGCATCACCTGAGTCCTCCCTGCTGCCTTCTTGGAAGAGTTCTATCAAGGCTACTTGAGATGCTACCTCCGGGATTTATGTCTTAAAAATTTCCACCAAATAAAACACAGCTCTCAACTTTTAGGTTGTGACTATTTTATAAGTCGACAATGGTCAATTGATTTTCAAGTCAAGGGCAAAGAAGAGTGTTTTCAGCAAAAGGTGCTGGGGCAACTGGAGAGTCACATGCAAAAGAATGAGGTGGACCCGCCCCCTTACACCATATACAAAATTAACTCAGATTGGATCATAGACATACATTGAAGAGCTAAAACTATGAAAGTCTTAGAAGAAAAGATGAGTGAATCTTTGCCTTTGCATTTGACAAAACTCTTCTTAAATACAATACTAGCCACAAATGACAACAGAAAAAAAAAAAAGACTTTTTCAAATTTTTTTTAAAAAATTGCTTTTTAAAGGATACCATGAAGAAAGTGAAAAAATGAGAGAAGATATTTGCAAGTCATGTGTCTGGTAGGGCTTCCAGGTGGCTCATTGGTAAAGAATCCGCCTGCCAACGCAGGAGACACAAGTTCGATCCCGGATCAGGAAGATTCCCTGGAGGAGGACACAGCAACTCACTCCAGTCTTCTTGCCTGGCAAACCCCATGGACAGGGGAGCCTGACGGTCTACAGTCCATAGGGTCGCAAAGAGTCAAACACAACCGAGCGACTGAACACAAGAACGAGCACACATATGTCTGGTAAGTGACTGACATCTAGAATAGATAAAGAGCTCACACTCCATAATGGGTGTGTTCTCTGGACAAGCTCCCAGGGAGGACCCATGGCAGATGATCTAAAAAGTGCTTATGAACCACACCAGATGAAATGGCACTCGGTCACATCTTACATCATTCTAGTCTCAAAATAACTTTACCATGAAAAACTAACTTTTTTGTTTTTGTTATAAACAAGTGGACTAGAACATTTGACTTAAGTCATAAACAAGTAGTACAACCTCATTTAAGTCAAAAGCAAGTGGATTTGAAATCAGATCAAACCAATACACAACAGACATTCCCTGTGGGAGGCAGTGTGAAGTGAGGGGTGCTGGGGAAGACCGTGTCCCTCGGACCCTGGAGGTTCAAGGTGAACGTGGAACCACTGTGGGGGAGGAGCAGAGAGGGACTGTTCCTAGAGGTGGGGTGGTGCCCTGCGCCCTCTAACCTGTCCGAGACTTGATCACAGACTGCCTAGAAGGGTGGTGGGAGTAACGGAACAGTCGGAAGAATAAACGGCCTGCTGCCATGTATTTTATTTAGCTCATCTATTTATTTCAGTTCAGTTCAGTCACTCAGCTGTGTCCGACTCTTTGCGACCCCATGAACCGTAGCACGCCAGGCCTCCCTGTCCATCACCAATTCCCGGAGTCCACACAAACCATGTCCATTGAGTTGGTGATGCCATCCAACCGTCTCATCTTCTGTCGTCCCCTTCTCCTCCTGCCCTCAATCTTTCCCAGCATCAGGGTCTTTTCAAATGAGTCAGCTCTTTGCATCAGGTGGCCAAAGGATTGGAGTTTCAGCTTCAACATCAGTCCTACCAATAAACACCCAGGACTGATCTCCTTTAGGATGGACTGGTTGGATCTCCTTGCAGTCCAAGGGACTCTCAAGACTCTTCTCCAACATCACAGTTCAAAAGCATCAATTCTTCGGCGCTCAGCTTTCTTTATAGTCTAGCTCTCACATCCATACATGACCACTGGAAAAATCATAGCCTTGACTAGATGGACCTTTGTTGACAAAGTAATGTCTCTGCTTTTTAATATGCTATCTAGGTTGGTCATAACTTTCCTTCCAAGGAGTAAGCGTCTTTTAATTTCACATCTGCAATCACCATCTGCAGTGATTTTGAAGCCCAGAAAAATAAAGTCTGACACTGTTTCCACTGTTTCCTCCCATCTAGTTGCCATGAAGTGATGAGACCAGATGCCATGATCTTCGTTTTCTGAATGTTGAGCTTTAAGCGAACTTTTTCACTCTCCTCTTTGACTTTCATCAAAAGGCTCTTTAGTTCTTCTTCACTTTCTGCCATAAGGGTGGTGTCATCTGCATATCTAAGGTTATTGATATTTCTCCCGGCAATCTTGATTCCAGCTTGTGCTTCCTTCCAGCCCAGCGTTTCTCATGATGTACTCTGCATAGAAGTTAAATAAGCAGGGTGACAATATACAGCCTTGATGTACTCCTTTTTCTATTTGGAACCAGTCTGTTGTTCCATGTCCAGTTCTAACTGAGCTGCCCTTGTAAGGAATGCCATCCATGAAGGACTGACTTGGGGCAGCTGGTCAGGTGGCCAGGGGAAAATCCCTTTAGGAAACCCAAGATGGGATGGTAGAGAAAAGAGGGGCGGAGCCTAAGCGCCTGGAAACTCGCCCGGGGGAAGGACGGAGAAATCGCCCGTGGCTCCTTGGCCGGGTCTCGTCCCAGCTCGTGGGTCCCCGAGGCACCGCGGCGGCGCCCAGACTGACAACCGGAAAGAGCCTCGTCATCACCCCCCAACCCTGGGCACTTCCTTTCAAAGACTCACTCACCGACCCGGCGGGCCTCCAGGGGCGCCGTCCCGCGAGCGCAGCACCTCGGCCCGGGGCCCCTCTTCCGCGCCCGCCCGGGGATCCCCGCTCCAGCGACGCCTCTCCGAACACCGCCGGCCGAGCTTCCCCCGAGCCGGGGCCTCGAGGTGTCGGGCAGAGATTCGAAAGAGCGATTCAAAGTGAAAACCCCGAGGAGAGTTTCAGGATTTCTCTTGTGGTTGTTCTCTCGGGGTTTCAACCTGCTCGAAAGCGACCTTGGCTGGACCGGGCAGGCGAGGACCGCGCCCCGCCGATCGCAGGAGCCGGGTGCGGAGAAGGAGTGGGCGGTGAGTGCGATCCCAGGACGGGCCCCCGCAAATGTTCTGTCTTCTCTCGCCACCCCGAAGCCACCAGCCCGGAGACCGCGGGGTTGAGCCACCTGCGCTGCTGATGTCGTGCTGGAGACGGGTAGCGCAGGGGAGGGGGCTGGGAAAGGCGGGAGGGGGCCGCTGCTGCTTGACTCGGGAAAATCCGTCAATGTTTTGCGGTGAGCTTGCTCCTCGGGGCCCTGGGAGGACTTTGCCACTTGCGGGTGAGCAAAGGATAATAAATTCCCGGCTGTTCTGGAGCTCGGCTCCAACAGGACTATTGGACTCTATGTACACCCTCCTCCGACATGACAGACCTGGTGGGGTCGGCCGCTGCTAGTTTGGTTAACAGAAGGAAATGACAACCCACTCCAGTATTCTTGCCTGGAGAATCCCATGCACAGAGTAGCCTGACGGGCTACAGTCCATGGGGTCGCAAAGAGTCGGACACGACTGAGTGACTAACATGTAGTGAATCGTTATCATTACAGAGAAGGTTTGAGAGGTTAGGATGGAAAGTGGATGTAGAAGAAAAGAAGGGATAACTGAGCAGGAGATGGCAGCAGGGTAGGGGTGAGGGAAGAAGTGAGTTCAAAGAAAGATTAGAGCAGGAAGTGGTTCAAAGAATGAGCAGAAGAGCCAACAAAACGTGGGCTTTTCTTGCTCATACCAGAAGAGGGCTTTTTTGGAGAGAGGATAGTTATTCAAAGTGGATTTGGCTTTGTAATGTCGTGACTTTTTTTTTTTTAATGAGTAGTTAACATTTGAAACTTAAGAAATACTTCCTGGGTGTAAGTGTTATTTTTCTTGTTTTTCAACAGGGCTTCCTCAGTCTAGGACTGAAGACTTTGGGCAGTGCCAGGAGACAGAGGTATAGACGCACCCCAGGCTACCTTTTGCCAGTCACTCTCCTAAAACTGCAGGGAGGAATGTCACCGGCTCACACCACAGGCCATCTTTTGCTGATACTGCTGCTGATAGAAGCCGGGAAGACTCTGGGCAGTGAGTGTCCTGGATCTGGGACTCTGGTGGGGGAGGGGGGGACATAAGAAAATGGGGAGGGAAGGGGCTCCACCCAGGTGGGTGCCTGTCCACCTACTCTTAGGATGGTGAGGGTGTGGTTTAGTTGGACTGGCTGCCCAGGAGGTGACTGCCTTCCAGGACCCCACCCAAGGCATGGTGCCTGGGCCTGTGCTCCTGTAGCAGCTTTCCCCCTCCTGGCAAGTCCCACCTCCTACTCCAGTAAAACTTTCCTGATGACTAGGGACCCATCGTGAATGTGGCATGTGTCCTATGGCATCCTTCTCCCCATTCTGTTGAAAGTCTTGTCTGTTCAGATAGATTTTAAGTCTCTAGAAACCAGACACTGTCTTCTGTTTTTGCTGCCTCACAAGCTGGCATGTACATACCAGTCACTTAGGTGTGTCCAACTCTTTGCCACCCTATGGACTCTGTAGGCTCCTCTGTCCATTCTCCAGGCAAGAATACTGGAGTGGATTGCCATTTCCTTCTCCAGGGATTGAACCTGGGTCTCCTGCATTGCAGGCAGATTCTTTACTGCCTGAGCCACCATATAGCAGATAAATCTTCCTGCTAATAGCATATGGACAGAAAAGATCCACGGTGGCATCAAAGTGTTTAACTAAAGCTCAGACAGTTAAAGGTGGGGCAGGACTGAGGATACAGCAGAGGAGGGGGTCTGGGATAGAGACCCCTCCCTCTGCAACCAGGCCCTGGAGGAGGAAACTCCCAGCCATACCTGTGGTTTTCTCTCACAGATGCCCACTCTCTGTGCCTTGACCTCACTGTCAAATCTCAGTCCAGACCTGGCCAGCCCTGGTGTCAAGTCCAGGGCTCCGTGGACACAAAGCCTTTCCTCCGGTATGATAGTGCCAGCAACAAGGTCAAACCTTTGGGTTTCCTGGGAAAGGAGGTAAACGACACGAAAGCGTGGACTGAAATAAGCCAAACGCTGGTAGAAGCAGGAAGAGAGCTCAGGATGGTCCTGCCTGTCATCAAACTGGACAAAAAGGAGATGAGGGGTAAGTATGGGAAGGGGGTGGGGAGCTGGAGACAGCAAGAGAAAGAGTGCATGCAGGGAGGGCATTCCTGTGAAAGGACTGAACAGGATCCAGCCTTAGAGACCCGGTGGACCTGATGGGTAAAATGGGGCAGGTCATGGTCAGAAGATCACGAGCCCCTAGATGTGCAGACACACTTGAGTGACTGGGGAGGATGGACTGTGGAGAGTCCAGGATGATTCATTGTGTGTGGGGGGCACAGGTCCTCCCACCCTGCAGGTAAAGCTGTGTTGTCAACGTGAAGCCAAGCAATGCTCTGGTGCATCCTTGCACTTCAGCCTCAATGGACGGACAGCTCTTCTCCTTGACACCATGAGCATAACCTGGACAGTCATCGATCCTGGAGCCACAGGCATCAAGGAGGAGTGGGAGAACAACCAGGAACTGGCAGAGTATTTCAGGACCATTTCAACAGGAGACTGCAGTTATTGGCTTAGGGAATTCCTGAAACACTGGGAGAAGATGCTGGTCCCAGAGCCCACAGGTAACTGAGTGGGGTGTGGGGGAGGTGGCAGCTCTCTTCAAAGGTCTAGTGCCTTCATGTGTGGATATGAGCACGTATGTTAGTGTAATTGAAAATGTGATGATGGATGGAGTGACTGATCTCTTGGTGGGCTTCCTGTCTGGAGAGTCAGTGATGGGCATAGCACAGAACTGGCCAGCATCCTCCTTTCCCAGCCCACCTCCCTCGGCACAGGATCCCCCTTCCTCATTAACCAAGACCCCAGGCACTGCTCGATGGTCCCCAAATCTATATACGCATTATGTTTCCAGGCCTTCTCTCCCTCTTGTCGTACTGATCCTTTAACCAACTCAAATGTCACTTAATGAAGCCCTTATCCCTTCCCAGACAGAATTAAGTGCCCCCAATTGTGTCCTCCTCAAAAAGGACTCCTCATAGTAAACATGTCCACCTGAAAGATAATCAGATGGACATTTGCTGTCTCAGTGACTCAGACGGTAAAGAATCTGCCTGCAAGGCAGGAGACCTGGGTTCAATCCCTGGATTGGGAAGATCCCCTGGAGTAGGAAATGGCAACCCACTCCAGTATTCTTGCCTGGAGAATCCCAGGGACAGAGGAGCCTGGTTGGCTATAGTCCATGAGCTCACAAAAGAGTCGGACATGACTGAGCGACTAACACAACTCAGGAGAAATATTAGCTCCACAAAGACAGAGCACAAGCCCATTAATCTTTCCATACCCGGACCTGAAGAGTGGCTTCACATGAGTCAGTAACTATATGGGGAACATGTGCTAAGGACAGCAGGTACTGAGGAAGGTGTATTCTTAGATTTGACAAGGCTTTTGCTTTTTCGTTTTAGAACCGCTAATAATGGCCCCAGATATCAGCCAGTCTGCATCCATCCGATTGGTCTCTTGCATTATCCTATTGATCATCACCCAGTTAGTTCTAATTGCTTCATCGTCATGAATATTATGAAGAAATCAGGGACCACAGCAGGTGAGAAGCCAGCCGGCCTCTGGCTCCTAGGCAGGTTTGTTCTGGTCAGGACTTGGGAGAGGTGAGCCACGGGTTTCACCAAGCCCCTGTCCACTGAAACCATCTTTACCAAGATGATGTTCTGTCTTTGTCTTGGGCCCCCACACTTCCCTGTAGGGTGGGGAACCACTCTGTTGTTGGGGCAGAAGAGGCTGGTGTGGGCAGCAGGACAGTGCAGTGGGAGTGGGGATGAAGACAAGTGTCTTCTCCTTTGGGGGCCCCGGGTACAAGATGTAGATGTGGTGGGGTGGGGTGTTGTCCTGAGATCTTACTCAGGCTTTCCCAGCCCTTTGATGAAAAAAGCCTTTTGTTTTCTGATGGTAGCATTCTCTAGCTCAACATTTTCCCCAATGTTCCAACAGCTATTCCATCATCTGGATGTTTCTCCCAGGACTATGAGAAGGTACAATGTTAAACCAATTCTGGGTGGCAAAAACCGACCCTTGATGACACTCTGGCTATTGATCTAATATACTACCCTCTACTCAGAGTGAGGTTTAACAAGAAGCTAAAGAAGCCTATGCTTAAGAATTCCTTCACTTTCCACGACTGTTGATGGGCCCTTAAGATGTATTGACTTGGTCATTTTCAGGATTTGCAAAAGTCAAACATTTGCTCACAATCAGTTAAAACTTCCAATGCTATTCTTTCCATCAGACTTGCCTTCATGTGGGGTGAAATTGGGGTGGGGGGCGGGGGTTGGCATTTTTTTAATTCTGTTAAGAAGATAATGCGTTAGGGATATACTGTGTGATTTAATGAGACATAATTTAGGTGTTCACACTCACTTTCATGTATAGTTAAGTTACCGCATGCTTTTATGGGCTGAATGTTCTTCTTAATTCATGTGATGAAATCCTCACCTCCAGGAAGACTTGTTGAAACCACTCGGCTGGTGGTGTGTGGTTATAGTCTGTGTTGTGGTACAATAGGAGGTGTATGTTTGGTCGGAGTCCTGGTTCCTGGATCAGAGTTTCTAAAACCCACATTTTGGTGTCATATTTGGTGTTCTGAGTATAGAAAAGTAGTTTTTCTTTAGAGACCTAGCAGACTAATACATATGCAGAAACCGCAATCAAGTGCTAACTGCCTAGATGTCATGACACAAAGTATGAGGCTACCAGTTGAATTATCACATAGATTAATATATGTATTAACATACTAACATGTTAATGCATAAAAATGTATCCAGGACAGAAGAAAGGATAAAGTGTGATATAGCCAGGAATGGAACACTATAACGCAATAAATAAAGAATAAATTACTGCAGTAAAACCATAGATGCCTCATAAAAAGGATTTGAGAGGCAAGTGCTGGACACAAAAGAATATATACGCTGTGGTACTCCTATTTGTTGTGTTACATTATTGTGAAATTTAACTGAATTGTTTTTAAGATGTATTTATTTTTGGCTGTGCTGGGTCTTCATTGCTGTGTGCGGGCATTCTCTACTTGCTGCTCTCTCGTTACGGTGCAAGAGCAGCTCACTGTGATGACTCTTCTCATAGCAGAGTGCAGGCTCTAGGCTGTGGGCTTCAGTAGCTGAGGCACACAGGCTCAGTAGCTGCAGTGCCCCGGCTCCAGGGCACAGCCTCAGTATTTGTGGCCCATGAGCTTAGTTATTTCACAACATGTGGGATCTTCCCTGACAGGGACTGAACTCGTGTCTCCTGCATTGGCGGGCAGATTCATTACCTATGAGCCACCAGGGAAGCCCCTAATCGAATTATTAAAAAGACATTCTAAGCTTGATTCTAAATCTTATCTCAATAATTTATGGATGCAGATTAGATGTTCCATGACTTACAACCAGGAAATTATGCATACTGGAAAAGATATTATTTAAAGGACTATCCACAACCTAGATGGACCCTTATCAGGTGCTCTAAACTAGCTCATGCACAACAAAACTGAAGAGAATGAACTCTTGGATTAATATTTCCCACTTAGAAAGGGTGACTGCACTGAACTGGCTAACAGAGAACACTGCTGACCTCAGAAACACCTAAAAACAATGCTCAAACAAAGAAGATGTTTGAGCTCATACATTCATACCAGGACGAGAAGAAGACAACATTGGAAAAAATTTTAACCTTTCAGTTTTCACTCATGTCTAGACAAACTTGAAGTTTTCTCCTGTCAGGAATATATTCAGTGATGCAGAGAATTCAATTATACATTGTACCTTTTTTGCCCAGTGAGAATCACATGAATATTTATTGAAACTCCTTTATTTTAGGGGCTCAAATGTGTTGAAGTCCTACCATTAGGTGAAGGAGACCTCACCTGGAAATAGGGTGTGTGCAGATGTAATCCAACCAAGGTGAGGTCAGGGTGGATTAGGTTGGGCTCTAATCCAAAGACTGGTGCCTTTACCAGGAGGCACGCCTTGAAAGAAACGTGGACACGCAAAGAAGAGACGGATATAGGAAAACAAGACACACAAGCGTCATGGAAGGACAGAAACAGACACTGGGGCTACGCAATGCCAAGGGTTTCTGGCAAGCACCAGTGCTGTGCATAGTACCTCAGTCGTGTCCGACTCTTTGCGCCGCCATGGACTGCAGCCCACCAGGTTCCTCTGTCCATGGGGATTCTGCAAGCAAGAATACTGGAGTGGGTTGCCATTTCCTTCTCCATGCAGTCACCAGTAGTCAGGAAGAGAAAAGATGGAGCCTTCCTTAGAGCCTTCAGAGAGGACCCTACTGACAGCTTGATTTCGGACTTCTAACCCTCACAATCTTGAAAGAATAAATTTTGGTTGTTTCAAGCCATAGAGTTTGTGGTAATTTTTATAAAGAGTTCATTGTCCCAACCAAGCTTGCGGGGGCTTAGGCTGCATTCCCAGCACAAAGGGAACTGGTGAGCAAGAAGGAAGGCAAGAGAGCAGTTTTAGAAAAGAGCCAAGAAACAGACCCAGGGACGTCTAGAAATGTGACACCTAGTAGACTAGGAAAGAAATACCAGCGAAGGGTACACTGCTCAATACGTGACAGCGGGAGAACTGGCTGATCCTGTAACTAAAAGAGGATTTCTATTTAGCACAACACACAAACGTTCATTTTAGGTTGATCAACGCATGAAGGTGACTGTTCGTGGGGGCTCGGGGCTGTATGCCAATAGGAGCACGTTTGCTGAGTAGTTTTAGATATGGGGCTGGGGCATTAAAAAGGAGACGGCACGTTTCCAGGTAGGACCCAGACAGAGACCTAAAATTCCTGCTCGGCCCTGGGACGGAGTCCTGGCAGCCAGCCGCTTCCCAGAACCACCCCGAGCTGTGTGTGGCTTTGCGGCAGCTGGAAGGCCCAGTATCTTGGGGAGAACTGGTCAGTGTGACTGTGTGTGTGTGTGTGAGAGAGAGAGAGACAGAGAGGGTATGCGTGAGAGGAGGAGGGCAGAAGAGAGGAGTGATCGTGTTAGGTGCTCAGTCATGTCTGCCTCTTTGCGACCCTGTGCGCTGTAGCCCTCCAGGCTCCTCTGTCCATGGGATTCTCCAGGCAAGAATACTGCAGTGGGTTGCCATTTCCTACTTAGGTGTGTGTGGGGCAGTGCCACTAATTTGTGATAGGAAGGTGAATGTGAAGAGAGTGAGGGAATGCTGGAAAGAGTGTGTTGGATGTGTGGGGAGCGGCCACAACTGGTGTGTGAGAATGTTGGGAACCTTGATGTGTGTGTATGTGTGTGACTGTGGACAGCTGAGCCTGGGACAGAAGGGGAGAAGACAGTATGCATATGCAGAGGGCCCGGAGGGGGATGCCCTGGGGGACCCAGAGAGGAGGAAGAGAGTGAAGGGAAATGGCTGTGAGGGGAAAGTTTCTGGATGGCAGTGGAAGTAGACGGGAGCCTTCTGTGTGGAATTTGTGTGAAGCAGTGTGTACAGACAGTGTGAGGAAGCCAGGGTCCCTGAGGGAAGGGAACGCGGTGTGACTTTGCAGAGAGTGGAGAGCCAGTGGGGCAGGCAAGCAGGCACTTGTGTGTGAAAGAAAGTGTGTGGGAGGGTGGGGGATGGGGTGTGCACAGAGGGAAGGGGGTGTGAGGAGACCTGCATGGAAAATTTCAGGAAGGGTGACGTGCACAAGGGTGGAAGGAGTGTAAGTGAGAAGCATGAAGCCTATGTGGGGAACACGTGTGTGTGAGGGGGCTGTGTGGGAGGCTGGAGAGTCAGGCTGGGCTGTGGGTGATGGAGGGCAGCGTGAGGGCGAGGGGGCTTGTATGTGTAACTGTGGGGGCTGAAGTGTGGGAAGACAGGTGTGCATGGAGAGTGTGGGGTGAGCAGTGTGTCAGGACTGTTGCTGAAGAGGCCTCAGTGGTGACCGGCTCCCCAGCTTCTCCTTTCTCTGGGCCCCGACCCTCTGGCCTGGACCCCAAGGTTCCAAGGGAACCAAAAAACTGGCAGGGACAGGGAAGAAGCTGATACCCCCTATCATGTACTTTCTTTTTTTAGCTTGAAACACCACACAAGAATATCTGCCTTGTGACAGGTGTCAACTGGGGTCACCTGCCTTCACCAGCTGACGCCTCCCCCAGGCCCAGGGGCTGAACTGCATTCTCTCCCTCAGTTTCTAGTCAGCCTGGGGCTTCCCTGATAGCTCAGTTGGTAAAGAATCCACCTGGAATGCAGGAGACCCCGGTTCGACTCCTGGGTCAGGACGATCCTCTGGAGAAGAGAAAGGCTACCCACTCCAGTATTCTGGCCTGGAGAATTCCATGGACTGTACAGTTGGACCTGACTGAGTGACTTTCACTTTGGAGCCTCTGAGCAATAGGATTCCCTTCAATCCCCACCTGCCTACTAAGCTCAGGGGGAGGGACTCCTGTGGGGGGCAAGACAGGTGGACGAGGGGACCCAACCCTCTCCACCACGCCCCTCCCACCTCTCCAGGCCCAGACTCCTCACTGTTCCCCAACTCCTTCCTCCCCACCTCGCCCTTCTCCCCACCTTCCCTCATCTCTTACCGCTCATCGCAGATGTTCTCAAATCTCTCCAGTAGCTCTGGTGGGGAGCCAGGAGCCTGCATGGCAAGACCCCCGGACCCACCCTCAGACACTCACAGCCCATGTGTCCTGGGAGGGAATAGAAGCACCTTCCACAGAAAAGTGGGGACTTGGGAGCCTGAGCTGTGACCTTGGAGACTACTCCCCAGCAGCTTTTAAATGCAACCTGCCCTCCCTCCCCTCGCCCTCCCCCTCCCTCTCCCTTTCCCTCTCCACCCCAACCACACTCCACCCCACTCCTCCCACACCACCCCTTGGCCCCCCTCCAGGAAACCCTGGAGCCAATACCCACCTTGCCAAGCCCTCCCTGCTGTCCTGAAGAGGTCGCCCTAGTACTTACCACTACTTTCCATGGGATGGTTTGTTTTTTCAGTTAGCTTATTAACTGCGGGATTCAGACAGGGTCACATATTTTTTTTCACATGTCCTGCCCTTGGCACTCTCCTTTCCATGTAGCTGATTCCTCTCCCCAATGTGTGTTAGGGCTACTGTACTGGCATCAGCATGTACCCTGGGGAAGTCCTCAGCCATAGTGGCTACAGAACATCAGGGGTTAAATGGAGACATCAGTGAGGATGGGGGAAGGGTGGAAAGACACTAAGTCTGGGGTCCCCTCTGCCTGTCCTGCCTTTCAGGGGACTTGAACCCCGTGTCTTAGACACCAGGCTTTTGAGAGCGCCCTTCCTCCCTTAGTCCCATGGGATTGCTATAACAAGTAACCATACATTGGGTGGCTTACAAACAACAGGAAAGTTTTCCCCATGGTTCTGGAATCTGGTAAGTCGAAGATCAAGGCACTGGAAGATGTCTGGTTCACAGAAGGCTGTCTTCTCACGGTGCACTCACCTTGTGGAAGGGTGGAGGGAACATAGGGTCATTTTCTACAATGGTTCTCACCCATTATTTCGACTGTGTGGATCACAACAAACTCTGCTAAATTCTTAAAGAGATGGGAATACCAGACCACCTTATCTGCCTCCTGAGAAATCTGTATGTAGGTCAAGAAGCAGCAGTTAGAACCGGACATGGAACAACAGACTGGTTCCAAATTGGGAAAGGAGTACGTCAAGGCTGTATATTGTCACCCTGCTTACTTAACTTATATGCAGAGTACATCATGCTACATGCTTGGCTGGAAGAAGCACAAGCTGGAATCAAGACTGCCAGGAGAAATATCAATAACCTCAGATACGCAGACAACACCACCCTCACAGCAGAAAGGAAAGAGGAAGAAAAGAGCCTCTTGATGAAAGTGAAAGAGGAGAGTGAAAAAGCTGGCTTAAAACTCAACATTCAGAAAATAAAGATCATGGCATCTGGTCCCATTACTTCATGACAAATAGATGGGGAAACAATGGAAACAGTGACAGACTTTATTTCCTTGGCCTCCAAACTCATTGCAGATGGTGACTGTAGCCTTGAAATTAAAAGATGCTTGCCCCTTGGAAGAAAAGCTATGACCAACCTAGATAGCATATTAAACAGCAAAGGCATTATTTGGTGACAAAGGTTCATCTAGTCAAAGCTATGGTTTTTCCAGTAGTCATGTATAGGTGTGAGAGTTGGACCATAAAGAAAGCTGAGTGCCGAAGAATTGATGCTTTTGAACTGTGGTGTTGGAGAAGAGTCTTGAGAGTCCCTTGGACTGCAAGGAGATCAAACCAGTCAATTCTAAAAGAAATCATTCCTGATTATTCATTGGAAGGAATGATGCTGAAGCAGAAGTTTCAATACTTTGGCCACCTGATGTGAAGAACTCATTGGAAAAGACTCTGATGCTGGGAAAGATTGAAGGCAGGAGGAGAAGGGAACTACAGAGGATGAGATGGTTAAAAAGCATCACCAACTCAGTGGACATGAGTTTGACCAAGCTCCAGGATTTGGTGATGGAAAAGGGAAGCCTGGCGTGCTACAGTCCACAAGGCCACAAAGAGTCAGACATGACTGAGAGACTGAACTGTATTGAAAGGAACACATCAATCATTTCCCACACACCCATCTTCTGATACCATCACATTCAGGGCCAAAGTTGCAACAGATGAATTTTGTGGGGCACATGAAGAGTGAGCCAGCACTCCCCATGCCAGCTAGTACCTGAGTTCTCTCACAGACACTTAACTTGGCTACAACTTCATTGTCACTCCAGCCCTGATATGAGATGGAGGCTCCACAGAGGCATTGGAGAAACAGATTTTCCTTCATTATGACAATAACAGGCCCAAATCCTTGCTTCTCTTGGAGGAAAATTAATGCCTTGAAGGCCTGCTCAGAACAGACCCAGACCCTGGGGGAGACATGGGGCAAGGACTCAGAACCTGAGGCCGTTCAGCTGGAGAATTGTGGGCCCAGGGTAAGAGGTGGGAACCAGGGCCTAGACACCACCAGGGGAAGGAGAATGTGTGTGTGCTTAGTAGCTCAGTCGTGTTCAACTCTTTGCGACATGGACTGTGGCCCACCAGGCTCCTCTGTCTGTGGGATTCTCCAGGCACGAATACTGGAGTGGGTTGCCATGCCCTCCCCCAGGGGAGCTTCCCAACAGGGACTGAACCCAGGTCTCCCGCATAGTAGGCAGATTCTTTACGGTCTGAGCTATTGAGACACCACAGAAGCAACTTAAATGACAATCGACAAATGAATGGATAAAGAAGATGTGGCGGGGGCTTTCTGGTGGGTAGTGATAGGAATTCTCCTGCCAATGCAGGGGACACAGGTTTGATCCCTGGTCAGGGAAGATCCCACATGCCACAGGACGACTAAACCCATGTGCTTTGGAAGCCCAAGCAAACTAGAACCGGTGCTTTGCAACAAGAGGAGCCACTGTAATGAGAGGCCTGTGCACACCCACCCTGCTCTGTCTCCGAAAGGCTGTCCTTGTTGCCCAGGAGGTTCCCTGGATCCTGGGGCCGAGACGCTTTAGCTCTTACTGCTCATTCTCTGACATTTATTCTCCTTCCCCCTTCAAGGAACCTCACACTGATCAGAATGGCCATACTGAAAAGTCTATGAGTTTGAGTAGGCTCCGGGACTTGATGATGGACAGGGAAGCCTGGCGTGCTGCAGTCCATGGGGTCACAAAAATTTGGACATGACTGAGCGACTGAACTGAACTGAACTGAAGGAGGCAAAAACTGTAAAAACAGGTACCAAAGTTATTACTGGAGACATACAGAAATAGTTCGTTTATTTAAGAGGGAAGCAAGGTGGAAATGTATACCCAGAAAGGAGTGCAGGCGTCCTGAATGAGCAATACAAAGAAGCTAGGCTAGGGATTTAACATACACATACATGTCTCTATCTTCCCTGGTGGCTCAGTTGGTAAAGAATTTGCCTGCAATGCAAGAGACCCGGGTTCAATCCCCGGGTCAGGAAGATCCCCTGGAGAAGACAATGGCAATCCACTCCAGTGTCCCTTGCCTGAAGATTTCCATGAACAGACGAGCTGGTAGCTTACAGTCCATGGGGTCCCAAAGAGTCGGACATGACTGTGTAACTAACCTTCTTTCACTTTCACTTCCATACATGCATCTTTTCTTCCCCAACTCCCCTCCCATCCCCACCCAGGCTGCCACATGACATTGAGCAGAGTTCTATGTGCTATACAGTAGGTCCTTGCTGGTTATCCATTTTAAATAAATCAGTGTGTGCATGTTGATCCCAGACTCCCTAACTATCCCTTCCCCCCATCCTTTCCCCCTGGCAACCATAAATTCATTCTCTACGTATGTGAGTCTCTTTCTGGTTTGTAAGTAAGAGCACTTGTATCACGACTTTTTGGATTCTGAGTATGAAGGACTGTCAGAAGGTGTTTCTGCTCCTCTGTCTGACGTATGTCGTTCAATATGACACTCTCCAGGTCCATCCATGTTGCTGCATAGGGCATTGTTTCATTCTTTCTGAGGCTGAGAAATACTGCCCTGTGTATATGTCCCACATCTTCTTTGCCCATTCATCTGTGGGTGACGTGTAGGTGGCTTCCAGGTCCCGGCTACTGTGAGCAGCGCTGCCGTGAACACAGGGTGCACGTGTCCTCTCAGACCATGTGTCCTCAGAATCGCCAGGGACATCGAATCCCACAAGATGGACAAAGGGTGAAACGTCATGACCTCTCTTGGGGGTTAGAAAAACAAAATCTTAAATACTTCAAGTTTTCTGGAGTACTGAGATTTTTATTTAAATAGCACTAGCATAATAAATAGGCTTCCCCAGTGGCTCAGATGGTAAAGAATCCACTGTCAAGGCAGGAGACACAGGAGACGTGGGTTCAATCCCTGAGTTGGAGACGTCCCCTGAGAAGGAAACAGCAACCCACTTCAGTATTCTTGCCTGGAGAATCCCATGGACAGAGGAGCCTGGCGGGCTACAGATCACGGGGTCAAAAAGAGTTGGACACGACTGAGCGACTAACACAGCGACTAATCGTGATAAATTATTAAGGGAAACAGTCATAAATAAAACTATCTTCTATTGAAAATAGGCTGAGGTGATTTCTCCAGACGCAGAAAGAATCCCTGAGTCCTGTAATAGCAGATGGTATTTTTCTTGCAATATCATTTGCAAGAACGAGGTCACGAGGCAGAGTCTATTATCCACAAACTAGAATACGATGAAAAATGTCCTGTTTGTGGAGCCTTCTTCAAGGACTTGAGCATTTCCGTGTAGAAATTCCATCACTTAGCACCAGGAGGAAATGGTGAAATAAATTGTTTCTGTTTTTTGGTTTTTTTTAGAGACACTGAGTGGGATTTCCCCAAATGTAATAAAGCCCATGAGGTGATGCATCTACTGTGTCACCGTAACCAGAAAACAGACCCAGGATTCATGGGGTCTGATCTCCTGGATCTAAAGTGAAGAGCAGGAGAGAGGCAGACAGAGCACCTGTCGCGCTTCCTGGGAGCACCGTCTCCTGCAGAAAAGAAAGACATGTTGGTCCAAGAGGCTGAGGAACTCCTGTCACTTTCCTGGGGCTGCACCTCTCCAGCCCCGCCCTCACTGAGGGGCTCCTATGTCCTCCACCTCCACCCCCACCCCAGGCCCAGCAGCTTCTTGTCACCTCCTCCTTCCTTCCTGCATCACAGAGGCACCCCAGGCCCTGACACCCGCTGCTCAGGCTCAGGACTGAAGCCAGTGAGGAATCAATCTGCTCCCTTTACTCAGGTCCGGATCCTCCCTCAGGGGGGCCTAACCAGGGAACAGGTCCGGGGAGGAGGGGCATTGCTTCCTGACAGCCTTGGGGGCTGCAGGCAAACCTCCTTCCTTCACTCCCCTCTAGCCTCTGAGCCAGCAGCACACACAGCTCTCAGGACCAGGGTCCCTGCCCCCCATCTCTTCCTGGTCCCCCCAGCTGGGCGCCTCCACCCCAGCTCAGGCCCACCATCCCCAGGCACTTCTGCTCAAGGCAGGGCCTCTCAGTGATGGAGGCTCTGGGTCCCCAGGAGGCTGCTGACGTGCAGGCCACAGGCTGAGTCCGAACTGTTGCTGCTCCTGGAGCACAGGCCTGGCCTCAGGCCTTCCCACAGTCTTTGCTGTGGGGCTCCTGCCTTGCTTGCTTGACCCAGGCCACTTCCTGTGAGAACGGGCCTTTGGAGTTGGGTCTTCAGTTCTTGCTCTCGGGTGATAGGTGGTCTTATCACCCTGGTCATTTCCAGGGTGAGGAGGTTCAGTGAGGGGCAGAGGTTGGCTGGGATTCACCTTCCCCATCCTCACTCCAGGCCCTGTGCCCCTGCCTTCCCTCTGAATTCTGCCCTCAGTACCTGCTCCTGGAAAGGACTCAGCCCAGGAAGACAATTATGATGAAACTGCTGAGAAGCACGGGGAGGATACAGGTGACGTGCTTGGTGGCTGTGGCCGTGGAGTTGACTCTGAGGGGAGCTTCAGTTGGTGATGCTGTAAGGAAAGTGAGAGTGAAGCCCTTGTTCCTACCCCTAAACTAAGCAGATGCCTTCTCAGCCCCCCTGACCCAGGTACCCCTACTATGCAGCCTGTTTGCACCCACACATGGAGGCCCTTGTGACAGGTCCTCAGGCGAGACGGGAGGGAGGGAGGAACCCGGTCCCCATGGGACTCTGACAGCTAATGAGTAAGCAAGATTTCCAACAGAGCCACTCAGTACTAATGTGACATCAGAGGTGGTGACATCAGGATGGAGTCCTCAGGAGCTGACAGCAGAGGTGCTATTGACAGATTTCCAGAAGTAGGATTGGTGACATTTAAAAGAAAGTTCTGGAAAGAGGGAATACTAAGAAGGAGATTGGAATCATAGAGATGCTCTCATGTTTAGGATCAGTGAGAATCCATGTTCAATTGTACAAAGGCCTGTGCTGTGAGGAGAGACGTCAGGAGCTGGAAGAGGAAGGAGGATTACAGAGCATCCCCGGGCCATTGTTCTCCCAGGACAGCTCACCTCTGACAGATCATTTTCACACACACAGAGAGGGGGGTCCATGTCACCGTGAGAGAACTACCACTTTCTCCTACTCTTCTCACTTACCCGCGGTCTTCAACATTTTCTCCCAGCGCACCAAGGAAGTGTGATACCAGCGCTGACAGTCTCCCATGGAGACCTTCTTGAAGAAGTCCATCACAGCTCTGTCATTTTCCCATTTCTCTTTCATCCGTCTCCCTTTAGAGTGAACCATTGTCCAGTATCCATTCTCCGAATCAAAGAGGAGGCACAGTTGTCCATTGAAGCCAAACTCCCAGGATGCACTGGTGTGTCCATTGTCTTCACGCCAGCATGTCATCCTGGCCTGCAGGGTGAGAGGGCCTGACCCCACCGAGGAAAAGAAAGAACTCAGCCTCTGAGCTTGAGAGATTCTTTGCCCAACCTGGGTCCACCTCCCCTGGGCCCAGCTAATCTGGTCCTAGTCTCTCCTGCAACAGCTGCTCTTCCATTGGACTACTAGGGAAGGACAATATCCAATTTTTTTTTTTTTACCTGAAAACAGTGGATGCAGCTAAGCCCCCAGTCTACTCCTCCTGCATTTGGACTTTCTAACTCACCCTCGTCTATGTGTTTCTCCGGTGTAACGTCAGGCATCTGCTCCTTGAGCAAGTCTCCAATGTCTCTGAGTGTGTCAGTCTGTGTTTCCCACGCAGTTCATACTTTTCACTTCCTCTCCCAATGGACTCATGTACATGATCTTAGCTCTACCACAGTCATAGGAGAGAAAGACCTTTTGATCAACTTCTCCTTGAACCTCACACCATGGCTGACCATCTCTGGGCCGAGGATCAATGGTGACATTATAGGAAAGAGAATGAGCATCTGTGAAGGCAAACACAGTGAGGGTGAGGTTGGGGAAAAAGACCCTGAGGCCCCTTCCCCCAGTTATGTGAGAGCAGAGTAAGTGCAGGGCTGGGCTGACAGAGCAATGACACCCCACAACACACACCACACAGCCAGTGCCCCTCCTCTCCTTGTGGAGAAGGAGGAGTCCCCTGCCTGGCAAATTTCACACATCCTGGGTGTGTCCCCTTGTCCACCAGATCAGTTCTCAGCATAATAACCTTTGCAGAGATGTGCCAGGCTGCTATGCAGGAAAAGCCTAGATGACAGAGGACTGTCAGAATCTAACCCCATGTCCTGTGAGAGATGGGGAGCCTGTGGGGATGCTCCTGAGGAAGCAGGATGACAGGGAGAGGGGCAAAGAGGTGACGGGTGAGCACAGAACCCCAAGTTGGAGAAGGGAGAGTTTATAATTACGGATCACAGGACTTAGCAAGGCCGGGGAGATGCTCCTGATCTCCCACTAGGATGGGTCTTGGAAGCCTGGAGAAAGGCCTAGCCCACATGGCATGAAAGAGAAAATCCAGAACTTCTGAGGCAGGTGGTAGAGGAGGGGATCAAAGGCTCAGAGAAGTGAATCTGCCAGGGCAGACATGGTATGAAAGGGCAGGAAAGTGTGCAGGCCACCAGGCACCATGGGAAAGCCTGATGGATTCTATGGAGCCTGAGAGGAAAGCATGCATGAGAAGCATCTCCAATAGCTCAAGGATGACTTTTGTGGAAATCAGGGATGGTGATAGGAGACTGTGTTCCTGTGGGCTTCCGGCAGGAACAGGGATAGAAAATGGGGAAAGATCAGATTCCAGGTGGAGTGTTGTATGTCAGGAGCAAAGTGGGTACAATGGTCAAAGTCATTAGTGAAAGTCACTCAGTCGTGTTTCACTCTTGTGACCCCCATGGACTATACAGTCCATGGAATTCTCCAGGCCAGAATACTGCAGTGGGTAGCCTTTCCCTTCTCCTGAGGATCTTCCCAATCCAGGGATCGAACCCAGGTCTCCCACGTTGCAGGCGGATTCTTTACCAGCTGAGCTACAAGGGAAGCCCAAGAATACTGGAGTGGCTAGCCTATCCCTTCTCCAGCAGATCTTCCAGACCCAGGAATCAAACTGGGGTTTCCTGTGTTGCAGGTGGATTCTTTACCAACTGAGCTATCAGGGAAGCTGAAAGTGATTAGAGAGTCCCAATGCCAGCCAGGGCCTGACTGCAGAGAGTACAATGCTGGCTCATAGCACAGGGTGATCCTAGAGGCAGAGAGATGGTCAGTGAACCTGGATGCAAACTGCTTGATTGAGAGACAGAAAACAAGGAGAGACAAACACAAGACTGGATGATCAGTAGGCTGAAGCAGCCATCCCTACCAAACATCCCTACCAAAATTTCCAGAACCGAGCTACTTCTCAGAAGGCATCACCAGAGAAAGAAGCCACGTCCCAGTGAGGAGGGCCCTTTCATCACCACAGGAAGTGCAGAAGTCCTTCCATACTCTCCGATGAGCCACACGGTTATTTACTGGGGCAACTAACTCCAATACTTTGGCCACCTGATGTGAAGAACTGAGTCATTGGAAAAGACCCTGATGCTGGGAAAGATTGAAGGATAGAGGAGAAGGGGACGACAGAGGATGAGATGGTTGGATGGCATCACCGATGCGATGGACATGACTCTGGGAGTTGGTGATGGACAGGGAAGCCTGGCAGGCTGCAGTCCATGGGGTCGCAAAGAGTCGGACACAACTGAGTGAATGAACTGAACTGAACTGGAATTGCAGAAGGAGAAACTACTCCCACATTCATTAGACCCAGTGTGTTACTAACACCACGCACAGGAACAGTAGCATGATCATGGCCCCCGTGCTGTGAAGCTATTGCTCTAAGGACCAGGCAATTAATAGACACCTGTGCCAGGTCCTGCTGACAGTGGTTATCTCTGGGTCCACAGATCCACTCAGTGTCCATTGCACACGTCCTGGGCTTCTGACACGAATGCACAGTCTGTGTTGTTAGTAAACTGCCATGGGTGAGGTACCAGAGTCGTGGATTCCACATTCATTCTTCTCACCCTGACTCCCCATCCCCCGATAGTACATGGAGACAGTATCATCTCCTGGAGGAAATAATGAAAACGAGTACCAACCTACAATCTCTCTAGGCCTGCAGAGCTGTGGTCTCTATCTTATCTCCACTGAATTACCACTGAGGTCCTAGGTTCCCTCTAATGGTACATATGACACATTCCAGGCTTCAAGACCCTAGGTCTCTGCTGCAACTGCTGTCCTGGCACAAAGGCAGTCACAATTGATGAATGATGAGTGTGGCTGGACCTGCTTCTTGGGCAGATGACCCAACAGAACCGGTGACATCATAGCTTCCTGTGTTCAGAAAGGTGCTACATGCTGTAGGTGGCATTTTACTTGGAGGCTCACAACACAGACTCCTGGTGTCCTGAAGAAAGGACATACCACTTGCAGTGAGAAAGCCCATACCATTCAGTGCAGCTCCTGGTATGGTCCTGGGGCCTGGCAGAGATGAGGCCTCTGGTCATGGAATGTCAGAGTTGCCCATTATGATCTGGGTTCACCAACCCCAACCATTAGTTCAGATAGGCCAGCCGTCATAGGATAGAAGTGATTATGTGGCTTGGCATAACCAGGGCTACAGGGAACAAATAAGATGTGCCAGCAGGTCACCTAGGCCTGACACCAGAGTTGATACAGGGCCACTATCCCCTGCTCACACCTGTGGCTTCATGCAGTGTCCCCTATGGCTCCTTGAACCAAGGAAGCCAGACTATAGCAGAGGGGGTGCATTAGCCCATAACAGCCAGATCCACACTCCTATCACAGTCCCACCACCAGAAGCTACAAGGCAGGACACGGTAAGTTTCTGGTTCATAAACAGACAACTGAGGCAGCTCTTGGATGATTCTCTATGGGATGGGTCACTCATTACTGGGGTCAGAAACCAGGACAGTGGACAAGTCTGGTTCTCAGTTGATTTACACATTATATTTGGCTCCTGCTGCTCCACAAACATGGAAGCTCCTTTTGCACTCAGAGACAGATACCAAATTGCCTAAAGAGACATAGATTTACTATCTTCTGTAGAAAAAAATCTGTCAACTCCTACCTTAATCAATAACCATTATAGGCTGCTGCTGTCCCAATTCCTAGACACTATGAATGTGGGACCAAAGGGTAGAAGTGGGGATGCCCAGCCTCACCCTCGAGCCCTGTGTCACACTCTGGGAAACCCTGTTCCTGTCCCTCCTAAGTTAGGTCCTTGGGGCCAGGTGTGGGGGGGTTTGTTGGGTGAGTTATCAGACAGAGGGATAAGATGCCAGTTGAGAGAGGGCATGTTTAGACTTTCTCCAACTAGCTGTTGGAGGCCCTGGGCTTCTTGGGACCATGGACAAATAGGAAATAAATGGTCTCGTAACCAAAACGGCTCAAGGGCGCCTTAGTGGGAAAGACCTCCCCCCCCCTCCCCCCATGGTCTCTGTCTGCCTCTTGTTTATAGAAAAGTTTCAGTCAGCCAGGCCTCCTGTGAGTCTCAAAACAGTGGTTTACGAGTTAAGGATTAGAACATGTGAAGATGGAGAAAGGAATACTCCTTAGGCTGGGAAACTGGTAACAATTTAGACTGTGACCAGCCACATAGCAGTGTCATGAAATTACCAGTTCCCTGAAAGATAACAAAGAGCTGACACAAGCCTCAAGTTGTTTCCACAGGAAGCAGACCCCCAGCACAGAAAAACTGCTGGTGGCAAGCACGTAGACCCCCAGACTTGTTGAAACCATAAGCTTGGTGGTGCTCAAACATTCGCCTTGTGCCAACCACCCTGACTGTGCTCAAGACGCTGATGTGCCCCACAGCAGCCACCTCTGCTCCCTTTCTAACCTGGAAACTTAGAGGCGGTCTGAGAACATTAGGTCACTATTTCCCAGGGCTCCTGAACAAACCAGCTTCTCCTTTTCCATCACTTATTAACTTCACCAGTGGTAGGATCTGGGTCATAACCAGCTTCAATTAGTAACGGCCTGAACTGTGTGGGAGGAGCTTTGACTCCAGGGACGTGCTGATCAATGGCTAGGCACTGAGAGCCTTCCTCACGATGCATATGTAATTTTGTTTTTAATAAACTGAATTCTTTAATTTTTTCAAGTGTGTTTAAAAATCCATTTTATACTTAAGCCAGCCTTGAAGATAAGCACATAATCTGTTTACTTTTTTTTTTTACCCAACAAAACTCAGGCACCCATTCTGTGCATAGCACTGTTCTAGGTGCAGTAAAAGGGATTCTTAACCTTAAACCATGAGTGTACCTTCTGGAACTGTGTTATCCTCCTTTTCCAGAAAGTAAAAATAAATAAAATCACCATTGTTTACTATTGACCTGCCCCAAATCCACTTCTGGCTCTGAGAACTGCTGCTGCTGCTAAGTCGCTTCAGTCGTGTCT
Organism: Bos indicus x Bos taurus; assembly: GCF_003369695.1. Classification (NCBI taxonomy): domain Eukaryota; kingdom Metazoa; phylum Chordata; class Mammalia; order Artiodactyla; family Bovidae; genus Bos; species Bos indicus x Bos taurus. The sequence continues at coordinate 87,511,574 of NC_040084.1, read as the reverse complement.
GACTCTGTGCAACCCCATAGACGACAGCCCACCAGGCTCCCCCGTCCCTGGGATTCTCCAGGCAAGAACACTGGAGTGGGTTGCCATGTCCTTCTCCAATGCATGAAAGTGAAAAGTGAAAGTGAAGTCTCCCAGTTGTGTCCAACTCTTAGCGACCCCATGGACTGCAGCCTACCAGGCTCCTCCATCCATGGGATTTTCCAGGCAAGAGTACTGGAGTGGGGTGCCATATGCTAGGATCTGCCAAATTTAAGATGTTTCAGTGAATTCCACTCCTACTTTCCCCAAAGTAAGAAGGCAGAACTCCTCTTTATTTAAAAAAAAATTTAAAAGGCAATTTTTCATGAAAGAGTAGTTTCTATTTCTATTGCATTTTTCTCTTTTTTTTTTCCTTCTAGCTTTTAAGTTTTCTTCCTCCAACACTACCTTTTCCTGTACAAGGCAACAGCATTTTTTCATTTTTCTTTTTCTAAGACAAAGTATTCTATCTTATAGACAAATAATTCCCAAGACTAGTGATAAATATTTAAAAAAAGAAGAAGAAGAAAGAAACTTAAGAGGTTCCCTGGTGGCTCAGCAGGTAATGAATCCACCTGCAATGCAGGAGACCCCAGTTCAATTCCTGAGTCAGAAAGATCTCCTGGAAAAGGGAGAGGCTACCCACTCCAGTATTCTTGAGCTTCCCCTGGTGCCTTAGATGGTAAAGAATCCACCTGCAATGTGGAAGACCTGGGTTCGATCCCTGGGTTGGGAAGATCCCCTAGAGAAGGGAAAGGCTACCCATTCTAGTATTCAACCCTGGAGAATTCCAGGGACTGTATAGTCCATGGGGTCGCAAAGAGTCAGACACGACTGAGCAACTAAGCCCAGCACATTCAAGGGTGAATCAACTACATTACTTTGATGAAGTAAAAACTAAAAAGCACTTGGCACTAAGCTAGTCCAAGTATTTGTGTTGAAACAATTTTAAAAACTATTTATTTTATAACACTGTTTAAAACTTTCTTGGTCAAAAAATTTATACAAACATTTTCAGTTCAACCTAATGAAAGTGATATCTAGAAAATATTCCACATCATTAAGTCTGTCTTAGAAAGTTCAGATGCTATGGCATTGCTAAGGCACAGTGTTCTGGAAGACAATGTGCTTCTGCGGTGCTGGGTGATGTATGTGACTGGCCGGCTCCACGTGGGCCTCAGCAGGCACCGTCCCCCTGATGCTGGGGGACTGTGAGAGGACAGTCAGACACAGACCCCCAGGGCTGCATGGAACCCTGTGAGACACTGGGCCAGCTGCTGGAACTGGGCTTCTCCTCCAAATCTAAGGCCCAGCACAAGCCATCACAGCAAATGGTTCATCAGGACAGTTGATAGGCTGGGCTATTTGATGACCTTCTTTCATATCTCTAAAGAGTCGACATCTGTGTAGGGTATTTGACCCAGAGCCATGAGCTCCTACACTATCACTCTGAAGGCCCACACATCACTAGCACTGGAAAACTAAAAAAAATTATTTTTTTCATATCTATCTTTTTTTGGCTGTATTGGGTCTTAGTTGTGGCACTTGGGATCTTTTTGCAGCATGAAGACTCTTAGTTGCAACATGCTGACTTCTTAGTTGTAGCATGCGGGATCCAGTTCCCCGACCAAGGATCGAACCAGGCCCCTTCATTGGGAGTGTGGAGTCTTAGCGACTGGATCACCAGGGAAGTCCGGAGACCTCATTCTTAACCAGACGTTCATGAGCCATCCATCAATCCCACTTTTTCATTGTCCCCCACACAGTGAGAGTCCATGGGGAACAAGATTCTGGAGAGGGGCTATCTGTACTCTTAACTTGAGGTTGTCATCAATGGCAGAGCTCCTAGCAGCCAGGTCTTTGTGGAGGACTTCTCTTCTGACCAGGTAATCCATTCCACAGGCAATCTGACCTTGTGGACCAGGTCCTGTTGAGAAATTGCCTGAGGATTACTGGCCTCTACTAATTTGTGCTGCAGGCTTCCCTGGTGGCTCAGATAGTGAAGAATCTGCCTGCAATTCAGAAGACCCGAGTTTGACCCCTGGGTCAGAAAGATCACCTGGAGAAGGGAATGGCCACCCACTCCATTATTCTTGCCTGAAGAATTCCTCGGACAGAAGAGCTTGGCGGGCTACAGTAGATGAGGTGGCAAGAGCCGGACAGGACTGACTAATACACACAGAGACACACAATTTGCAATGCTGTGAAAACTATTTATGATTCTCCCAATTCGTGTAAGGCAATATCATGAGGGCTTTTCTCTTTTTTCTATACACATAAGGGAAATAGGAGAAGATTTCTGTGATGAAGATCTCATAGCTTGCAATGTTCAGTGAATATCATTGTCACCTGAATTTCAGAAGCTTAATCTCTGTTTTTACAAATGATTGCTGTTTTTTATTTGGATCTTTTCCATCTACATAAATCCCATGGAAAATACGCCCTAAACTACCTTCTTGGAGTACATCCTTTCCGTGGATAGAGTTATCCTCTCCTTGGATATTTCGATATCCTTCACCTTAGCTCTGGCCTCCAAAAGAGGGGCACTTCTCAAGACACTCCTCTACCCACCCACAAGGTAGGATAACGGGATGGAAATACTATTGTTGGGTGTGTCTCCTCACAGATACTGAGTCATCTGGGACATGGCTGAGACAACCCTTGGGAACTACTGGACACTGATGCTGTCTTCCAGTTCAATTCTTGTAATACCATGAAGGTGCAAAACAGCTAATATTATTACTACAAGAAATATAACTGCACGGCAAACCCCTGCGCTGATATAAAACACACGGGTAGAAGTAGCTGGAGCTGCATGAACAGGATCATAAATAGTTCTGCTAGTGGCTTTGTCTAAGACCGAAGTTTTTTGTAGCACATTTTCCTTCCTTTCAAATTTTTGAAGAAGGGAAGTTTTTGAAGAATTTACTGTCAAGTTGAGCTGCATTTAGTATCACAACCTCATCATCTACTTTGCAGAAAAGGAAAGCTAGAGCCGATATAGTGCCTGGAAATCCCCCCACCCCGTGCCCCTCGAACGCCCCACCCCCATCAAGCAGAAATGCCGACCTGGGGCAGGTCCACGAAATTGTCTACTTGGAAACCTGCTTATATTCAACTTGGACTCTGCAGGCCAAGTGAAAGGCAGGACATCTGTTTCGCTGGGTTAAAGGATAGACGTAGTGCCCAACAAGGCCACTTCTCTAATAAAAAAAGTTCTGCATCTAGACCAATGAGCCGAGGCACCTGGTCCCTGCTCAGGAAGAGGCTCGCACCGGCCCCCGGGGTCCTGGGTGAGGCCCGGGGGCCGGGGGTGGAGCCTTGGGGCCGGGGGTTGAGCCGTGCCGCGGAGCCTGGAGGCCGAGAGTGGAGCCCGGGGACCGGGGGTGGAGCCTTGCTGAGGAGCCAGGGGACCGGGGCTGGAGCCCTGGGACCGGGGGTGGAGCCGTGCCGCGGAGCCTGGAGGCCGAGAGTGGAGCCCGGGGACCGGGGGTGGAGCCGTGCCGCGGAGCCCGGTGGCCGAGGGTGGAGCCCGGAGGCCGGGGGTGGAGCCCTGGGGCCGAGGGTGGAGCCGTGTCGCGGAGCCCGGTGACCGAGGGTGGAGCCCGGGGGCCGGGGTTGGAGCCCGGGGCCGGGGGTGGAGCCATGACGCAGAGCCCTGGGGCTGGGGCCCCGGCTGGAGCCAGCAGCCAGGGCTCGGACAGGAGCACTCAAGCACGTTTCAGCAGGGATTGCGCCGCCGCCGCCGCTTCCTGGGCACCAGGGTCCGCTCTGCGTTTATAACTTACAGCCGGGAAAGAGCGCTGGTCCTTCAAGGGCCGGGAGATGTAGGGACCAGAAGGGTCTCTGTTGCACAGGTCGGGGCGGAAAGGCGTGCTTTTCGGGGCGGGTCTGGGTCTATTCGCGGGATGCCCGACTGGCCCCAAACCGCCCGGCTCCAGGGCTCCCACTTCCAGGGGCGGTCTGGACCCTTGGGAGGTTTCAACCCTATTTCCTGCCGCGTTGCGGACCCCTCTTTTCCCAGCGTCACTTCCCAAATTCCCGACATTACTACTTCACCCAAGTCAACCCTGTTCTGGCCCGGAGTACCAGCAAGAAGCCGGGAGGAGCCTCCGAGGACTAAATGGGCCAGGGAAGCGAAAGAGGTGGGGGCGGCAGCGCCACCCTGTAAAAAGTTTCGCGAAACCCCGGGGACACCACCCCCATCCAATTTACCGCTCATAACCCATTAAACCTCCTCGCGTTCCCCCGCCACGCTCCGCGTAGGGTCATCCCCGAACTCACCGCTGGACGTTCCGCTGAACAAAACAATTGGAAGCAAAACGAGGAAACCAAGACTGGTCTTGAAGCCACCCATCTCTCCTTTTGCCACCTGGATCCCTTTGCAGGAGTGCGAGGCTGCCAAGCCAGACCCCGCGATCCTCTCCCGCTAGCCCACAGCTGAGGTGTGGACCTCCACTCCTCCCAGGACTGCCTGGCCCGCCCCTCCGCTGACAGGCTCCGTCCCAGATTTCCTAGCAGTAACCACTAGGAACCCCGCGCCGGGGCCTGGGCGGGGCTCTATTAACAGCTCGCTTGCTCTCTAGCCCGGCCTCCCAGTGTGCTCGCCTGCCCACCTGCTTACGTAGTGCGCCCACTTGCTTACGTAGTGCGCCAACTTGCAAGTGATAGGAGACCGCCTAGTTCTTGTAGCTGAGGCTGAAACGCCAATACTTTGGCCACCTGATGCGAAGAACTGACTCACTGGAAAAGACCCTGATACTGGGAAGGATTAAAGACGGTAGGAGCAGGGGACTACAGAGGATGAGATAGTTGGAAGGCATCACCGACTCGATGGACGTGAGTTTGAGTAAAATCCGGGAGTTGGTGATGGATTTGCAGTCCACGGGGTCGCAAAGAGTCGGAGACGACTGAGCCACTGAACTTAAGGCTCTTGTTCCTCACCTTGTTCCTTATCAGTCTTAAGTCTCTTGTCCCTTATCAGATCGGGGGCACTCAGGCCAGTCATTTGAGTTGGGAGGAGACAAGGAACAAAAGAAAATTCTTGTTCGGGCCCCTGGGTCAGGTCAGTCAGCGGACAAGCTTGTCCCTAAGTACCTGAATGGTCAGGGCATCAGTCGCAGTGAGGAAATCCCACCAGAGTCGCCATCTGTTACAGAAAGGGGGACTCCTTGCAGGGTCTGAGAGTGGGCTTTTGTCTAACACTGGGAAATGAATTGTTCCAGGAGACACATATGCTGACAAGGGAAGAGCCTTTTTTGGGAAGGGGCTACAGGGCGGAGAGCAGCAGGGTAAGGGAACCCAGCAGAACTGCTTTGCCACATGGCTTGTGGTCTCAGGTTCTTTGGTGATGGAGTTAGTTTCTGGGTCATCTCTGGCCAATCATTCTGACTCAGGGTCGTCCCTGGTGTCAGAAATGTGTTCTGACGAGCTTTATTGATATTTCTGAGAGTTTATTTATATAGTACTTACTTTCCTTTAACCCAATTAAATCCAGCTCAGTTACAAATTCATTTTCATGTAAAGACAGAACCAGAGATCTCCTTGTTTTATTGCTTCTGTTTTAAAAATGCTATTTTTTCCCCCTGACTCTGGGGTACCACAGATGGATCAGATGGTTCCTGAGAACCCAGGCAAAAGACTTACATTTTGGAAGGGAGAAATGGAAGCTCCCTTTTTTGTTTGTTTTGTTTTTAAAGTCTTCCAAAATGATTGTGAACAGTGATTGCAGCCATGAAATTAAAAGATGCTTGCTCCTTGGAAGAAAAGCTATGATAAACCTAGATAGCATATTAAAAACCAGAGACATCACTTTCCCAACAAAGGTCCCTATAGTCAAAGCTATGGTTTTTTCAGTAGTCATGTATGGACCTGACAGTTGGGCCATAAGAAGACTTAGCACTGAAGAATTGATGCTTTTGAGCTGTGGTGTTGTGGAAGACTCTTGAGAGTCCCTTGGACAGCAAGGAAATCAAACCAGTCAATCCTAAAGGAAATCAGTCCTGAATATTCATTGGATGGACTGATGCTGAAGTTGAAGCTCCAATACATTGGCCACCTGATGTGAAGAGATGACTCATTGGAAAAGACCTGGGAAAGATGCTGGGAAAGATTGAAGGTAGGAGGAGAAGGGGATGACAGGGGACGGGATGGTTGGATGGCATCACTGACTCAATCGACATGAGTGTGAGCAAGCTCCAGGAGATGGTGAAGGACATGGAAGCCTGGTTCTTGCAGTCCATGGGATCACAAAGAGTCAGACATGACTGAGTGAAAGAGCAACAAGTAACCCATGCCCACAACTGTAGCAGAGCTTTGCAGGAGCAATTGGACAGAGAAAAGTACATAAAACAAAGATGCTTTTAAATTCACTGACTGAGAGAACCTACCAATGACAGAAAATTAACAAACAAGAAACAAAGAGAGGGTCTTACTGGGAAGTGGCCTCTGGGGCATTTTGTCCAGCCCAGCCCAGCTCTTCTCTCAAGGGGGCCAGTGGGAACCTCAAGCCTGAAGTGGGGACACAAAACAAACAAGTCATGGTGAAAAAGGTGACCCAACAGGGAGTCTCTTGGATGTAAAAGGTCAGGAGTGTAGATATGAGGACCAAGGGAGAGCAAAAGGGAGGAGGGACAGAAAAGACTGAAAAAACGGAAAGGGAGTCATTGCCTTTTCAACCCTTGCACTCTGCGGGTGTCTATTTATTCAGGCACCAACCTGCAGGCTTCCAGAAAGGGCCAGTGAGGGAGGGAGCACCCTGTCCACTGCCCACTGGGGTGATCAAGCCCAGAAACCAGCCCCTTGTACATCGGCTGTGGGCCTGCAGCCCAGAGGTGGGATTCTCACCTATGCATAAACCAGCATATAGATATCTGCCACTTTACTGAGTTCGCAACGGGACTTCTCTTGGCCGCAGGAAAATAGAAGTGAGAATATTGGTCTGATCAGACGTCTAGCCACTACCTAATAAGTGGTTTGAACCTCTATCGTTCTCACAAATCTCCTATGAGGCAGAACCTGCTGGACCAAGACCTGCAGGGTATGAGGTGAGTCTCTCCCACCACCTTGTCACCCATCAAAGTGAGCCATTGACAGCCAGAGGGAGCTTTGTCTCCTAAGCTGGGAGGGGTGATGCTGTCCTTGCCGAGGTCCACTCTCTCAGAAGGATAAGACAGAGAGAGGAGAAGTGGAGAGATAATAGATGAGGGAAAGGGACAAAGGGTGAGGGGGAGCGCGATGCCTGAATGAGGGCCCTGAGGCCCCCAGGGGCCAGGAAGGCAGACCAACCAAACTGGTGACTCTGAGCTGAGGTTCAGGCGGCCACTTGTCACCACAGAGAATTTGCACCCCGAGGTCACAGAGATGCCCAGATGCTCTGGCAGAAAGGGGACAGTAGCCCTTCATGGTTGCCACAGAGTATGTTAGCGACCAGGCTTCTTGGCCTCAGTTCAGTTCATTCAGTCACTCAGTCATGTCCAACTCTTTGTGACCCCATGGACTGCAGCACATGAGGCCTCCCTGTCCATCACCAACTCCCAGTGTTTACTCAAACTCATGCCCATTGAGTCAATGATGCTGCAGGGGCAGGGGCTCTGGGTTCGGCAGACTTGGGTATGCTTGGTGCTGCAGACATGGGTATTGCATAGCTCCTCTTGGTGGAGGTCGCCATTAACCCCACCAAAGAGCTGCCAGAACGTACACAGGACTGGGGGAATAGACTCTTGGAGGGCACGAACAGAACCCTAATCGATAGAAGTGGATAAGAGGCCAGATAAGAAATTTAGCGAGGCTTCACTGGGACACATGCTGCAGTGTGAGGGCGCAAGCACAAGCCACAGGTTTCCTTGCTAATTCCCTTTGGGGGAGGGCGGTGGGGGAGGCAGGCTGGTCCCTTATTGGGTGAGGGTAGGGGCAGGTCAAGGCTTAGGACCTGAGGGATGGCTTAGGTGGTCTGCCCACCGTCGTGGCAGTGCCCTGTGCAGGGATCATACCCCGCACCCTGCTTTTCCAGTTCGGTGTTTTATCTTTTCATTCATAATTAAGCCCAACTTGGCATGCATGCAGTTATTTTCAGTCCCTCATAATTTCTTTGTATTTTGTTGCTGGAGGAGATCACTGTCCAGGTGCAAGCACTAGAGCGAAGGTCTACAGATCTAGGTTTCAAGTCCCAGCAGATCTCACTTGCGCTGCTGGACATGTTTCTCATCCACGCTTTCCTCTCAGGCTCAATGGAGTCCATCAGGCTTTCCCATGGAGCTGGTGGATTGCACACTTTCCTGCCCTTTCATACCGTGTCCACCCTGGCAGATTCACTTCTCTGAGCCTTGGATCCCCTCCTCTACCACCTGCCTTGGAAGTTCTGGACTTTCTCTTTCATGCCAGGTGGGCCAGGCCTTTCTCCAGGCTTCCAAGACCCATCCTAGTGGGAGATCAGCACCATCTCCCTGGCCTTGCTAAGTCCTGTGACCCCTAATTGTGAGCTCTCCCTTCTCCAACTTTGGGTTCTATGCTCATCCTGCTATCCACTGTGATCCTGCTTCTTCAGGAGCAGCCTCCAAAGCCTCCCATCTCTCCTCAGGACACTCGGAGACATTCTCACAGTCCTCTGTGTTTAGGCCTCTCCTTCTGAGCTGGCCTGGCCCGCCTCTGGAAAAAATTGTGTCAGTTCATGCTAGGTGTAGAGCTTTTGAATAGAGTGGAGACAGGCATATCCAGGGCCGTGTGGTTTTTTTGCCTGATCAAGGCTTCCTCCTCTTCCTCAGCCAGTACCTGGGGTATGTTTGGGGTGGTGGGGCAGGCGGGGCCGTCCTGCTCTGTCAGCCCAGCCCTGCAGCCTTACTCCGCTCTCACATAACTGGGGGAGGAGCCTATGGGTCTTTTTCTCCCAACCTCACCCTCACTGTGTTTTGCCTTCACACATGCTCACTCTCTTCCCTATAATTTGACCATCAATCCTCAGCCCAGACCTGGACAGCCATGGTGTGAGGTTCAAGGCCAGGTGGACGGAGAGGTTTTTCTCTCCTATGACTGTGGTCTTGCTAACATCACATTCACGAGTCCCCTGGGAGAATTCTGGAGCTGAGGTCCCTATCATTTTCTGAAAATTAGAGGGGAGCCTGGTTGATATCATATTCAAAAGCAGAGACATTACTTTGCCAACAAAGGTCCATCTAGTCAATGCTATGGTTTTTCCTGTGGTCATGTATAGATGTGAGAGTTGGACTGTGAAGAAGGCTGAGCACCGAAGAATTGATGCTTTTGAACTGTGGTGTTGGAGAAGACTCTTGAGAGTCCCTTAGACTGCAAGGAGATCCAACCAGTCCAATCTGAAGGAGATCAGCCCTGGGCTTTCTTTGGAAGGAATGATGCTAAAGCTGAAACTCCAGTACTTTGGCCACCTCATGTGAAGAGTTGACTCATTGGAAAAGACTCTGATGCTGGGAGGGATTGGAGGCACGAGGAGAAGGGGACGACAGAGGATGAGATGGCTGGATGACATCACTGACTTGATGGACGTGAGTCTGAGTGAAGTCTGGGAGTTGGTGATGGACAGGGAGGCCTGGCGTGCTGTGATTCGTGGGGTCACAAAGAGTCAGACACGACTGAGCGACTGAACTGAACTGAACTGGTTGATATATCCCCTAAAAATGTTTTGGAGATGATCATTCTGAACAGGACTAACACTAACAACAACAAGCAAAAGGGACGGTAATGAAAGGCTGTCTTGATTCCTGATGTCTATTTTTACCTTATGTTCTTTCTTCATTTCCATCCGTGGACCAGAGCTCTTCAGTTTGTACTGTTTATGCAGTTGGGGAGGCTCCCTTTAGTGACCATTTATCTCTTACTGAGATAAAAGGTAAAATAAAATATGTTTATAATATCCATATTATAAGTACATATTATATTTATATATATAATATATATATATGTATATATATTAAAATGGTGGATCGGGGCCTTCCCTGGTGGCCCAGTGGTAAAGACTCCATGCTTAGACTGCTAGGGGTAGGGGTTTGATCCCTGGTTAAGGAACAAGATCCTACATGCCTCATGGCACAGCCAAAAAATAAAAATGATGCATCTCAATTTCTATCCTGGGAAACTAAATTTTAAACCTTAAACTTTAAATATTAAAACTAAAAATTAAAACAGTCCATTAAAGAAAATGCAGCAGTATTCATTAAATTAGAAGTTCAAGGTGACATGAGGAAACAGAGTACAGATTCAAAGGCAGAAAAGACCATTAGTTCCTGAACTACATGATGAAGTGTTTGAGGCAAATGTTGTATTGTCTTCAAGTTTGAAATGCATCAAAAAATAAGATACATTGATCTTATAAAGATACAAACCCTCCAGCACCATGATCTTGGACTGCCTCCCTACAGAACTGTAGAAAAACCGCCTGTGTTTGGGTTAATGGTAAGCCCATCCCAGTCCCTGTGTTCCTTTGGTATGGCAAAGGACCAGCTGACTAGTACAGGGCCTCCTGTGCTGTGGCTGGGCCCCCTACTGCCCTCAAGGTCCTGTCGAAACCTCTTTGCTGAAACTTCCATTGTACTGTAATAACCCGCCAGGTCTCCCCTCTTGCCGCACAGTGGATTCTCCAGGCAAAGAATACTCCGAGTGAGTTTGCAGGCCCTCGTTTCCAAGGGACTCTTCCCCAGCCCCAAGATTGGAAACTGGGTTTCTTCAGCTATTGGCAGGGTGGATCCTTTTTAACCAATCTGAATCCCAGCGGGAAGCCCAGGAAATCTGGAAGTGGGGTAGTCCTATCCTTCCTCCCAGGTTCGTCTTCCACCAATCCCAGGAATCGGAACCAGGGGGTTTTCTGCCTTGCCAGTGGGATTCCTTTAACCCAGCTTGAGCTAACTTGGAGACCCCAAATTAGGCTCCTAACCCTCCTACAGGAGACTGGGGATGGCGCGAGGTTCTTATCTCCTTTAACTACCTGTTCCAGATTCAAAAGAGGCTGGCTCCCAAGGCCCACACTCTAGAGCCTGCAGGCCTTAACTGCCGAAACCAATACCGTGACTACTGTACCCCACATGCCCAAGGCCAGTGCTCCACAACAAGAGGAGCCACCCCAATGAGAAGCCCAAGCACTGCAGCTAGAGAGGAGCCCTGCTAGCTGCAGCTGGAGGAAGCCTGCCCGCAGAAACATAGACCCAGGGCAACCAAAAAAAAATCTGTAAACAGATGCCACTCCAGTATTATTCCCTGGGAAATCCCTTGGACATAGGAGCCTGGCTGGGTACAGTCCATGAAGTCTCAAAGCATTGGACATGACTTAGGGACTAAACAGCAGCAACAGCAGCAAAGGAAGTTATACCTTATTAGGTAACACACAGTAAAAAAGCTGATGTCACATAGACTGGCAAATTAGTATCCTTCACTGACTCCTTTTCCACTAGGTGTATAGCTTGTCTTAGTTTCTCATTCTTCCTTTCATCTGGGTGGGTTTGGTCATAGAGTATGCTAGCACATTTAAGTAATAAATGGCCTTAATAAGTCATCTTAAGAGAAAGAAAAAAAGAGATGTCTCCCA